>NW_027466098.1:8352500-8355000 GCF_046127955.1 Nelusetta ayraudi | reverse complement strand
GCCGCCGCCGCCGCATGGGTAACGAGGGCGGCGGCAGGCAGGCAGGCAGGCAGGCAGGCGGCGGAGAACACCTCCGAGTGCAATCTGCCAAGCGCTCGCCTTTTACAGCTCGGCGCCCCCGTCGCAGCAGCCATCATTCTTCCTTGACAATTAAGACCCTCAAATCTAATAGCGGAGATATTGGAATTACTGGCGGGGCCCTTTCGAGGGCGTGACAGGGGTGGAGGGCGGCGAGAGGGGGTGAGCATCCCACCCCTGGCAACCCCCTCCCCGTCCACGCCCGCTTAGTGTTTTTGATGCACGCACTCACAGAGGAAGGCGAAGGGGAATATGTTGAGCCTTTGACTGTGATCTTTGTAAAACGTGGTCTCCGTGCCCTCTCATCCAACTCTCCAAAGACTTGTTACAGCAGCTTTTGTTTTCTCTCCTCTCCACTCTCTCTCTCTCTCTCCCTCCCTCCCTCTTTGTCTCTAAATTTCTCTTCATCTCCTCCTCATTGGTCGTCCCCCGTGAGCCGGAGATGCCGTTGCCGTCTCTCTCTTCCCCCACCGGCAGGGCCGTTCACGGGCGAAATTGGCGAAGTCGTCCCACGTCGCTCCGCGAGGACAGTTTTTGCTCTAATGGCTGCAGTTAAAGACGGTCTTGGGTAAAATGTGTTTGAGCCTCGGGGATCCCGTGGCTGGGAAACTGCGGGCAAAGTTGTGTCGGCGCGCGGCTGCACCAGTGTCGCTCTCGAGCAGCAGGCTCTCTGCCAGCAGCAGTATTATACTTCGCACCCACACTACCTCTGCCTTCATATCAAAGATACAAAAAGTCATTTCAAGAAAAAATCAATATTTTATATGTTGTTGACTTAAGCGTTTCCTCCCTTTGCTCTCAGTATAATCTCCATCTTTTTACTATTGTATTGCTGCTGTAATTATGCCATATTTCCCAATGTGGGATTAATAAAAGCTGCTTCTTCTTCTCTTCTGCAGACTCCAGCAGAGCAGGCCAAAGTTCGGATGCACATGGTCCTGCAGGCCGCAGGTAGGTGCTTGTCTTCACTCTGTTATGTTCAACTCACCTTCTGGAGCCACTTACTCCTAAATTCAAATGAATGACCAAAACATTATTAAAAGTATTAGCAGTTAGGGCATCGCAATCCATCCCATTTAAAATTGTTTTGCTTCCAATGATGTTCAGAATACAGTGCTGGAAAAAGTTTTTGGACACCTCACTGTGTTGCACTAAGAATAATGCAGTTTGTTTGAGTGCAGTCACCAACATTCACCAACATGCTGCACATGCGCTGTTCCGTCCAACTCAAAATGTTCCCTGCAACACATGCAGAGCACAACAGTTCGAGAACTACAAGAATTCAATGTTCTTATTATGTCTTATTAACAATAATGAACAAAATACTTTCCATTTGTTTGTGTGTTTCTGATGCAGCCAAACCTTTTCAAACACACCCGAAAAAAAATTCTCTGGCAAACATTTAATGACAAAAATTAGTGTCCGGAAACTTTTTTCCACTGCCGTCTTTTAAGTGAAACGATAATCATGTTGCCTGTCTGGGCGTCCAGGTAAGTGTTGTGTGCTTGTTTTATAACAACTGCATGACAACAAAGTCCCTCAAAGCTTTGCTGCTCGTAAAACTGTATATTTCAGTTTTAATCCAACTCTAATTTCTAATTGTACAAACGACCGGAAAGTAATTCTGGTCATAATGTTTTCATCAAAGTTTTACTCAAATCTGGCGCTGTGGTCAAATGCAGAGTTTATCATTTCTGTACAGTGAGACCCCATCGCAGGTCAAGCAAAACTTGAAGTTGAGACTCCTGAGCTTTTTGATGCAGTCAGTGTCACGCTGCCCCCTACCAACAGCACAATAAAACAGGACGGCCGTACTTTTGCACTATATGTCTAGAATAAATGCTGACCTGCCTGGAAGCGACTTATCAGAAACATATCCTCTTGATATCTGGCAACATATACATATATATATATTTTTACTATGTTCACAGCCCAACCAAAAAAAAATGCAGTTTAGCTGTAAGCGAGTCAAGTTCTCACGTATGAATTTGAAACCTGTCCCAGTTTTTTTTTTTTCTCCTCGTTTTCAGCACCCAAGCTCAAAGCACACCTCGTCAAACACACACACACACACACACACACTCGCGCGCAAACACAAACAAGCGCAGACACACACTGCGGGCCCTCCTTCACCGCAGCTTAATTTCAAACACTCCTCCCACTGCATAAGTCACGGATGTCACCGCGCACGCCGTGGCTGTATACATCCCAGGGTTGCATTTGGAGGGGCGGAGTCGCGAGCCAGATGTGACAGCCCGAGATTGACTGTGGTAGAGGGGACGTCTTCATGTTTACGGACACACACGCACACACATGGCGCTCGCGCTCCGGAGCGGCGGCAGGAGGCTCTAATTTCACCGCGGGAAATATATGAAAGAAGGACGATACATCATCCGTAAAGGCGCGCGAGCTCACCTCGGCG
>NW_027466098.1:8302500-8350000 GCF_046127955.1 Nelusetta ayraudi | reverse complement strand
TGTATTAGCTCAAATATGTTATTATAAATATGTAATAATGCCATCACTTCACTGTATGATTGGACGTCCTTGTTTAGCAGATCCTGACACAACTACATTATTATTAGTTCTATTCATCATTCATCTGCAAAGTACCAAAGGCCTTCGTCCCTAATGCGCATTTCGTTATCCTCCACATCCCTACACAAACGTGCACCAACCAACAACAGCCTTACATGTATTATGCTGTGGTCTCTGCACCCACTTGCTGGGTCCCTGGGCCCTTTTCAGTGGGGAGTCCAGTCCACTCAAATGAGCATAAGCACTGCGCCGGGCAGTGGGCCTCTCTTATCCACACGTCAATAGCCAGTGTTTGCAGAACACCCACCGAGGACCTGAAGGGCCAAGGGTCGTCAAAACCTCGGCCCTCTCCGCATTTGAACCTTTGACAGCAGCAAATCAAACAATCCTTAAGATCTCATCAGAGGCTTGAACTTGGAGGGAGGCTCACTGGTCTGAATTAACTTTCTCAATAGGTTTGTCTTGGTTCGACACTTGGCCCGAGATGGTGCGATGGCGTTTGATATTTTGTTTATATCAACAGTTTAACTATCAAACCACTCTGTATTTGTTTGATAACCAAAGGTGCACGCCTAGCAATATATTTGTATTATATGTAGACGTAATATGTTTTTGATGGTATTTTATCTCTACTAGTAAAATTACTTATTGTTTAAGTAACTAAACATATATGTTTTGATGTACTTTTGGTCTATTTAAAATTTTCAATATGCAACTAAAAACGACAGAAATGAATGCCTCCTTTACTGTTTACTGCCAATATTTTCCATTTCAAAAAATATCTAACTGGCTAGAAAATATATCAGTTCCTGGCAGTTGCCTCATTAAGATGAATATAGAGCAAAATTTATGGTTGGAGCGACCTTTATCAAAACTATACTGCTGCACAACACAGCATGTTGTTTGTAATTCACACAAGTGTGTCTTTTCGTCTGAGTGAGTGACAGACATGAAGGGGGAGGGGCCGTGCCCGGCTCAGCAGCATCATATGATCAGACTAATTCTTCCACAGTAAACACAGGGTATTAGGCTTCTCTGCCACAGCAGGGGTACATACACACACACCCACACACACACACACACACAGTAGCTCACTCTCTCTGTGAACCTCCCTGTCTCTTCCCTCTGTCCTCCCTGTGCTTCCAGTAGCCTCCATGCCTCCCTCCCACTCCTGCAGCCCACCCCCTAAGGCCGTGACAGATGTGTTCTGAACAGACCACATACATGGAGGGTGTCACCTTACCCCCTCTGGAACTAAAGGGCTAATGCGCCACATTTAGGAGGCTGCCGCCCTTTGTTCTTCCCACATTAGAGGTGATGGAGACTGGAACCTTGCGCTTTACATGGTCGAGGTCTCCATTTCTTTTTTTATTCCTCTGTGAAATAATTTTCTTTCTGCCGCTTCCCTATTTTAATTTACACTCTTAAAAACCATTTTGAAAAACACTGTTTGACCTGCATAAGCATGACGAAGGGGAAGGTTGCAGGCGAAGGTGTTGAACTGCAGCATCTTGCAGGCCAGAGAGTGTTTCTTGTCAAACGGCACTGTGGGACTTGCCCAGTAATAACCCCTAACTTCATGTTGTTTTGCCAAATGTGTCCTATCTAGTAGCGACATTCCACTTGACTGCGAGCAGCTAAAATAAAGGCTATTACAGCGATGACAAGAGGGGATTTTTGGGACGGGAGAAGAAAAACAAGTTCATGACTGCCTGTTTGTCAATAACAAATGTTTTTGTTGAATTTTTCGTGAGGTTAACAACATTTTTTTGTTTTGTTTTAAAATGTGTCAAGCTTTATCTTTAACAGAAAGCGCTTGAACAACACAATTAATTGTTTACTCCGCAGACACTTTTAAATCAATGATAAAGGCTTCAATAGAAGAACGCCGTCCAAGTTAGCCTGTTGCAAGGTGGTTTGATGCTAATTTGGGTTTTCTTCCCCCCCCCCCCCCCAATTGCTAAATACGCGATGCAAAAGGCAATGCAGAAAGCCAGAAGCGTTTGCTCCATATTCAAATCAATGAAGCGATTACACAAGAACTGAAATCCCCAGTGCAGGAATGTGTCTCTTTTTGTCCTTTGTGAGTATAATGGCACAGCAGTGTCCTGTAATTAAGGCTCTGTAACCACTGATCATTTGGATTTATGTGCCATTACCTCAGTGTTCCAGTCAACAGTTGTAATTATGCTGCGCAGAGAAAGAGAGAATGCGGGGCCTCCAGTCACTAGCAAGGCCAAGTACCTAAATAAGCTTTTATTAAACAGCTAGTGCTGCTCTCTCTGGAGCAGCTCGACACTGGTGGGAGATAGCAGGGCTCTAAATGAGAGAGAGAGAGTTGGATGGAAGGATGGAAGAGTCATTCCTCAAGCTGAGATGCCAGTGTCACAACAGAAAGTCTAGAAATACTGGTAAATGCTGTGTGTATATACATATATGTATATGTGTGTACATCTATAGATATTTATATATAAATATATAGACATATATAGATAGACATTTAGCTAAAGTTGCTGCTGTGTGTTGTGCTCAGCAGTCCTAAACTGATTTTTATGATTGGATTTAGTGAAATTTGCAATTGAATTGTGATTGAAATGCAGCCGTTAGTGTGTCTTTCCTCCAACCGGAGGTCACCAACACAAAAAATAAAGTGTGAAAAACATCAACCTTATCACCATTTCATAAAACGTTCGATCTTGTTCACTTCTGATTACTGAAAATGAGAACTAACTGCAAAGCTATATTAGTTTTTATCCCAGAGCAAAGAGCCTGTTATTGTCAATATAGAGTTGTGTATAACCAAGTTTTAATTATCCATCGACGTCAACAGTGACACCAGGCAGCGATTGTTGTTCCGTCTTTTTGTCTTTTTGATACTTGGACACCAAAGACACCTTAAAGATCTCCCTGGAGAAACTCGCTGCTGTCCTGCATCTTATAGATTTAAACATTGATTTTTAATTTCCCCCCCCTTAATGTAGTCAGTATATCGATTCCGTACGTAGGTGTCGTCTGAAATACCAAAGATGACTCTGTCGATTTCCATTGACGTAGCAATGAACGCCAATTTCCGGGAAAAACGCGGCGACTGAACAGCGCCAGTCGGAGCAGAACCTCGCGTGTGCGTTGCGCCGTATTAGAGTGTGTGTATATGGGAGACGGAGAGTGATTGAGAGGCCTTTGTTTCTCCTCTGTGGGCAGATTTTCAAACCGCATCTGGCAAGCTGTTGAAAAGAGCAGCGCGAGTGCGTTTGCATCCGAGCTGGATTCATTTCTGCATCTCTCCTCTCCATCTCCTCCTCCTTGTTGTCGGTGTTTGGAGACACCTGGCGATATCTCTACCCCTCCGTTGCCTCTCCCCACACCCCCCCCACCCCCCCACCCCCCAGCGTGCTCCCCCTCTCCCCCTTCTCTTTACATGTAGGCATTTCCATAACAGAAAAAGAATATTTTTAATTTGCCGCCCTCCATAATTTTGCAACATATGGCATAAGCGATTTTGATGCAAATATATGAGCTAATTATTTGCAGACGAGCTTTAAACAGGCCAGCCATTTGAAGTCAAATGAAAGCAAATTTGCAATCACCTTAAATTGTGCTAACCATTTAACTGTTAAGTAAACTTTCTAAGTAATTTAATTACTTGGGCTGCTGTGTGCGAGCCGTTTTCTTTTTTTTGGTTCTTTTTCTCCCTCAAAAAAGGCTGAATGTAAAAAAAAAAAAAAAAAATGCAGAATGAGAGAGATGAAGAGGGGGGAGTTAAGAGGGTGTATTTCTTGGATTTCCACTATTAATGAATTCTCGCCATGTGGAAAGTGAAATATTTGCGATGCTCGGGAAGAGATGGGAATCTTTGAACAAAGTCGTTCTGTGACGACATCTGTTTTTCGGGCTCTTTTGAAGCTGGAGTGTTTGTCCATGTTTTGTTTTTTTTTTTGTTTTTTTCTGCGTCTTTACTTCTGTTAGCTTTCCCATTGCCTGGAGTAGACACAACAAAGTGTCAAGATTCATTCCATGCTTAGGCACACATTCATTATTAAGCCTCCCTGTGATGCATTATTCTTCACAGTGATGGGGGGCCGTGACCTTACAGTGGTAGCCGAACCCTTTTCTCCCACTGCATAACATCAGATGGTCTCACTGAATGCTGATAGGTGACGATTTAGCGTACACGCGTCTATACATTTACCCGGAAGAGCTTTTAGTCCATATTGACATGACAACATTCCGCATTTGCCTTTCCACCACACCCAGTGAGTGCATGGCTGGATGGCAATCTGGTGACTGTGGGGTAACGGTGAATCAGAAATGTGTCGTCGCCACATTATCGACATGCGCTATGCACGTCGTCCGTGGTTGCAAATCTTACTGGCCCACACGGCCACCACCGGTGGGGATGCTAGTGGCAGAGGTTTTGCAACTAGCAACCTTTCAGTCTACCTGGTCAGTGTGCAGATCAAAAAGTCTGCAACACGTATATGCATATGCCTCATTTGCAGCTGATTCTAAAAAAATGAGCTTCAGTAGTTTCCTGTTTAAACCAAATTAATTAACCGGGTCATGCTTTCAAAATAACTCGTACTACTGTTTATTTCTTTCCTGTGAGGTTTAGTCATTCTGTGTTGATGTAGAATACTTTCTATAATCGATGTTCTAATTGCATATTAATCTGACAGTCTTGTACTGCTTTTCGTCTAAAGGAGTCATTGTGTTGCAGCTTCATTTGCCCATTTAACACCTTTGTCCTTAAGTCTGTTTCAAATCAGCTTTGTTTTTATTATTGGCGACTTCGTGCATTTCAGGCGCCAACCAGAGAATCCCAGCTACACCATGCAAAACCCATTTCAACGTGAATTGATACGTGTCCACGTTCTCTTTACAAATCAACTAGAAATGTAAAGAAATGGATGTCTACACAAGGTAATGGATGGGCACCGCATCTAGTGCATTTCCCCTGATGTATGACCCACGGCATGCTGGGAGGAGCCCCAGCCCCCCCCGTGACCCTGAGTTACAAGAGCGGGCGTAGGCAATGGATGGATAATCTGTGTTCCTGTCATAGATGGAACGGGGTAGGTTGTTGAAACCTTGGCCTTCACACACTAATCATTCTTGGTGTTTCTGATGACCATCTAGGTGATTGGATTGATTGGTTGCAACATCTCCAAAGCTTGTCCGAAGTCTTCAGGGACCGCACGCACTAACAATAGACCTCTTTAGGCTTGAAGGTACCTCTTTTAATACAAGGGGATATCTACATATTAAGAATATATTTAGAATATTTAGATGCTTTTTTGTGGAGCGAATTGCAATTTCAAATGTATATTTAGCCCTTGTTTATCCACACATTTTATAATTTAGGTGTTGTTTTTTTTTTTTTCCTGAACTGAGTCACAGAGAATATAAATACATTTAATTAATGGAATGAATGATGAGGCCACAAAATGTGAAATTAATCATTGTGCCATATATGAAAAATAGGAACGGTTTAATTTAAGTTACACAGTAAGCGGTATTTAATAGTACCCAGATAACCAAGCTATCTAGTGCCCCAAAGGTTTAATTAAGTCTGCCGTCCTGAATTTGTTGAGGGAAAAGCAGTCAGCATGCCGTCAAGTCACCACGACCCGGTGCAGAGCCCCAAAGTGGTTACGTTGCAGCATCATTTCACTGCTGACAACCTCCGGTGTTGTGAGCACTGAACCTCCGCCAAGCAAACAAAGTTTTGCTAGGTTTTTTTTTTCTGTCAATGACATCATAGGCTACCATTTAAGCCACTTACGCTACTGTTAGCTTAGCTATGTTATCGTTAGTATGAGCTCTGAAGTGTCCGCTCGCCGTAATTTGGTGTTTGTTGACACAGTGTCTCGAGTATTGGGGGGAGGGTGCGGCTGTGGTTCTGAAGGCTGGGAGGTGGACAAGATTTGCATGTATTACCATAATTGCTCGGGCAACCTGGCCAGTAATCAAAGAGCAGGAGAACAACGAGCACCGAGGGCATGTGCTGCCACTTTCTGGTGTCGATGCTGCCGACCGTCGCACTTTGCTCCTTTAAAACAGCAGAGCAAAGGCTAAGTCCACTGAGAGATACAATATCGAGAGGATGAACTGTGGAAGTGAGGACCTTCTCATGTTTGGTCTGAAAATATCGCAGCCGCTTGTCCATCAACAGAGTTGTAAAACGGCCATGTTGTTCGCTTCTAACTGTTTAAATCAATGGTTTTCTTTGAGCCAACAACCAGGGCACAAAAGACCATGTCAAACATTAATGCAGGCATCTCTTTTCCACGTTTGCACTTGCTTTCTAAAAACTAGATGGAGTAGATTTAAGGCGATCCATATCCACAGATAACAGATTTTTCGCTAACGATACTCGCTTATACTCTGCAGTCGTTGGATGTGGAGTTGGCAATCAGACTGTCTTCAGAGGAGGACAAAAAGAAAGTTGGTGGTTCAAGTCTGAGTCTCTCCCAACAGCATGTTGAAGTGTCCTTGTGGAGGACGTTAAATAATTGTCTGCGCGCGTTCACACGAGTCACACCGAAAATCTGCCGCCTCTCGTTTCAAGCTAACGCGCTGATGGAGACTTGGCAGCCGCAACACTCGCGCGGGAAAGCGGCAATTTAGAGACGAGCGCGCGGATGAGAAGGCTGCTCCCGCGTAAACGAGCGTGCAAACGATGCATATCTAAAGATTGGCTCCGAAAGTGTTTATCGGGGTGGGGGGGGGGGGACGCAGGGAAGGCACTTGATGTGCGATTTGACATGAAGGATAGCGCGCGTACGGTGCAGGTCGTCAGGTAACAAACCTTTGTTGTCGACCGACGGCTTTCACCTTGCGCGCGAAACAGATTGCCGCTCGGCATTTACATAGCGCGGTCGCTGACGGACGTTGAAAAGTAAACATCGCGATCGTTTGCAAAAGCGTTTATTGAAAAGAAAATGTTCACTTTGTTTGGAAACATACACATATATTTTTGACCACCCGTCTTTCACCCGTGCGAGAATCCGGCGACCTTTGTTTGTTTAGCCGAGCATCCACCACCCGTAACGGTGAGGGTCAGCGATTAGCACGCTCTGTTATTTTTTATCGCTTTTGAGTAATATCGAGACGCTCTGTAGCGGAATTAGCGCGGAGGATGTCAAGTGGCAGAGAGCCAAAAGCAAACAAGCGCACTTCCGAAAATACCCCCCCCCCAAAGGTTTGGCGTTCCCGTCAGGGGCGTTGGAAGCTGCCTGAGCTCTCTGGCCTTGCTGCAGCTTTACAATCGAGACCGTTTCTGATGCTGGGGATGTAAACTTAATAACGGTTTCATTTTCACGGCTTTGTTTAGCGCCCGCGTCGGCTGTTGTCACGGTCGGCCTGGCAGCTCGCCGCATCGTTTGCCGGTCCTCCTTCTCCATTAAAAGTTCCGCTCTGGAGGTTTCTGCGCTTTGCTCGGTACCGGCACGCATTTGCGTTTCTCTTGTCTTACTGCCAAGGGTTTACAATGAGCTTCACCCACCGGTTTCAATTTGAAATGTAACCGAAACGCACGCGTTAAAGCAACGCTCGTGTTTTCTGCCCGCAAATACACAAGCAAATTATGTCCGTGTGTGTTTTTCCCTCTTCTTTTTCACCAGCGTGATCTCTAACAGTACAATTACGAATCTTCACACCAGGAAAGCTCCAGACGCGCGCACACACACACGCACCCGCGCACAGGAAGGCCGGGGCCCGGGCCTGGAATTAAAGTAATAAAAACCTCTTTGTTTTAGTTTGTATTGGACCATTCATCATCAGATTATTTAATACCAGGGTGTAATTGTGCCATCCCCGACCATCGCTAATGGCTGTGTTCGTCTGTGTTTGCTTTGTTGATGGAAATGAATGAAATTAGGATAAACAACCGCAGAGTCGAGTGTAATCAGGCTCTGATTAATGCGCCGGCGTCGCGGGCGCTGTTTCTCATTCCGCAACACCTGATATCTTTCTCATAAACAAATTCTGTTTGTCTAAATGAAGAAATTAAATGACGCATTTGATGAGTTTATGATTGACCCAGTCCGGCTCGCGCCTCATTATTCTCTGTCTGTTGAGGCCAAGAGGTATGTGACTAATGCTCTGTCACTTCCTACACGGGGATTTATTGCCACCACTGATTAATGGCAGCCAAACAGCATTTTAATAATTTTATGATTGTGGTTTCTGGCAGTCGCAGTGAGATCAAGAGACTGGTGGGGGGGTGGTGTGGAGGGGAGGGAGGTAGTGGGCGGTGGGGGGTGCTTCGAGGGAGGCGGTCCAAAAAAAGGAGAGAAGCAGAAAGTGTTTATCCCAGATTAAATGTTTTCCTCCTTTTTTTTCTCCCCCCTCCTCCTTTTCTCCGCCGTTGCCGGGCCGTGCAGATGGGGGTCTTGATTATGCACCATATGAACCTCGGCATTAATCTTCCCCGTGCGCTTAAAGTGAATTTCACACACATGTTTAATAAATTTCACCCACCTCATTATTGCGTTTACGTTTTTTTTTTTCTTTTTTTTTTTTTTTTCCTCCACCGGAAAGCAAGAAATTGGCAACAAGTCGACGTAAAAAATACATCAACCATGAGCGATTGCTTCCAGCTGGAAGGTGAAAAGCGGAGGTGCTTTGGGTAACGGGGCTGATTTATACGTTCGGAGGACGAGGGGTTAACGCGTCGCAGCGACGGGTAGAGGCGCTATGATAAAGCCTGGATATTTTTAGGTGGTATCAGGTCTCAATGAAATGGGATTATTCTCGACGCAGCAGCGGCAACGGAGCCGTGCAGGTTCAACTTTCCTTTGTTTACGTCCCACCAGTTGCATTTGCAAGGCCGCCGTTTAAACGGTTGCCTGCAACTTTAGTAGCTGTTAATTAACACTGCACTCGCAGAGTCCATTAATTAGACGCTAACTGTGCGATGATGATTGTTCTGGGCAACAAAGACACGGATCAGTTTTGGATTCATTTTGGGATGTGGTCATTTGAAATTTAACAGCTAATTTAGACATTTGTTTTTTGTTTTTTTTTAGAAACAGGTGCCGGTTTTGTGCAAAAGAAAAATAGAGAGTGGAAAAAGTTAAATAATCATGTGTGCTGCCACTGGAGTGAATCCATTAATATGCACACTGTAGTTACGTAGCCGCGTTCTGTTTTTTGATCTGCAGACCGGCGTGGTGCTTCGTGATAATTTTGATATATGAAATAATTTATTCTTGTCAGCGCGGATCGGTTATGCAGAGTTAGTTTTCAGGTCTTTTTTTTTTATCTTCAAAAAGCCATTGTGACACAAGAATTACTCAGACTTTCCGCTAAAAGTTTCTGTTTTTCAAGGTTTGAACTGATGCTCAGTTTCCTTTTCTTTCTAGCTTTTTATTTGCAAGCAACATACCTCAGTGATTAATTAGAGCTTGGCGACAAAAACAAAATGCTGATAATGTGTCCATCAGTATTAGATTAATACACTGTAAAGCTCCCTATCTTGACCAAGCACATGCTATGAAATATTGCATTTAAAAGCCCGGCACACCAATTAAACATATTGGTACTAGACTATAATTAGATGAGTCAACCTGGCTAACATTGACAAACCCACTTTGGTGGTGTCATACAAACGTTCGGCTACTACCTCTCTCCCGGCTTCACCTCTGACAGCTGGATAATCCCATAGAGCTACACTGTCTTTCCTTGTGTTTGTGATTAAAATGTTGCTTATTCATTGCTTATATCCATTCACTCTCAAGATACCCCGGTGCTTCCAAGTGTTTCCAACGTGCTGCGAACCTCTCGGAAGTTCGCTCGTTAGCCCTCGCCGTCTTCCGCTCGCATCGCCTCTCCCAGGGCGAGAGAGTTCAATCCCTACTTGCCAAAGCACATGTTACGCCGAGCCCAACAACGGCGCTGAACACCACGTGTTTCACTCCAGCCAGAGCGGCAACCTTTCAAAGTGAACGTTAGCTTGAATTAAGCGAACGCGGGTCATCCTTCTTGACTCGGAGACGCGGGAATAACTGCAACGCGGTTGATAAACATTTGGACACCTGTCGTCTCCAATCATACATTCCGGACTCTGGGAACAGATGGAACTCATGACTGCTTCCAAACTTCTAATGGAGTCCTAATTTTGTGCAGATTGCGCTGTGTTATCCCGTCCCGGCTAACACGTGTACGCACAAGCACGGACTCGGCTAATTATTTATCTGGACTCTGTCGTTTTTGTTCATCCGTGCACTTGATCTTATTATACCTGATTTTTTTTTTTTTTTTTTTTTTACTCTCCTGGTCTTGAGACTTTGGGAAAAATACACAAAGAATTTGTATGTGGATTTATCACTTTCAAATAACGATTAACATAATTAGAGATATGTGGGTGATAAAATGTATGGAATGAATACCTTTGAAGTTTTCAAAGTCAATTTTGATTGGCCGGATTGATTGTCAAACGCGTTCTTTCATAAGCTGGTCTAAATATTATCACCCTGCAATGGCAGCTGGATCGCCCCTTTCAATTCTGACATCTCGCTCGTCCCTCTGGCCAACCTTCAATGGAGCGCGTCTTCAGCCCGCCTTAGGATTCGCTTTCCAATTAGCTCACTTTCAGCCGCGATAAAGCAGGAAGCCGCTGTCGCCTCGCTGCCGTTGAATCCCCAGAAGTCGAGAGGGAGGAAAAAGGAGAAGAAAGTGCGAGCCTCGCCGCCGCAATTTGTGTGGATGCTGGTGTAACAGCTATTTTATCCAAACTCGGTGGTGTTTTCACATTAAAAATGAAGATTTTTTTTTCCCCCCGCAACCACCAATTCTAATAATCTATATATTTTTCCAATTTACAATGATAAGATAATGCATAAGACATTGGTTAACAAACTTGAAGCTAGCAGTTACCAACATCTATATGGTTAATAACAGCCATTACACAACCATTGTAATTGCAACACATAACCTAATTACTTGATCTGCTGCTGTTGTCTGCGGGAAATTACTCATGTCCCCGTTCCAAATTTCCTTTCTTCTTTTTTTTCCCCCACACACTGGCCCCCTTTGTGTCTTTCATTTGGTTTTGGCTTTTGCGTACACACACTCAGACATAACAACCAGCGCGGCCCTCTGTGTGACACATGGGCCCGCTGACAGAAACATCCACCCGCGCTCGCTCCAGCGGGCCGCCCCGCCACATTATTTACAGTGAGCCGCATGCACGTCTGTACACACACGCGCGCGCGCACGTGTACGCCCGTTGCCCGCCGCATTGTTCCCCTGCCCGGAATGCTGCGCCTCGCACTTTGTCCCGCCCTTCCTGGCTCCTCCCCCTCCAGGGCTCAAACGCAGCATCCTCAATTGGGAATGAAGGGGAAAATAAACAGTTGATTAGTTCTCCATTGACCAAATCCTCCACATTTCTGCCTAATTGGTAAACCAGGCAACAGGGCTCCCCAGGGTGCCGTTCTCCCTTCCCCAACCAACCGGCGCGCCCCCGTCCCAGACCGTAATTCCAGCCAAGTGCCGAAGAAGAAGTATCTATGGGAAGGTACATTGCTTGTCTTTCATCTGTTCGTGCCGAGAAGACGCAATTGCTTCGGGAGAATTAATGTCCGTTTAATTTCCCCCTTCCTCTGCTCATATATCTGCCTTCCCAAGGTATTTCTTTTTGTCTTTTCAAGTTTTAGTGCTCTCTCACACTGTTTCTTTTCCCATATACACACACACGCCACGATAGGGCCTTTTTCCGAGCCTCGACATCTGCGGGACACATGTTCCGTAATGAAGATTTGTGCGTGATTAGTGTGTGGCGGCTCATGAAAAAAAAAAAAAAAACAGGATGTCTTGTTCCGTGTCTGCTGATGGCGAAAGCATGTTAAGATGTCTTGAGCATGATTCCCAGTGACTCAAATCTTAATCCCTCTCCTTCACTCAGATTTACGTCTTCATAGAGCAAATGGACAAAACCCGATCCTGGTTTAGCGCAGAGATTGATGCGCTCGGATCTGTTAGTGCTCGGAGTAAAACCGCTGCCATTTCAGCCTCCCTGAACACATGTAAGCCCGAGAGTATATCATGGTTAGATCCAAGCTCCACAAGTGGCCCAGTGTGAAAAGTGACATCACACGATGACAATGTGTCGCCGGTTAAGACGAGAACCCACTCGTAGCTTCAGTTCAGCGCGAGAGCCGTGTTTGTTTTTAGCGCGTTAGCCGCTTTCAGCGTTGGTTGATTGGTTACTTCCGGTGTCTGACTGTGCAATGAACCCGTCCAGGGTGCAACCTCTCCTTCGCCGTGAAGCCACTGGGATTGGCTGCGAGACCACGTGACCCAGGGTGACCTGAGTAAATGGGTGGATTGATCCTGTTCTCTTGTATTATCTCAACTAACTTGTTGTTTGAGCTTGTTATCCTTTTGGATGATATGTAATAACTTAACAGAAAATTGTGTTGCATCCGGGATGATTATGAATGAACTTTTGTGTCCAATTCATTTGCAGTGTAAATACTGATGCTCTGATCTTTGACCTCTCCTCACTGCTTTCATATCCTCTACTGCTCCGTCCTGTACTGCTGCCGCCGACAGCATGCTCAACCTGCCTAACATGAGTCTTGCGGGGAAGGGGGCGCCGAAAGGTTGATCTGTGTACGACATCTCTATCCGAGATTAGCGTCGGCGCGGTGTTGAATTAGTGGTGTAATCTCATTTCTAATAGCACCGAGCGTTTTTTTTAATCCCTGCTCTGCCAGGGTTTGGCACGACCTTTGACCTCAAGCTGATGGAGCCGCTGCAACCGGCTCAACTTAACGGCGATAAACGGATCGGGGAGGGGGTTAGCCGGACGCGCGCGGAGATTGCGGGGTTCGACAAACTGCCGCAATTTTGGCGAGCGGCAAGAGGTGAGTAGGGAAGGGGTGGGGGGAGTAGGGAGGGGGGCGGGGGGCGGGAGGGGATGTGTTTTGTGTGTCAGGTGGTGTCTCCACACCGGGCCTCGTCTCCGGGATCAGCCGCAGTCAAAGGGCCGGTCGTTACTCGGAATTGGCGGCGGCGCGCTGTTGTGCGACAGAGAGCGCGGGTTTAAATCCCTGCTAGCATTCTTAGCACTTCTATACAAGCTGGCTTTTCTCCTCACACACACACACACACACACACACACACACACACACACACACACACACACACACACACCCTTGTAGAGGAGCAAGACTGAGCATTCAAGATAAATATATAATCCCCACACACACACACACACACACCATTAAACCCAGTGGATTACAGTTTGGGGAATTACAGCAGGGATTTCTGTTGTCTTTCCTTCTGTCTTGCTCTCTCTTCTCCTCCTCTGCTTTCACTGCCCTCACTTGTCAACAGCCCCACTTGGCCGCGGCTGCCAATCCCAAGCTTTGATGAAGCGGTGTCAGCTATTTTTTTTTTTTTTTTTTTTTTTTGGCCGGGCGCGAACAGATCCGTGAATAGACAGCGTGTGTGTGTGTGTGAAGGAGAGAGAGAGAGGGAGAGAGAGAGAGAGAGAAAGGAAGCTGGAGGAGAGGGAGAATGGCCAGCCTGGCATGAGGAAAATAATGAGAGAGAATTTTGCTACCTTCTCCCTTTTCTTCACTGGAGTTCCGTCGCCTCTCGCCCGACTCTCCCATTCTTCGCCGTGTTCCCTCCCTCTGTTTGTTCTTAAATCTGTCTGTCACCCTTTATCTCCTAAACTCAGGCTTTGCCAGTGTAGGCTTGCAGCTGATTACCGGTGTAATCACTCACATTTTAGATGATCTGATAGGAGAAAAGGCCCACAAATCATCTTAACGCCCCCTTGCATCCGACCGAACTCCTTCTCCTGAATGCGGTGGCCAACAAACGAGCACTTTATTTTTGTCCTCCGTGTTCTCTTTCTTAAACTGGAGGCCAGAGGAAAAAAACATTCCTTTGGAAAAGCCCAGTTAAAACAATGCCGGGGTAAGCCCATTCTGCCAATATCCTCTGCTCATTTCAGTGTAATGTAAGCCCTGGATTTGCCAGTGTAAGTAGATTGGGGCACAATGTAAGTACAAGCGGAGCTGATGTAGCTAACTTTGTACCGTGCTTGCGCTTCTGTGTCTTAGTGAGGCCTGCTATCTGGCTTTGTAGTGACATTTTAGGGATTTTGTTTTTTTCCAGTTCTTGCAAACTAAAAAAAAAAAAAATTGGCTGCATCTGCAAGAGTTTTGTACGTGCAGGTTGTTTGTTTACTGCTGAGTGTGTTTTTGATATTGAGAGCAAACAGTTTGTATAAGTGGAAAAGTTTATTTTTTTTCTGTTGAGTCAGACAGATGCTCTCAGAAACCAAGCCAAGACTCATCCTCCAACTTTAGTTTTTGCGAAAACTTTCCTCACGGCGGCTCCGTTGTGACGGTAATTTCATTATTTGATTCGGCGCGGAGCAGCCATTGTGTCCGACTTGAAAAGAACTTTTCAGTCTCTGTTTATGGGTTTAATTCATGCGCTCACGGACAGCAAAAAAAAAAAAGATTTCTTCCCCGAAAATCCGATGCTGCTCGTGAGACGAGGGTTTCCCTTCACCCCTTTCATGCACCAGTCTGTTCTCTCCGTCTCCCATCAACATCATCGCCGCCTTCCAAAGCCAGCCAACGTCTGTTGTGAAGTCGAACATATTTCAGTATGCTTGACCCCCTGTATTCTCGTGAGATGACTGTAAGCAGGTGTGTTTAGTGCTCCTCGCTGCATCCAACTCTGTTTAGCGCATCCTTGTGTATATTCCTTAAAAAAAATGCCCCAAGCCACACAATTGGCTGCTGTTGAGGGCTATTGAGCGGTGCAGTTCGCAGATGGGAGCGGTCCAGAGAGGAGTCTTGCTTGGACTTTGAAAATTCAGTCAAAAGATAGAACTTGCCTGCGAAATAACTTGAAACTTCAGTTCCTTACGGGAGCCTCCTTGGAGTTCCTTGGGACGCGCATAGCTGAAGACCTCTGCTGGTCCTCGAATGCATCAGCAGTGGTCTTCAAAAAAAAATTGGCCCAGCAGAGACTCCACTTCCTGCACCACCTGGAGGGAAAGCTGCTTGTGGCCTTTTGCCGCTCCGCCGTAGAGAGCGTCTTGGCATGCATACTGCATAACTGCATAATAAGGAAGATCTCCGAGGGGCAGAAAAACTGCCCAAAAATAATCACTAGATGCCCCCCTGCCCACTCCGCAAGACATGGCCGGCGAGCGGCGTCTCAGCCTGAGCAAAGAGAATTGCTGCCGACTCATCACTCCCTGGACAGCAGCTTCCAGCCTGCTGCCTTCTGGTAGAAGGTACAAGAGGATAAAAAAAAAAAAATGCTCCTAGAGTTTTAACTCTTAATCTGTTGTTAATCTGCAGCAATTGTTCAATGTTTCTGCATCTATTTATTTCTGTTTTGATTGTATGATTTACTTGATAATACAGTGGCCAGGAGAAGCGCTGATAACCTCGTCCAATGCTGGATGTGCAATGACATTAAAGTCAGATCAGTTCAGCCCCCACAACTCTGCCCGCAAACAAAATGTTTCATGATGTGTCAGAAAACCGCAGCAAATTGTCACATCAAGCCTCACATTTGTCCAAAATGGCTACATTTCCATTAGCGCCAGCCCAACGGGTGTTTGTAAACACAATCCGCACTCTGAAAACCGCAACACGTGTGGTTCCTTTTTTTGTGTAGCAGTTTGAGAATTGTTAATTACGCACTAGCACGGCCCCAGAGCAGCAGGCCGGCAACTCTCAGGGGCCCGCGCTGGGGCTTGTGGGACGCGGGGCGGGGGCAGATTATGGAGGTCTCAAAGCACCAATAGATGGCCAGATGAACCAGCAGGGGCCCCCGATTCTTTTATTCATTCCCCCAACGGACCCTTCTACAGGTCCTGCTCATGGACTCCGCTGACATGAAGTCGGGGGGGGTGCATTATTTGCGCGAAGATTTGTCGGGATCATTGTGAGAGCCCCTGCGCTTGAAGCTCGGATAGAAAGCGTTTGAGTCGGCTTTGATTCGTAAGACGCGAGTTTAAGGCCAGTCGTTGCTGTTTTTCGGCCTTGGATTTGAAGCACGGGTTTGAAAGGAAACGTGTGTGTGTGCGTGTGTGTGCGTGTGTGCGTGTGTTTAATATTGTCTCAACGAGGACAAGTGTTTGCGTGGGGGCTGTTAATCCAGTGTCCTGTCAGCAGAGCCCCAGTGAAACCTGCTAAACCAATCCGCCCACTTTCATCCCATTTTCGAGGGACAGTTCAATTCACCACGGTGCCCCTGATCAATGATTTCCTTTCACTACTGAAATAATTAGCAGCTTCAAGTCATTTCAGACTCCCGTCCCACGATGTTAACGGGAGGCCTTGACTTTATAATGGAGCAGGCTTTGAGAAGGACAATCAATGTGGGCTCCCGCGGCCCGTGCGAGTGCGACTTTGTTGTGAAAATACTCCAAAACACAGCCAAACAGTTGCCGCAATTTGCTAGCTGAGAACACTGAGTTACAAATTAAACAATTCAGGTTCCCCCTCACCCCCAACATCTGTTCTGCATAATTCATCCTGTTAGTCACAGATCCGGTATCAGCTTATTAAGAAGGGGTTGTTTTATTAATCAACTTGATTAAGTGCCAAGCTTGAACCAGGTGGCCCGAACATGAACGGCCAATTGATTGGAACAAGCTTTATTGCTAGTGTCCGTATACTGATATTCAAGTGTGGCAAGCTTCTCTCTGTAAAAGCCCTTAGTTTTATAACCCAAAGAACAGACTAGAAGATTATATACAATCTAATTTTGTCTGTCAAACATGCCGTTGGTGAGACGTTGGCGGGTGTCAGAGGTTTACTTGGTTAACTTAATGTGTGGAATGTGATGCAACGAGGGGGGAAACGGCTGATTACAAATGCTAATGACAGGTCGGGTTTCTCTCAGCGTCACACTGGGGCTTTTTAAGTCGTGTCAGTGAAACAGCATACGGAATGGAATGAATGTGTACCGGACATGCTATTAGACATCCTATAGCAAGACCTACGATACCCTGGAATATCTCCACATTGGAGTTTGTGAACTGAAATGGTATTTAAACCTTGAGAAAACTGCAACATGATTTGGAGGCTGCGTTGGAGGCGCTCCTACCGTTCTTCACGCGGCAGCGTGTCTGCGGTCCGTAGGCACGGGCAGGCTTGCGCTGCCGTTAGCATGCCTAACGAAACACGCCGTGAGCTCGCATGAACTCGGTTTATTTGTGTTGGCCTTAAGTATTGGGACATAATAACAGCAGCTCCCGGTGGTTTGTAGAATGTGCAATGTGTGCAGCCTTCCCGTGTCCTTAATTGAATTTTTATTACTGTGTGGCATGAGAAGGGTAAAAACAGTACCAGCTGTCCTGAACTGGTTTGACACTGGTTTATTCATTTGCCTTTAATTGTCTCTGGTTTGGTATTTTTTAACGTGTCCATGCCAATTGGAAGGTTACAACAACAATTGTCAATTTTCTGTTAAACATGTCCATCACTTGTCCATTTTTCTATGCTAAATTTTGTTTAAGCCTCAGACCAAATAAAAATGATTACATTTTTTAAAAATAACAGGAGAAAGAAAAGCAGCAGATCTTTGGAGATTAAAAATAACTTTTTAATTAAATGTACACTTGGAGTGAGTGGTCCTTCATCTCCGCCGACACTCGCGCAAGCCGCACGGTAAACATTTGACTCGATTGGGTCTTGATTGGGCTCCGACGGCATCCCGGCGGCTGCCCTGTGGCCCTTCGCCGACCGGCGCCCTTCTCTGTCATTCGTCTGACTTTCTTTTGAAGCAGAATGAAGCCTCTCCGCGGAGCGCACGCGCTCGGGCGTAAGGCCGCAGCCTAAAATTATCAGCGGTCGCCTTTGCCAAAGCTTGACCAGGTAGTCGTTACTGGGGGAAAAAAAGCCTTTGAGTCGTCCGGCCTTTTGTAGTTTGTCAGCACTTTGGGAGATAACAGCGCAAGCGCTATTTAACCTTGTCCAGCTCTTCAACTCTGTGCGTACATGCGTGTGTGTGTGTGTGTGTGTGTGTGTGTCTACTTTCCTGGCTCCGTTTAATTGACCAGTCATTAAAGTTGCTCACTGGTCCGGCTGCAGCCAGAGGATGAGGCGTGTTACTGAGTAGCTTTAAATGGCACCAAACTAAGCCTATATGCAAACAAAACCGGGGGAATTAGGCGAACTAAGCTGGCCTGCTCGCCGCAACTTCTCAGCCAAGGCTGTACCACAGAAGGGGGGGCGGGGGGAGCGAGGGGGTGAGCGAGGGAGCCAGCCTCTCTGAATTCTCATGAAGGGCCTGTTCTTTTAATTGTGTTGAACAAAACAACAGGGGCTCAGTAATGGGGTTTTAAAGTGAAGCACATTCGGACGGATTGTGCAACGCCCTGTGTGGGTGTGAGGTGGGGAGCTGGGGAGCTGGGCGGAGGGAGAGAGAGCGAGAGGCAAGGAGAGACGCCGAGGGCGAGTGGGCGGCATTGTGTGGCGAAGAACAAAAAAGGCGAAAAAGTTGGCAAACGGAGGCGACCCCGCTGAAAAGCCTGGAACCAAACTGGCCGGCTAATTACTGACACGCATTGTCGAGGAGGCGGAAGCGCGACAAAAACCCGCGGATAAAGATTAATTTTTTTCCGCCGCGTCCTCCTCGCCGTCAGACAAACACGGCAGCAAATCCTCCAAATTGAAAAAAAAACCGGGGAGGAGGAAACAAGAAGGTGGAGGGATCAGAGGAGTAAATCAAAGGCGGCGCTTTGCCATCCAAAGGCTCCCTTTATCCCGTCAATCCCTCCCCTCCGCCACATGCTATAGATACGTCTTTATATCTCTTGGCGGGCTGCTTTCACCGTCTTCTGCGGAAGGAGAGAAGCAAAGAGTTTTGGGGGTGAAAGGAACAGAAGAAGATGCGGGAAAAAAAAAGAGAAGGAAAAAGGCCCGGCACACACGTAAAGTTGCAGCCGGCGAGTTTTCAGCTCGGCTATAAAAGAAACAGGAAGCTCGTTCGGTGCCAAAGGTGGCAAAGGTGGTTGGAATAATATATATATAGAGAGAGAGAAAGGCTGCATGTTAGGAAAGAGAAAAAAAAGTGAGGGCAAGATCTTGAGTGGGCTGCGTGCGCGGCTCTATCTTACACGGCGGAATAATTTACAGCGGCAGGAAGAAAGAGGCGAGGTGAGACAAACGAGTGCCAGGATTATTAATGCCGGAATTGCGCTGGCGGCCGCTAACGTCTCCCGACGTGTTGGTTCTGCGACCAGCTCAAACTCTTTGCTCTGCCACCCCCACCCCCCCCATTCCTCTCCTCTTTTGACGACTGTTTTTTTTTTTTTTTTTTTTTTTCCCCCCGCACGCTCGTCATCCCCAAACTACTGCCGAGCCAGTTTTAACTTTTTGCTATTTTTTTTCCTTTTTGTGTGCGTGTGTGTGTGCGCGCGCGCGTTGCCATGGAGGATTCATGAACGCACATCTGCGATTTGGAGATGAAAGGGGGGTGAAATCATCCAGATTCCTGCCCTGCCACTGAGCCGCTCAGACTCCCTGACAAAGCTGTCAGACCCCATTTTGGCTCCAGCGGTCAGAGTAAACTTGCTCTGCCATTTACAATCAACAAGAGGCGGCGCTGCGTCCCTCCTCCCCCCCCTCCCCTGCCCGTGTCAGAACTCTGCAGCCGTAGCGGCGAAGTGTGCTCTCTCCCGGCCCGGCGCGGCGCGCTTCCGTACGCTCGCGTTTCTGACTTTTCTTTGTGTTCGTTTGGTCTCAATCGAATCGACCTGGAGAAGTCTAGTCCGATAAATTAGCGGATAAGAGAAAACAAAAACAGCCATTTAGTTACGTTGGACCAGTTGTTGGCCTCTGGGAGTTTTGTTTTTAATCGTTGCTCGGCTCTTATAGTTTCACTGATGTATCACAACTGTCTCTTCAAGGAGAACAATTCATTTTTATTTTTTTTTTGGTGGAATCATCATCACTACCCACCACATAGTCTGCCATGATCAGACCTGGGCTTCCTCTCAAATAACGTATTCCGATGACGGGAGTAGCTCCACTGTCTGAAATGCAGGCTACGCATTTGCCTTTAAAGCAACTCTGTGTCCTAATGGTGCATTATTATTTCTGAGCGTATTGAATGTGCTGCTCACAGCTTGTTCTCAAGAGCGTTTTAGAGTTTTTAGATTGTGTATTTGATGACTTTTTAGGGAGGGAGTCCTGAACTGTTCACCTTCATTTAGTCCACTGAGCATTTGGATGAAATGCATGAAGGTTAAAGGATGCATAGAGACGTGTGAAGTATCCTTGAAACAGTTTGTGGACGAAAGATTTTTTTCACCTATTGACACACAAGTCCCCAACCAAAGTAGTAACTTTACAGTCTGTAGAATCTGTAGATCCAACCTCTTGCTTTATGTTACTGCACCATGTCACCATGTTGCTCCAGTCAAAGTCACTGTTTTTCTTGCAACGATTGTGCGAAGCTGGTTGGGTGCCAGCCTCACTTTTCACTTGGCCAAAGCAAAGCAACGAGTGAAAACGCTGCAACTTTCGAGTCTCACGAAAGACGATAAAATTCAAATCTCTGCTTTTAAAGTCCAAGTTCCACGTTCTGTTCTCCGTGCTTGCCTCCGAGCGGAGTGATCCGGCTATCTCCATTCAACCTTGTCTCGCATTTATCAGCGTAATGACGCGGCACCATGGCAGTTGACCGGCGAGTGTTTAAACATACCAGAGGATCCACGTTTGCCGTCGTTTTTTTTCTCTTAAATTGCATTCAAACAAAAATAATTCCCCCTCCCGTTAATTCCGCCTCTCTGAGCCCGTCACCTGGCTCAGCTCGGCTCGGCTCGGCTCGGCTCGGCTCGGAACGGATCGGAGCGGGCGTCTGCAATCTCGGCGCCGGCATGTTAATTTTCGAGTCAAAGGGGCAGCTCCCTTTTCATCGCAGCGGAGGCTGCGGAATATTCAGTGCGCTGCAGATGTTCATGAATAATGTCTGTGGCCAAACCCCTGGCTGAGGGCTGGGGCTGGGGTGGGGGCGGGGGGAGGGGGGGACAGAGGGGGGAGGCGAAGGGAAGCGACTGGAGGGAGGGAGGCGGGGGAGGCGGCGGCGAAGCCAGATGAATTACACGTAGGGGGGATCTGACAGGCGGCGTGGAGCTTTGTGATCATTCCAAAGTTCTAATAATCTCTCTCACCTTCTCCATCTCCCCAGTAATAAAAGAGAATAGGTGATTGCACCCCGGGCTATGTTCCCCGTGTAATGACTCCTCCAAAGGCGCGAGGGGGGGGGGACTGCCGAGAGGGGGGGGGGGGGGGAAATGAACTTTGAATGAGCGGCGAATTGCCTCTGACAGAGTGATGGAGCGCGACAGCGATTCTGTGGCAAAACAGACGTGGCGCTAATTGATTATCAATATTTTAAGCAAAGCGACAAAAATAAGCATTAAGAGATGAGAAGGAGGGGAAGCGGTGGCAGCGGATGGGGTGGACGGTGGTGGTGGTGGTGGTGGGGGGGCCGCCTTCGAGGGCGGGGCTGTCATTAGCACCGTCTCCCTTCTTCTTCCTCTCGGCCCCGCCTCTCCCTCCTCCTCCTCCTCCCCCTTCTTCCTCCTCCTCCTGCAGTCTGTCTTGTCTATTGCTTCATTTTGTTCATTTTGTCTTAATTTCCAGATCAGTCCCAGAGCCGCATCTGAATTTTCTGACATTTTTCATCGTTTATTCCTTCCCTCGTCTTTTTTTTGTCCCACGGAATGTCTCATTTTCACGTTTTTATTTGTCAATTTCTCCACATTTACGGGACATACAACGGAATCGAAATGACGATTTCCATTATCCCAAGGAGAAAATAAAAAAACAAGACATTTCTGATTCCTTGTAAAAAAACAGTAAAGTGCACAGACGTGTGCTAACAGTACACTGTCAATAAATAAAAATGCTCTGTAATGAAATATTTACTGATACTTGAATAAAAAAGATAAGAGCTTTTTTCTTTTTTTTTTAAGATTTTTATGTTTGAGTCAGAACTGTAAAAGTGCAAACTTTTGGAATTTGCTCGCTTATTTGTTTTGTTCCGTCCAAGAAATAATAAAAATCAAAAGCAGAATTGAGCTAGTTGCACACACACACACAGACTGACACACACACAGGGAGACACGTGTGCCGTCATCCGTGAAGTCCACACCAAAGGGCAGGCCGGGGACCACCAAAGTTTGTTGTGTGTGTGTCCATTCCGCGGCGGGTGTTTGTTCCTGTAATGTGGGCCGGTTGCGCCGAGGCCCATTGATGCCGCCTGCCAGGGTCCCCGGCTCTCCTGCCTTTCTTTTCTAAGTGGCCGCCCTTTTCAACTTCCCTGTGTCAGCACTGCGATTAGCGGCTCCAGTTTACCTTTCATGTGCGGGGGTCCTGACAGACTGCCTCCCCCCCCTCCACCCACCCACCCCCACCGCCACCAATCCTCCCGACACACACATGAGACACACTCTCAGTGGTTTGCCGTCACAATGGCATCCAACTGGGCGGGGGGAGCGCAGCCCATTCAGCAGCCCGCTCAAGTGCATTCACAGTGGGACAAACGGAGGGACCCACGCATGCGACACAAAAACAGCTGACACTGATATCACGGCCGCCGTTGCCGTCAGACAATCTACAAAAACCTCAATGATATCAAGTACAAATCCATGCTTTAAATTCAATTGACATTTAAACAAATTGCATTGTATGATTTCTTTAAAATCATTTTTTTTCTAGCTGTGTAATAAGATTCAGTTTGCCTTAAGTGGCCTTTAATTCTGAATTTAGAAGTTTTAAATAAAGTTTTTGGGCTTTCAGGCTGCACAGTGCAGCATATGACACGGTAATAACCCCACTGCTCTCCGCCGTGACGGTTAAAGCCGCATCAGAAGCCGTTCCCGGGTAGTGGGGGGATTCTATTGAGTGCTCTGGCATGCACCTTACACAAAGCCCTATAAATGAGACGTACGATCATTGCATGTCGGAGCTGCGGCGCTGAGCAGAGATTGGGGCCGGCCCGGCTCAAATCCATCCGCTGCGACGGTGAGACGCTCGCAGCCGGGATCATTTGTGGCGAGCAGTGAGACATGAGGCTAAACAGAGTCGAGCATCAAAAGGGGTCCAGCAGTGGTTTAGCAGACAGATCTCTCTCTCTCTCGCTCTCTCTCTCTCTCTCTGCTGGCAATGGATGCGCTGTCGCAAAAGGCCATTTGATAGAGCGTGACCTCGCGGTCATCTGTTACTGCGCTTCCTCTGGCTGTGGTTATTAGTCCGCTCCCTGTTCCCCCCCCCTAAAATGAAAGAAAAGCTTCTTTTTTCTTTCTTCGTTTCCTCCAGTTTCTCCCAAGGTGGTGAATATTTGTCACCGGAGCGCCTTCAAGCTTTTATGCTCGGCTTTTTGCAGCTGCGGCAATTGGCACTGGACTCTGTAATTCCCTCATTCGGCCACCACAAATTGCATCAAGTGCCGAAAACCGACTTCGACTCTCGTGCGCGCGACAAACGGGCGATCGTCTTGGAGCGAAGGCACTTCATGCGACAGGTGTAACCTGGCCGATTTAAAAACACAACCTTGATCGCGGCGAGGGAAAAAGTCACGTTTAAAGAGCGAGAATTTATTTTTTTATTTCTTTCGGCGGAGTGCGAATTGCGATGAGAGAAAAAAGAAACCAAGGGGCGACGGGGAGGAAGCCGTGGCGTGTGGCGACACGGCGGGGTTGAGGTTGAGGGTGAGGTGTCATTCAGAGGCCCCGGGATGCTGAATATTTCACCGTGTGATCCCTGCATTATGGATTTGGTCTGATTGCTCTCTCAGGACCGGTTCCGTGAATTCCTCACCACGGAACTTTTCTTTTTTCTCTCGGCGAGCCGTTTTCTCTCCCGTCAAACCCCTTTGCATAATGTTGGGCTTTAATGTGTAACTGTGCGGCCTGGAAGGTGGAGCGCTTTGCATGTTACATGTGTTATTTCCATAAGGGCGTTTCAAGGTTGAACTTTGTTTGACCTGGTGGCTGCGTTAGAGCTGCTTTTGTTGTCGACTGCACCCCTCGGGCTTTTTTTTGCGTATCTCTACGCATGAGGTTCTCTTATGCCTTATGTGAATATTTTGACATCTGTATATATATATATATATATATATATATACATATATGTGTGTGTGTGTGTGTGTGTGTGTGTGTGCGCGTGTGTGTGTGAGTGAGTGAGAGAGAGATCCTCAGGTGTATTTCTGTGTGCGTGCAGCCTATGGCGCAGCGCGGGTCCACAGAGCAACCCTCCCCTCTGATCTTCCCTGACCGCTGGAGGCCTCCGCCCCTCCCCCCCCTTGGCCCAGGGTCCGAGCCCCCCCACCCTCCATCCCCCTCCCCCGTCTCCGCCGAGCACCCCGGTGGGTGCGTCGGCTGCGGGAGTCGAGGGACGCACCCGCGCCCTCGGGTTTGGAGGGCGGGCCGGAGGTGCAGGGGTCCCAGCCACCCACATACATTGTGAACGTTGGGCTGCCCCCCCCCCCCCCCCCCCAACCCCCTCTTTCGCCCCCTGCCCCCCACCCAAAGTCCTCAACCCCGCATGTCCTGCTCAAGGATTTTGCCCAGAGGACATGAGACTCGGTCCGCGTGCAGTGCGATGCAGAGGGCTTTGGGACGGTGGGTGGCTCTAAAGAAAATGTATTTAAAAAAAAAAAAAAAAAAATTCACCCACGGCACTTATTGAGCCCATTTTATGTTGAGAATGTCGCATAAATTTTGACAGGTCGCTCCTGACCAATTAAAATGTTTCTCTGGAATGGCTTGTCTGACAGCAGGCTTCTCTGCAGCATAGTTTTGATCAAGTCCATGACAAAACCTTTCTTCAGTCATCAGTTGTCACTCCTTTCCATTTCATAAGTATTTTTTTTAAAAAGCGAAAAATGATTCCGCATTATGTCACAGTTACTTTGTTCATGGCGTTTGTTCTTTCAACACTTGACAAAATCCTTTGTCCCTCCTGAAAGTTCCCGTCGGTTCACTTCCACCGTGCCACAAGTTGAACTGCAGAACTGCAGAATTCCTCTCAGTCCCGGATTTAAACAACTAACACCGTTTTTGTTTGTCATATTAAATGGTTCAAAACATGCCTACATGTGTGTTAGATCAGCCTTGATGTCTACCTGGAGCAGGGGGGACGGAGGGTGGAGCCAACATAGTGAATATCTGAAAAATAACTGAAAAAAAACAGAACAAAATCATCCCAGCTCATCCAGTTCAGTGCAGATTAGAATTTAATTGGGATAGATGCAGAATGATCACAGCAGTACTTAAATGTAATGCCTATCATAATGCACACGTTAGGCCAACGCAGGTTGGGTGGAAATGACCCTTGAGATGTTTAGATGCTTTGGTTGGAACGCATATAGTCAAATATTTTTATTGTGCATTTTAGGCTTTTTGTCTGATGTTAACCGGGAGGTAACTCCACGTATGCTACTTACTATAGATCTGCGACTTGAAAGGGTTAGAAAGAAAAGACAATCTTGGTACCGGTTCCAAATTTTACTGTTTAAGAAATGTATCCTTCTAAAATAGTACTATAAAGAACATGTGCAGTGTTTCAGGCCATAATGAGGTTGATTTTTGCAATGTCTTACCTCTTTAATGACGAGGTTTGTAGACGATATCTTTGTTATTTGTTGTGATGGCAGATGCAGAAGATAGTCTGTCAAAGAATGATTTACTTTCTGTCTCAGGGAATAACAAAGATCGTATGATTTTGACACACACACACACACACACACACACACACACACACACACACACACTTGGTGTTGTTGGAATCATTCCTCCTCGCCCACCACAAGTTACACAATGTCAAGCGTACACTCCTCAGATTATACACCCCTGTCCTTGAGTGATTTTGTGCACGCTGCAGTTAATGTCTGATTGACTTCGCGTGTGATTTGTTCCCGTCTGCCCGTCCAATCACAATGCAGCTTGCGCTCACGACAGGTCCAATGTCAAACGGTGCTTTATGGCCAGTTGGCTTGGATGAGCTGCTTTTGACTCCCGCAGCACCTGCATCTCCATCCTCCATCCGCTCAAATTCCAACCTCCCACTCACGCTGTGTTCTGCACGCTCTGCCACCCGGTGGTCCTTTCGGGTACCGCATCATCTCGGAGATCCATTGAATCTTGCCACGTGCTTGCACCGTACCGTCACACCGACAGCAGCATCATCGCGGTGCCCTCGCAGATGCAGAGGTCTCCTTTGTCACAGTTCAGCTTCTTTGCCTGAGGACAGGAAAGCAGTGAAAAGAAGCTGTGTGTGTTTTTTTTTTCACTTACGAGTATCGAGTGCGCGTTTGAACCATCAGACCTGCAGTGCTGCGGGAAGGTCAGATAAAAACACTCTATTTAAACAGGAACATTTGAAAACCAAAAGCAGACAGTGGAGGCACACTGAGCGCTTCTATTATTAAGAATTGAATTGATTTTATTACGTTCATCTGTTTTACCTATTTATTTAATCTTTCTTTTCTGCTGGATTTTTCTGAAACTGGACTTTTATGTTATGTAGCAAAAGGACTTCCGTCTGTCTTTAGCACTTTGGCATCATAGTTCTGTTTAAAACATCTCTGACCTGTAGAGTTCTCACTTCCTGCTTACAAGGTCCCTTCCGATGTAACATATAAAATAAATAGCCCTTTGCGATGTCACACAGGGCTCTGTTACCTCTCCCAGAATAGCCACACCTCCAGCCAGTTATTCTAAAGCGCAGCCTTGCAGTGGATGCCAATCTGATACCGATGCAATAAGAACAAGGGTCTTAAATCACATGACTGCAACCTTTCAAAGTCCCTTATTACTTCAGCCCGGTGATATTGTGCGTTTCATCAACACTGCTCATTTCTTTTTGTCATGATGTTGGGTAATTTATTTTCCTTAGGGAAAAAAACAAAAACAAAACATTAACGCTCATTCAGATTGATTAGTTCTAATAGAGGCCTTTGCAGTTGTTTAGTTTATCTTCCTTCAAGTTAATTCACCCTTATTCACAAACTACATAGATAGATAGATAGATAGATAGATAGATGGATGTACTTTATTGACCCCAAATTGGGAAACTACACTATTGCAGCACTAAAAACAGACAAACACACAATACAAACCATACGACAATCACCAGAGGGAATCATGAAGTGAATTAAAGAGGATAAAAAGAAAACTAGCCTCTCAGTACTGCTAATAACAAAGCAAATCAAATGGTATTTTCAATTCTGAACAAGTGCACACAGGCCTCCGTGACGGTGAATCCTGCGCCGTCCTCCCGTCGGCCTGTCTATCAATTAAGCAGATTATTAATGGACGCTGCGACCCTCCCCGCCGATGCAGAGCGTTGCCTCGGAGCGTGGCCTGATTGGAAGGGACGTTTTTCCAATGGCACCTCGCTGCCTCTAATATCACGTTGTGTCGTCGGCTCCGGGGCTGATTTATCGCTGCCTCCCCCTCGTCCGCTGACACCCGGGTTCACTTTGATTGGCGGCCCGGCTGACGACGCCCACCGCCCGAGTACGACAACTCGCGCACGCGCACACACGCATCTATATATACTCCCGTTCCAAACTCAGACTAAGTGGATAACTGTTGCGGTGACCTCTGTCTCCGGCGCCGCTTGTTTGTAAGTGTTTGTATGGAGCTTTATTGAGCAACGTGGGCAGACTGCTGCTCTTCTGTTGTTCTCTCACCCCGCGAACTCTATAATATGATCGCCTCTCTCACTTTTAATGCTCGCTACGCCCAGCCTGCCTTAGGCCCGAGCTGCCGCCCCTCCCCCGGTGTTGAATAACATCTCTGTCCTGTTTTATTTTATTTTATTTATTTATTTATTTATTTTTTCAAACCACCCCATCGCCGTAATAACTCTATAACTCACCTCGGCCTTAGATTTAATTGCTTATCTGTGCGTAAACGCATTAACCCTTCTGCTGTATCTGTTTTGCCGCCGTCCCGGGGCGGGGGAGGAGATCGAGGGGGGCCGGGGGGGGCGACAAGGCCGCGCCTTACATCCAATGAATAGTCCCTCTCCGAGTGGTAATGGGGAATCAGCGTCGCGGCAGCAAGCGTCGGCGGCCTGTAAGAGATAAATCAGATTGGGGGGGAGGAGGGGAGGGGGAATGGGGGGGAGGGGGAATGGGGGGGAGGGGGGGGGTGTTCTTGCTTTGCCAGTTTATTGAATCTAAATTGCGTGCGCCCCGTGGCCCCCGCCGGCCCTACACGGCCCATCCATCTCCCGGCTGATAATGGGAGCGGGGGCCCGATTCCACCTGGTGGTAGCGTTATTACATTTCCCCCTCTAACGAGACCCGGCTAATCCTGCCAAAGGGAGGAGGACAGTGGGGAGGGAGAGAACAGGAGAGGAGCGAAGGATGAGGTTTGGTGCGTTTTTTTTTTTTTTTTTTCAGGGTGGTGGTGGAGGTGGGGGGGGGTAGAGAGAAAGGAGCGCTAAGGAGAGAGAAAGCGAGAGAGAGCAAGCGAGAGAGCATTGTCCTGGCAGAGCGTCTCCGCCTCCCACGCTCTCCTCCTCCTTCCCCCGCCGGTCGCTCTCACTTTCTCCACCTCTCTGTTGCCGGGCGTAAAGCATCATCCTCTCCCCCGGCGCCGTCATCACAGCGACTCCACCCCCCCGACCCCCACACCACACCCCCGGGACCCCCCGAGCTGCAATTACACTCATAATCACAATGTGATTTTCACCGACGCTCTCGCCCCCCCTCCTTCTGCTGACGTCCACCCCCCTCCTCCGACGGAGCAAAGTCTAAATGAAGTGCAGAGGAGAGGGGCTCCGCCGTCTCGCCGACGCCCCGTCGTTTTATTACCTCCGCTAATAAAAGTCCTTCACGGAATTATCCTCCGACGAACTGAAGTCGCCCCGATCGCGCTCTCACTAGGCTGAATGCTCGTCTAGCGCCTGCACACCTGTGAGGTGTGGCATGGAAACAGGTGTTACATGAAGCAATGTATATTATTCTCATTACTGTTATTGCCCTTTTTGTTGCGTTTCTTCTGCTTTCTCTCCGTCATTGATGTAATTAAATGGTATCACCGGTCCTGGCGCTCGCTCAGGCCCGCTCTCGTTGTTTTTGTTTTGTTTTTTGTTTTGTTTTTTTTTTTTGGGGGGGGGGGGGGGAGGAGGCAGGAGCCTCTTCCCCGTGAGGCGGCGCGCTGATGAGAGATGGATAAACAGTTTGATTTGCTGCTATCGCCTCCAGGCACGGCGGCGGCGGCGGCAGAGATGAGTGTGGGGAGGAAGAGAGAGAGAGAGAGAGAAGGAAAAAAATAAAGCGGGGAGGGGGCTGGGGGGGTAGGAGAGGGCAAACACAGAAGGAAGAGGAGACGAGAGTTCGAGAGGATAAGAGAACCTGTTGGGGGGGGGAGAGGGAGAGAGGTGGAGGATAAACACGCAAAACACAAAGAGGCGACAAATCGCTCCCGTTGTCGGTTTCCGCGCAACTCTTGTGTGTCGACTGACACACAAGAGCTCCCCCCCACCCCACCACCACCACAAACACACACACACACACACACACACACACACACACACAGACACACCGCAGCCCCCTTCCTCTTATTTCGCCTTGTTTGTCTGTTTTCCTCGTTGTCGGTTATTTTCTTTCTCTCCGTACGGCCCCCACCACTCTCTCTTTCTCTCTCTCTCTCCCCCTCTTTCTCTCTCTCTCTATGTCTCTCCCTCCCCTGCCTGTCTGCCTGCCTCTCGCTAGCCCCGAGCTAACAGGCAACAGCTGAGGAACACAGGCAGGAGTTGGCGAGCGCATGCACACACACACACACACACACACACACACACACACACACACACACACAGACACACACACACACACACAGATGATGGCCTGTGCGTGGAAAGTTACGCAGCCCCTCAGATTGTGGCTGCAAGTGTGACGGCGGTTACGAGGAGGAGAGTGACAGATTGGATGCTCATGATTCTTGTTACACTGACCCCCCCATACACACACACACACACACACACACACACACACACACACACACACACACACACACACGAGAGGCTGAGGGAGGCAGAGGAGGGCTCAGTCATCCATGTAGAGTCATTGTTAGCAAAGATGTGGAATCTCTCGACTTAACCAGCCGTAGCACCGGTGTGACGGCTCCATTGTCTGCGCCAATTAGCAGACAAAGCAGCGGCGGCAGGAGCAGCGGCAGCAGAGACGAGCGCGACCCCCTCGGCCTCCTCCGTCCGTCCGTCCGTCCGTCCGTCCGTCCACACACACGTGCACGCAGTCCGCACAAAAACGCACAGCACGCTTTTTTACGTTCCCGCCACAGGGACAGCGAGGTGAGCGCACGTGCGTGCGCACGCACGCCTGGGCGTCCCAGGCGGTGCAGTTAACCACGTTGGGACACCCACCGCCGACACAAACACTCTCCGGGCGCATCATCGCACACACTTTCACACCCACGCTGATGTTGCGTAAACTTGCCCCAAAAACGGTGCCGGGCTCTTATTCACTTCCTGTCTGTCTGTCTGTCTGTCTGTGTGTGTGTGTGTGTGTGTGTGTGTGTGTGTGTGTGTGTGTGTGTGTGTGTGTCTGTGTGTGTGTGTGTGTGTGTGTGTGTGTGTGTGTGTCTCTCTAGCCATTTTTTCTCTCTCTCACACTCTTTCACACAAAGTTTAAACTCATTAAGTGTAATGATATTGGAGACTCAATTTTACATAGCTTACTCATCAACCAAGTGAGATAGCAATAAAGGCAAATGGCTCCGCCGAGGCCTCCACGCGGCAAAATAAATGATGCGCCGCAACAGAAATGTAATTAATTTGGAGGCAGTATTGATAGTCCTGCCATACATGGCATTATATTTTTTAATGCGGCGTAACACCTTGATTATTCAGGGAGGAGAAGGCAGGTGGGGGGGGGAGGGTGGTGGGGGAGATGGGGGGGGGGGTGATCACGGATGAGAGTTTACTCCTGCCGCATCACTTTCTCTTAAGCTTTTCATTACGCCGCCAAGACAAACAGGTCCAAGGAGGCGGCAACCACTTCAGCGGAGCCGTGAAAGGGAAAGCAGATGAGGGCGACGCCTCTTAGAGCAGCCACGTCAAACTCAAACACACAGTTGGGGCCAACATTTTAAACTCGGACAAAGTCGCGGGCCAACGTTGAAATCTTCCAGATAAAACAGTGAAACTTTGCACATGGACCCAATTGAATTTGGACCAAGCAAAGGTTAACATTATACAATAAATACCTTCATATTGCACACATGCAAAATCATGCAATTTCAAATTAATCAAATTAAAAAAAAAAAAAAAAAATGTTTATTTGCAGCCTGCTGATTTAAATTTCAACCTTTAATCTTTTTCTACAGGCTAATAAGACATTTAAAAATAAAATAGAAACAGTAAACCAATTAATTCATAATAATATCCTTCAATTAACTAACAGGCCCCTGCCTTGCAATAGCAAGACAAAGTGCAGAGAGAAAATGTTAATAGTCTGTTAAAGTAAATGGTCTGCCAGAATACCAGCAGAGCATTCTGGGAGTCATACTGGCGGGTCAGTTCTAGTAGTCATGCAAAGGCAGGGACTCGTCTTTTTTTTTCTTTGTTTTTGACCCTCTCCCACACGTTCCATGTTCATCCCATAAGGGCTCAGAGATAGCAAAAAAAAAAAAAACATTCAACATAATGAAGACGCATTCTGTTCTGAATGCATATGAACCAGCAGCCAGGAATCAATTTGAGTTATTTTATTTGGACGTTCCCTGAAGATTTCTCCGTGTATCGTAAAGATAGTTGTTGCTTTCCTCTGACCTCTGTTGTGTTTCTTTTCAGCCAAGACAGACGAGGCGCTGAGGGCCAAGGTGGCGAAGAGGGAAGAGGAGAACAGGAAGAAACAGGAGGAAGGTGAGACGCGCGTGTCGTCCGATGAGCCGAACAACCCTGAAAGGAACCATGGAGAGAGATCACGAATCAACAGAATCGTCACATTTAAACTTTCACATGTTACCATTTTAGAAAAATGTTGACGCCGTGACTACAGTAATGCAAGAACACTAAGATATTGATCATATTCCATGGTGCAGGGGGGGTTCATTCTTAAATCAGATGTTGATTCAGAAGTCCGAATCTTTCCTGGAATGAACGAATCACTTTGAACATTTTCAACATGTGCACGTTTGCACGAACGCACAGCTGTTTTTTATTTCGATAAAGCGGAGACGTGTTCTTCTGGCTCGTCTAAACACGTGAGCGTAGATCTGCCTTTTATGAAGTGTGCAAATGATATAAGCCTGCAGCAGTGACCGCTAGAGGAGCTCAGGAGGAGGGCAGTAGATTCACGCTGCTGCCCTGAAGTCACCTGACTGCCACCAACACTGGACGTGTCTGTGTACGCGCATTCGTGTGTGTGTGTGTGTGTGTGTGTGTGTGTGTGTGTGTGTGTGTGTGTGTGTGTGTGTGTGTGTGGCAGCATCATTTGCCCTGGTCGTTGTTTCATTGCTGAGTTTTTTTCCTCTCCCTTTTTCTGGCCTGTTTTTTTCCCCCCGCTTTTTTTTCCTTCTTTTTCACTCCACGTCGACCGGCCCCGGCAGAGTGACCTTTAAAGTTTGCTGACCTTTCAGCCAAATGAAAGCGGAGCCATCGGAAACTAATTAGCCCTGCGGTGCTACTTTTGTCCCCGACTTGTGGGAGGAATTCATTCCTTCCCTCTTGCTCTTTTTTCCGCCGCCCGGGCTTCCGCCAGCCTCCCCTCCGTCCTCGCTCTTTGCGTCGCTCCAAAATGTCGTCGCCCTGCTTCCCCCCCGCGATGCTGCCTCTGGATGTCCGCATTGGTTGCTCCCACCTTTGTCCCGCCCTCTGCTGTGTTTCGCTTCTTTGCACCTTCACCTTTAAGGGCGGTGCCAAAGTGGTGGCCTACACAAAGTTTTCCAGGCCATGGCCCCCCCCCAAACAGCATTAGCTTCTGGCCGCGGACCCCCTGCGGACCCCCTGCAAAACTAATAGACAATGCTACAAAATAGGTAAATAAATAAATTGTACTTTTATTTGGTATTCAATAATAGTAACATTTATTTAGAATAGGAATACTATCAACAAACATGTTGATTATCATGGGTATTCTTCTGGTGACTGTAAAGCCATACTTGTTGTGTATATATAATGTAATGTATGCTGCCTCGTATTTTCTTACTTTAGACAAAAATCAGTTTTTTTTTGCAGCATCTTCCACAGCTGAGTTGTCCGTCTGTTCCTTCAGCCTCTTTGTCGCAAACCCGTCCGTCTAGTACTACCTAGACTAGCTTGAGGGCCGTTAAGTTCACAGTTGGTCACGTCAGCCAATCGTGACCTTAATGGTTGCATCCAAATTGCTGTAAACAGAAGGAACACTGTGTCACATTTCACTTTTAGGCTACTGTGTGTTTTTCTTTTGATAAATGGCACAAACCAACGCCATGAATGATGTTTTTTACTGGTACTCAATCATATGATATTATTATATAATTCTGTATATAATAGCTTGTTACCGTTTATATTTAATGATAATAATTAAACAATAATTACATTATTATTATGAAATAAATCAATTCTACTATTTATTTACTTATTCACTTTTTTTTCCTTATCTTCTCCCCAATTGTTTGCACACACTAGCAGCCCCAAACTTTGAGAACCACTCCGATCGCCCTCCCCTGTTGCCTCTTTTTCTGATTCGTTTGAGCTCCTCGAAACTTTCATACGCGCCCGTTTGTCTTGTACGAAACGAGCAGCGGCGGATCGCTGCTCTGCCCTCCGGGATGATCGCTTCAATTCCCGCCACGCCTCCCGCGCGGGGACACAAAACCCTCCAAACGTGGCCCCCCCGGTGACTCGCCTTTGTCTCAGTGGCGACACTCAAACTCCAAGCAGCAGCCGAGTCCGCCGGCCTACTGCTGCTGCTCCTCCTCCTCCTCTTCTTCTTCCTCCTCCTCTGCCTCCTCCACGCAGCGAGAAGCGAGGCGGTGGGCCACCGCCACCGCTGCTAAACAACAGATCACCAGGGGTCTCCGGATTCCCCGCAGGAACCCCTGAAGGTCTGCGCGACTAGAAAGTTCACACTTGAAACCACTCAGTCAACTAAAAATGAGAGAGCCTTTGAGGAGAGCGGAGGGGATAAGTGAAGAGTAGCACCACCTACACTCCTCGTTCACAAATAGAATCCGCGTCCTAGACCGGCGGTGTGTTTGAGTTAGTTCCGTCCTAATCGAAACCACCAGGATCTGATTCATGTGCTGCGCTATGATATGCAAGCTATTATTGTTGCGCGCCTCGGCCGTGCACCGCCGAGCCCTGCGAGAAAAGAGTGATTTTTCTCTTCTTCTTCTTCTTCTTCTTGACTTTTTTTTTTTTTTTCTCTCCTCGCCGTATCGGCAGCTGAGCGAGAGGAAGGAAGGGATCAATAACTGACCCCGTGGTCATCAGTTAACAAAGTAGTGTTCACTTGAAAGGAGTGTTTTGGCTCCCTGGTAAAGGGCAGCCAGATGATGCTAGCTGTTGAAAAAGAAAACAATGCGATATGAAAGAGTGCGAGGAGACGAGGGGAGGAGGAATTCTTTGTTAGTTGCTGGCCTTGTTTAGGCTATTAAAGCCCAGAGTTGTTTGCCTGCCCAGGAGGCTTTTAGCTAGCGCCGTGTGTCCGTCTGTAATAAGACGGACCGACTGCCAGTGTTGCGCACAGACTATTAGCTGGCACTTAAACGAACAGCCGAACAACAGTGTGTGCGTGTGTGTGTGTGGTAGGATGGCAGGACTGTGTGCATAGTGAGGCTGGAGGGGGTAAAATAGCCGTTTTGTTGATCTTTTCCTGAGTTTCCTGAATATAGATCAAAGCAACATTACTGGCTTTTTGGTCAATATGCTCAATCCCTTAATATTGCAACAAAGATGCACTATAGCAACAGTGCTGTAGAGTTGGCCGTGTAGTATCATGTTCCCCTTGTTTGGCTTTATTAACACAGTAGTGTGTTCTAAACTGCAACAATATTTTGATTCCGTGTCCAAGCTAGTGCCAGTACCCACTCGCTAATCCTCACTAGCTTCTAACTAGGATGATATGCCACCTGACCTTAGGGCAGCGTATTTAAATCTACCTTTGTAGTTGTGGTGTGTGTGTTTGGCTTCTATGTGAAAACTGGAAACATTTATTGTCTTTGGTGTCTGTCGGGAAAACAAACGGTGCTTTAAAGGGAGTCGTCGCCTTCTCTGTTAAGTGTAAGTGCGCAATTTTGCTGCGACGCTACCCATGCCAATCTGAGCGCGTTGCATAATGAACGCACTGGGCTAAAATGCCTTAACAGTCGAACATAAACACAGTTTGTGACACTGACAAACGCACATTGTGTCAAATCCCTTTTTATTGCTTTTCCTACCACACAAAATTGGCCCTAAAAGTTGACAACCCCAGTTAATTCCCTCACTCTCAAATGCCACTTCCAGAGCGCCGGAGCCTTCCTCCACAATGGGCCCACCAGTGAAATGCGCCCGCAACGAGGGGGGAAAAGAAGAATCCCTTTTTTTTTTTTTTTTTTTCCATTTTGCAGCCGCTCGGCGGCATGCAGAATTATGCAGATCGGCGCCGGACATTAGCCTGCAGCCCGCGGAGACGATTTTTAGCCCTTATGCTGATCTGTCCCCATTACCTCAAAACCGCCACCAGATTGGGAGATCATATATTTTAATGAGACCCTATAATAGCTCTTTAACCCATATCATTAGGGGGATATATACCTACGGTTTGCTCTTTTGGCAGCTAAACGAAAGGACTGTTTCCCTAATTACGCAGTGTGTAAGGACAGGTCACCGGATGGGTGTGTGTGCGCGCGAGTGCGAACGTGTGTGTGTGTGTGTGTGTGTGTGTGTATAATAAGAGTGCGCGTGTGTACATTCAGGAATTATATGACCATTAAATATTCAGCCCTCTTCGCCCCCCCCAACCCTCCCGCCCATTTCCTGGACCTCGCATCCATTAATGCCTCATCACTGTTTAACTGGCTGTGTTGTCAATCACCTGCAGGGTCTCGGCTCAAAACTGCAAATGTCCTGCGTTTGCTGCCGTGCAGTGAACATATCGAAAGAAAATAATACTGAATGAAAGGTGCGCCCGCCCGCCCTTTTCTTTGAGATAATATTTGCCTTGCTAGCTAGCCGTAGCGTCGCCGCGTGACTGCGCCAGGTCTTTGCATAAGTGACGTGATCCCCCCCCCCCCTTCCCCCCCGCTTTTTCTAATTGAAAATAATAACCAATCCAACGGCGTAACAAGCCCTCGTATAATCCCGCAGCCCGCGTCCCCTCAGTTTTTCCGCGGCCTATCGCGGCCGCAATAAAAGGCAGGAAATGAGAGGCAAGTGAGAGCGGTGGCTTGGACATTGACGCTTTAATGTAATCTGCCTTGAAATCAAATTATTTGACCTGGAAAGCCTCACAATACAAAAACTCCTGCCGGGCTGCTGTTAAATATTTAGCACGCGCCTGTCATGAATACAAATGACGCGCAAATTAGAATCTACAGGCGCGTGACCCCCATATCACACCCCGGGAGCACAGAGGGGGCTGGCTGGGCTTTAAATGTTTTAATTACCGGGGCGGCGGCGGTGGCAGCGGCGGCGCTGCTACCTTGCCGCGCTGCAGAGTTTTTTTTTTTTTTTTGGGTTGTTTTTTTTTTTTTTTTGCGGCTCGCACTCGGGCCGCCACTTGAAGGACAAGCGGTGAAATTTGTCGGCTTGTAAACACACAACGATCCGATGTCCGCCGATCTCATCGCATTAGCTAAAACACGGGGACTTTAATAGGGGAGAGTGTGTGTGAGTTACACCTCGGCGTAATTATACTTCCCGGCATCCTCTCTCTCTTTCTCAGGCTGGAGCCTCTTTTTTATTTCTTTCCTCCTCCTTCTTTTTTTAAACGCACCCTTTTCTCCGACGGGCTACACGATCCACCTGCCCCTCCTCACACACACACACACACACACACACACACACACACACACACACACACACACACACACACACACCCGGGTGCGTATCGCTCTCGGTGTTGCGTCGCCGCGCTGAAGGAAGATCCGTCTCAGTGATTTTGATGTAAGAAAATCTGCTTTGTATTGACCCGGCGATCGACCGGCCCAGTTCAGCCTCATCGCCTGTCGTTACTCCAGATAAATGGCCTTATTTGTTGTGTTATTATGTTCAACACAATCATGCCAGGAACAGTCAAGAGGAATATTGAGCCGACACTTCATTGGCTCAATGGCTCCGATCTGTTCCAGGAATTAAAGGCGGGGTTTTCCCTTCTTTTTTTTTTCTTCTTCTTCTTCTTCTTCTTCTTTTTCCCCCCGTTCCACACTGTGCAAGAAAGACCACGGTGACAATCAATTACGCCGCCGCTTTAAGACGTTAAGGAGTTTTACAGAAGAGCGTCCCGCACTTATTTTTCTGTTTGTTGTTCCTGCCTGAGTAACGATAACGTTTCGGAGTTGAAGAACATCACAGATTTTGTCTTGCCTGCTCTCTTTCTCTCTTTCTTTCTTTCTTTCTTTCTTTCTTTTTTTTTTTGCTGAGGGGTGGTTATTATTATTTTCTCCTCCCCTCCCGACTCATTCAGGTCTGTAGTTCCCGGCACGTTGCAGTGATTAGTTATGCAAGGCTTGTAAGCACTGAATCAGAGTTATAGTCCCCGGGGAAATAAATTTGGCAGAAAATCAGTGTGAGAAGATTTAATTATCACGAGGAGACCTTTTTTTTTCTTTTTTTCTCTCTCCTTTTCCCTCGCCTTGGCCCACTGAAGCCCAAACCCTCCCTCCCTCATCCTCCCTCTCTTTTCTCCTCCCTCTCTTCCTCGCTCTGCAGCCAAAAAAAAAAAAAGCCCCGGCGTGCAGAATGGATGGTGGCCCTTACCTTCCTTCTCTTCCCAATTTGTGTCATTGCACCCTGATAAGCCAAGCAATTACCGCTTTATTGATTTTTCATCACCGCAAATTTAAAGTTGATCCCCTCTGCCCCTCCCACCTTCCTTCTCTCTCTCTCTCTCTCTCTCTCTCTCTCTCCCTCCCTCTGCTGGGTGATTAGGTGACCTCCCACCTCTCGTCCCCGATGGTCCCACGTGACTCTTTGTTGTCCCCGTGTAATAGGATGCTGATGTTTCCCAGCGTGTGTGTGTGTGTGTTTGGCGGCTCCATCCGCAGCCATGAGGCTTAAAGAATAATCATTTCTATAAGCATATCCGCGAAGCGACTTGTCCGACCCGATCGCGGCCTCCATATTTATCTGATACGGGCTGGATTACACGCAAATATGGCCCGCGCAGGACTCCTCCTCCTCCCCAACCCCCGTTCACTCAGGCCGAGTGGACGGCTGATTGACAGCCCCCTCTTAGCCTCGCTGATTGGTAATCGTTTCGCGGGTCACCCTTATCAATTAACCTCCGTCCACGTTGGCAGGTGTACATTCAGCAGCCGCGAGTGCTTGGCTTTCATTTATTTTGGAGGAACGGGACCTTCGTTCAGGTTTGGGAATATTGATGCGTACGGTAAATATTGAATGTGGAGACTTTTTTATTTTTGTTTGTTTGTTTGTTTTATTTTTTGTTTTGTTGATGCAGTTAAAGCTGAACATACGCACTTTAGCGTCTAGTATTTCATGCGCAATTCTCTTTTTCCTTGGCTTTATATAAAGTGGTGGATCTTCATCACAATACGATGATATATTGATTTGTTCGGATGGCGATATGATTGCAACGAGATTTCGATTCGATTCTGTAGCTTGAGATTGATATGATGCAATATCAAATGCCCATCTAACACAATCATATACATTTATATTAACTCACGTAAAACAACTTATGATATGACCGTTTTATTCATCATCTATTCCAGGCATATTTTTTTAACCAGGGTTTCCACTCAGCTGATGTTTATGAAGTGCAAGAAAACCAGAGACCTGCATGTAATCCTACATAATAGCCACTGTATCCAGTATGCAATACATGTTTAAACAAAAGTTCTTCACCAACACAAAGCAAGCAATTTCATTGTGTTTTGTCCGTGTAGGCGTCTGAAATCTGAAACAGTGCCACACTGCCGACTTGTGATCTTTTTCTCTGCTGCCCGCCATGACCTGCCTGGATGCACTGAAGGCAGCCGTGCACGTGAATGGGAATGTTGATGCAGACGAGCTGTGTCAAAATAAAGTTATATCTTAGAAATAATGCAATCAATATTTTCAATTTGTATCGACATCATCAAAATCGCTGCGTAATAAATTGACATATCGATGTATCGTTACACCCTCGATGGGAGTTTTTCCCTAAGCGCCCCGTGCATTTAGCAGCGGTATTCCCAATGAAAACAATCCCAGGTGTAAAAGTGACTTGCGCGCACGCACACACACACACACACACACACACACACACACACACACACACACGCACGTTTGTGTCTGGACACGATCAGACACAGCAGCGGCGGCGGTGCACGTGGCGCGGCAGTCCACCAGGGTGGTCCGGTTTCTACGGCTGCACACGCTGTGACTGTTGCAGGTCAAAGTGTTGCCATCCTGGGTGGTTGTGGTGACGTGGCAGCTCCCCTCCACCCGCTGCACGATCTGTCATAGGCTTCACACGTCACCTCACACTGGGGTTTTTATTTTAAGTGTTGGTTGTTTTGCATAGATTTTATGGTTTGTGTGTGTGTGTGTGTGTGTGTGTGTGTGTAATGGTTGGCAAGTTGAAGTTCTGTGTGCGTGCAAGTGTGTATTTTCCAGCACAACGCGGTGTCATTAGGACATTGCATTGCAGCTTATAATAGAGAAAGTCATTTCAATTGAGTTGTAATCTACTGGAGACTAAACACTGAAACACTATGTACTGGTAGACACATACTGTGACATGTAGTATAGATAGATTTGCCCCCCTGAAAACATACAAAAAAGTCAAGTGTCCCTGTGTGGACTGCAGCAAGATTGTGTACACTGATGATCCAAACCAATACAGTACAACTCAATAGAAAACATTAAGAATGATGACAAAAACAAATAAAATGGAGAAGAAAATAAATGGTATTGACCAAAGAAAATAACCTTATCGTTAATTGTTGTCTCACAAATAATTGTATTATTTGTTTATTGGGAGGAGATTTCACAAAGGCTGATTAATGGTTATGATGATAATAATACCCCCCTTTCTTTTTCTATTTCTATCTTTAAGTTTTGGTTTAAGAAGCCAAACATTTTTCACTCTTTCACACTTGACAAAATTAGCTTCCATTTAAAACTCTGCGTCAGGCTGCATTCATGCCGAGCCGCTCCTGCTGTAAGCCGGCAGCGCTGCGCCGCAGTTGTACGGTGGGGGGTCTCAAGCAATAAACATCGCAAAGGCCCAATTGTGTGACAAGTTGTTAATGTCATTGGCTGTGCTCTTGTGGCCGTCGATCACTGAAAGATGTGGCGAGCAGCCGCAGCCTGACTTGGACTGCAGTGATCAAAAGGCTGGAGGAGCTCTGGGACGACTGTCATCACAGGATGCGGTGGAAAACACAGTGTTAAATCACAATATTCCGCAACCGCGAACCTCACAACAACTGTCTATTTATTTGTTTTTATGTACGGTAAATAATCCATTGGCTTGTATCAAACCTCCTGATGAGGGTTGCTGATTGGCTGATCCAGCTACCTGTGATCAGCAGCATTGGTTAGATGGCAGTAGGGAGGAGTCTGGATCTGGAACAAACAAGTGGAAGTGCTGGAGAGCTGTTGAGTGAGATTGGAATTAGAAATGTCAGCATTTCATGTTGTGCATCTCCATAAAACTCGCATCCACTTTATTCAATGATTAATTCCATACAACTTCCCACCAACTGGGAATAAAGGGTTTGCTTGCTTGAGGTGGTTTTAGTCCGTCTTTATTTTTGCTGTTGTTGAGTCAGAGCTAATCCCGTAAACGCTTTAGTTTGTTGAGTTGATTTTGTCAACAGTCTCCTGTGCTGTTTGCGTCTTCCCCGATGTTTCCGTAATGAGCGAGGGAACCTGGCCGTTGGCATCACACATCTGTCTGGATTGATGAGGAGACGAGAAGCGTCGCTCTGCTTTGCAGCCGTTCTTGGCAGCATTTGGGGAAACCTTCTCTCAGATGCTCCGCTGCTTTCAGCAATGTCGTTCAAAATACACTTACAAACTCTAAAATCACAATACTTTGACGTAAACGTGGCGCTTGCACTTTTATTTTTTTATATCCAAAGAGAATTTAGATTTTAAAAAAAGTCTTTATTTAAATTTGTTCAGCATTTTATGGAAACTCACTAGTAGACCCATAATTAAAACGTAACCATTTATAGACAGCTCGCTTTCATTCTGAATCCAACCACAAGCTTCCACTTTATAGTTTTGATATTCACATTTTAGGTAGCACAATTAATGCAGTGCACAAAATGCAGAGCTCTTAACAACGACAACAACAGGTGATCACAAAAAAAAATACAAGCAAACAGATCTAAATGAATGGAAGCGGTGCAGGTCCAGTGATGCGGCCTCACCGTGGGGGGAGTGCGGCTGACAGGAGTCGATAAACATTGGCTGTCGTGAAATTGGGTGATTCGAATCCAGAACGGCGCTCGTTTATTGTGTTTTTTTCCCCCCCACTTCTGCACGGAGAGAGGGACTGAAATAGACCCGGTTCGCACAGCGCGACTGCCTGGATATTAGAGCGCGCTATTAATGTGATTGTTTCCCACAATTTAGCTCATGAAGGGGAATACAATTACAGCGCGGCGTTTCCCCTGCATTTACATGCAAATGACGGTGCCACTCTTAATTTGTTATTTTTGCACGATTCCGGCGGACGAGGCCGAGGAGGTGGGGGGCAGGGGGGGAAGAAAAGCGGGGAGATATTTGACTTTGCCGAGGTTATTAGTCTTGGGCTGAGGTCAGAGGAGGAGATGTGGAGCATTTGCCTAATTAATTACTACTGAAACACACACACACACACACACACGGACGCACACGGCCATGACCTTTACTAATATAGTTTGTAGCAGAGCACACAAACAGGAGTCTCTCTGCCTCTCTCTCTCTCACACACACACACACACACACACACACACACACACACACACACACACACACACACGCTTGCACTCTGTCAGGAGCAAATGGAGTGAAAGGGAGAATCAATTACACCCCGACTAAGCGAAAAGAGTTGCTTGCTTGATGGCTACACGTCAGGACGGCTATAGGTCACGGGGTGCGCACGTGTGTGTGTGTGTGTGTGTGTGTGTGTGTGTGTGTGTGTGTGTGTGTGTGTGCGTGCGTGCGCGCGTGTTGACATTCCCGTATTAGCCGACGTGAAAATCGAGCTTGCTTCCTGGATTCAGATGACATCATTTTCATCTTAAAGGGCCTCGCTCCAATTAAGTAATTAGCTGCGCCGCGTGTTCTCTAATCAGAGTTGTTCATAAAACAGCTGCTGACCAGCCCGCAATCGAAAAAATGGACGCGGCTGCACTTTTTTTTTTTTTTTTTTTTTTAATCCTTCTTCTTTTTCTCCTCTGCGCGCACGCCGACTTTAACGTTAAGTTAAAGCAGTCAAATAGCGTTATTTCTGCTAAAAGGCCGGGGCTCCGCTACAAACTCCAATCACACTAAAACACCGCCGAGCCGTTTCACTCGTCCAGATTGATCGCAGCGGCACCAGAGAGGCTGAGTTTAAAGTGCAATAACTATTCATCTGTGCATGTTCTCATAATTTATTGTAAAGCAGAGCCGCTCAATTTAAAGTGTTTCATAAATATGCCTTAAAATTGAACACGGCTCTCCTGAAAAGGGGGGAAATCTGTGTTTTATATTCAGAATTGCAGCAGTTGTTTTGGAGTTGGGTTTTTTTTTTCTTTTTTCAGTAATAAACAGCTGCTGGAGACTTGAGTGAAAGACTTTGCGAGCGTCTCTCTGGACCTGCAGACAGAGAAAGTCACTGTGATCTTGAAGATCTCACCGCTCAGCCTGTGAAAGCTTCACTATTTAATGAGATTCTGTGACGCTGCCCAGGCGCAGGACATCGGCTAACACTCACACGGCTCTCTGCCTCTCGGTCACACACACACACACACACACACACACACAGCAGACATACAGCAAGAGAAACACCCACCTGGTTTTGGTTATACACTGGCCAGTTAGCAGCCAGGTCAGCAGGAGCAGCCAGGACTTAACTGGGATTACAGACTAATATCAGACTATATAGTCGACAGACAGGACAGTACTTAGTCTTGAAAAGTTTCTTTGTGAACCCATGAATTGAGAGCGATGAATGTATTGTTTTAATATTTTCAATATTTTTAATAGATTATATTGATAATGTTATCACAAACATATATGTATATATGTGTACATACATATATATAAATATGTATGTAATCCATGTGTAGATATAGATATAGATATAGATCGTCACCTTGTTAAAATAATGGCCTAAGTCATTTTTTGACAAAAATGAGTTTTTACCTTCAATCATCTCTTGATAATGCTGGCCATGTCTTTTTGTGTTTTCCCCAAAACTTGAAAAAAATGACTAAGGCCATTAATTTAAAAGGGTGACGATATATAGGTAGATATGTATAGATATATAGATATTCTAATCTAGATCAGAAGTGAAGAGCGAGTAAACATGTCAGGCCTGATGGGGGAAACATGTCATGTGATCTTAACAGACATGGAAACTGTGTGCGACCGTCTTTGAGAGACTTTTGCGCGTGGACCGTTTCAAAGTGCGATCGCCGTCATTTCGAATTTGACTAATTCGAGTCCTGTGCGGAGTTTGCTGCGGGTCCGTAAAAACACAAACAGCCATCACTCCCTCACATCACTCACAGCGGTTTTAATTAAACACCAACGTGCACGAGCCCCCCTCAGATCTGTGGCCCTGATAGACGGACGCCGCGGGGAGGCGGGGCCGGCCCCTAATGTCCCTCGCCGTGATCGTGTGATTGGCGCCAAGGGACGGAGGCTAAACACATTCCTTTAATTGCAGACTGGCAGACTTTTCTCTGTTGAACTAGAGGTCAGTCGAGGAGAGGAAACGGAGACAATGAAACAGGTTAAATAAATGGATCGGGCCGAAAAGACGAGGAGGAGGATGGCAAGAGGAGGAGGGCGAGGGACGATGCGTGGGGGAGATAGCGAGGGCGGCGCGTGGGCCTCCCCGTCGTCCCGTCATTAGCGGGTTGTTTAGGCCCTTAATTCATCATTTAGACCTTTATTGACTGGAGAGCGGCGAGATCGCTATCGCTCGGAGACGCGTGCGTGCCTTTTTGCCACTCAGTCACCAGCTGCTCTTCATTTCCTGGTGCCAAATAGGCATCGCATAAACGCATCAAATCTCACCGTCCGGCCCAGGGGTTTGGGGGGGGGGGGGGTCAAACAATGCCCCCAAACTACACTTGTTTTTATCCAAACTACACTACGACTTTCCGTCGCGGCGCTCCTCCAGCGTCGGGGGAAAGTTCCCAAACTCCGACAACAAGGTGGAATCACTCGACTCATCTACGTGTTTGCGGTTGAAGGAGGCGGGGGAGGGGGGAGGGGATGGGGCCTTGTATGTTGTGGCCCCGCGGGACCAGGCATTAGACCGGATCGGCCACCTGCTCCGTCGCCGGACGTCTCCCCTCGACCGCGCGCTCGCTCCACTCGCAAAACGCCCTCACATGCGCACGCGCACTGTCCCCCGGGGGACACGATGGGGACATCTGGCGCAGGCTGTCAGAGTTGCCCCTCCGTTCCAACGTGCCCTGTTGACCCCCACCCCCCCACCCCCGCCAGCCACAGGCGTCGGCGCCACTGGTTGGTTTCTGCCTTTTGCGGGCAAACTACAAACCCAAAAAGCAGTAAAAAGGCGCCAAGATAGAAATAAATTTCTTAGAACTGTAAAGGTTTTTGCTGAGTGAAAATTCCCAGAAAATTCCTGGTCTTTCTGCTTGGTAGCATTTCCTCTGTCAAGTGTAAAAAACGACCCTCCCTCCCCCAGCATCCTGTATGGCGGTCCATTCATTTCAATGGACGTAGATTTTGACCAGCCTAATAAGTATTTGTTTTTATATATATACATTAAACAGATTGACAGTCCATGACTTGAACATCTACAAAGATTTATTATGAACAGCAGTACTTTGACTGGCCTCTGGGGAGACAAAATGGTCGCGGCGCCATATTGCCAGTCTGGTATCCAGTTCTTGTAGTGCGTGCATGGTCATCGCAGACCACACACAGCACGTAGCCATGCAGGAAGTGACGTCATCCGTTCTGCTTTCCAACTTACCTGACAACGTTTTTGTACGACTTTTATTATTCCTTTTAAATGACCACATTCGAAATGTGTACCTGGTCCGCAGCATAGTTACACTCACTTATCGCACAAGTTTTATCTTCTGCCCCACAAAAATGGACCAGAGTGAAAACCGGCCGCGAGAGCGCATGAATACGGCTGTCCAGTCGAAAGTCCTCCTGCTTCTTTCGGTGGCAGTTCAGAGGCATCGCAGTGAAGACACGGCTTGAAAACAAGTTCCTCTCTCCCCGTCGCTCGCCGTCTCGCTCGTCCACGGTCTCATTTTTCATTGGCTTTAAGCTGCAGGCTGTTAGTTATGCAAATATTGATGTGCAGCTTTGCCCTGCCGGCTATCAATTGAAATCAGCAAATCGATGGGCCCTAATAGCTGCTCATTAGCCACTTGATGCATTTCCAGAGCTAACATCCGCACCTGTCAGCGCCTCCTGATCGATACGGTTTAAAAGTATTACCTAACTGAGGGGCTGCGCCAGACACCTGCTTTGATAAGCAGAAGTTTGCTGTCTGGCACGTGACATCATCATTTAAAATTCTTTCTCAAACTAACCACTTTGTGGTGTCCAATTCCTCCAGAAACCAGTCGGGCGTGTTCGACGTCTCGCAATCTCTGTCTGCGTCCTGGGTGGACAAACGTTTTGACTGGTGGGGCCACCACGGGTTCTAAAGTTTGACAGAGGGGGGCGGAGCAGAAGCAGATGGATGGAGTGTCATGGTGACCCACCTCATAGGAGAATATAGGAGATCATGGGATAAGCAGAAAACATGTGCATCAATGTCTATTGAAAATTAACCAAAGTTACAACAAAATATGTGTCTTTGAAGCCTCATGGTGTTTAGCTCTTTATTAAAACTACTTTTAAAACAGTGAAAAAATTGGATGAAGTACAGCTATTTTTTGACTTACTTACTAATAATATAATTAATTCAAGTTTGGAGGGCCGGATTAAAAAGCTTAATGGACCAAATGTGGCCCCCGGGCCGTAGTTTGCCCATGCCTGGTCTAGGCGATGTATTTCTGCGCCGTGGAGACAGCATCAGTTGTATTTCAACAAAGTAGCTTCTTATTGAGTGCTTTGTGTTGTTGATGCTGGATCAGCCTGTTGTTTGGGCCTGGAGATTAGAGTGTGTCTGACTCTGCTGCTGCTGCTGCTGCTGCTGCTGCTGCTGCTGCTGCTGCTGCTGCTGCTGCTGCTGCTGCTGCTTTTCCGCTTCTGCTGCTGCTTCTTCTACTTCTGCTTCTGCTTCTGCTGCTGCTTATTCTTCTCTTTCTGCTGCTGCTGCGGCTGCGTACAAGGGCCCCGAACGGAGCTCCTGCATCGCCCCCAGCGCGCAGCCCTGCCAAGCTTAACCCAGCTGTTTGATGCCAAGCGCTGTACGTGTGTGCGTGTTTACCCAACTTTGGGGTTACATAAACAAGAGCAGCTAGCCTACAGGTAAGTCCTCGAGAGACCAGTGGAGAGGAGAGGAGGAGAGTCCTACCTCGGCGTTCCCCCAGCGCTGTCGCCCCTCGCCGGAGCCGAGCGTTTTCCGTCGAAAATGAAGGGGCGAGTGGGAAAATGTCTGAGGGAGGACGGTAAACAAAGTCGCCAGCGCACGCACACGTGTGTTAATACAGTTAACTCGGGAGGAAGCGAGCGCCGGGGCGCATGTGTGTGTGCAGGGTTTTTTTTTCTGTTGCGCGCATCCCCCGACGGATGTGGGGCTGCTGGAAAGAGACGGCGAGATGTGGGCGGATAGGGGATTGGAGGCGGAGGCTGGCAGCGGGGCATTTGGCCGCTGGTGCCGAAAAGACAGAGGGAGAGGCAGAGTGGGTGAGGAGGAGGAGGAGGAGGAGTGGGGAGGAGAGGCGATGGGTGGGGTGGGGTGGGGGGGGGGGGTACGGCGGAGATAAATCATTAGAGAGCAGGTTATTGAAAATGCAGGGAGATAAAAGAGTGAAGAAGCCAGTAATTGCCTTAAAGATCAGACGACAAAGCATTACTTTGGATTTTACAAGGCCAGCGGGCAACAAAAGAGCAGTAATTTATGAGCTCGGCGTAAAAGAATAGCATAATTGCATTAAAAATTAATGCTAATGAGGGCTAAA
>NW_027466098.1:8010000-8300000 GCF_046127955.1 Nelusetta ayraudi | reverse complement strand
GAGAAACACATCACATGCACTTATTAATGACAGGCAGTTTAAAATGCGTGTGGAAACACACATGTACATGTGGGAGGACTTACAGTACTTCCACAACTTGTGTGTGTGTGTGTGTGTGTGTGTGTGTGTGTGTGTGTGTGTGTGTGTGCGCGCGCGCGCGCGCGCCTTGTTTTCATGACACAGCCTACATGACGGGAGCAGCGCAACATGGACGTGCGCTGGATTGACAGACAGAGAGATGGGAGAGTGCAGGAGAGGACGGATGGATGGGGGAGCGAGGGATGAATATTGACTGATCAGTGGGGAGATTGACAGCCGGAGAATAATGGCAACATTCAGACTCGGGCTTCTTCTCTTTTTTTTCTTTTTTTTTTCTTCTTTTTTTTCCTCCCTCCTCTCCTCCGTGTTGCCAACTTTTCCCGGCACACCTATTTTTGCCCTCCTACGCCGCTACCGGTGACTGCTCTCGAATTCTTGAAATGATTTATCATCTGTTATGCGGGTTCCTGATGTGTTTATATCTGAGAGTCATTTACTGGAAACCTTTTCCCGTCATTTTTTTCCCCAAGTTTTTTTTTTTTTTCTAAAGGGATCGGACAAGCTGGAGCGAAATACTTTCTGAAATATGAAAACTATGTGAAACCTAATCATATTTCGTAGTCCCCATAATGAAATTCCAGTGCAGTCAGTTAGTGTTCATGTTTTGATTATTTTTAGAATGCATTATCTGAGTGTAATTCACTGTCTGGCTATTATCTTGTTAGTACTTTTTTTTTCTTCTTCCACTTGCCTTTCCTCTATGTCCTTGGCCAAGTAACAATCCTCTTTTCGTGAACGCCAAGAATAAAAGTGTGTGTGTGTGTGTTGTATCATATATTTCATACCGTGAACGCCATATAACATTAGACGGACAGATAAGATGCGGCCTGCTCGGCCCGCTCCGAATGAAATCCAGTGTCATTTTAGGAAATGACGCGGGATGGCTGATCATGTGTGTGTGTGTTTGTGCGCGCGTGTGTGTGTGTGTGTGTGTGTTCACGTCCTTTCTCCCATGTATCTGTGTGCGTCAGAGGGAGTTTCTCTGGAGGAGCAAGTGCGAAGGATAAAGGACATCGAGGCCATCGAGAGCGACTCCTTTGTTCCTCAGGCTTTCAAATCATCCCGGGACGACACCAAGGTGCGTTTTCCCTTCTTCCCTTCTCCCCCCCCCCCCTCTCTCTCTCTCCCGCCATCTCGATCTCTTATTGGATTTGCCCTCGCCGCGATGCCGTGCCGTCTGTCCAGAGGCAGCCCAGACCGAATCAAACGTTCGTTCAGCGTTTGTTTTCCCCCCGACCCGAGACGGTTTCATCAGACGCTCAGCTGTTGAGCGCCTTCCGGAGCGGCGGCACCCACACAAAAGCCACACCGAGGCCGCCGCCGCCACCGCCGCCCCTTCTGGCCGGGCAGATGCAGACAAAACACAAAAGTCATTATTGGAGCGTCTCCAAAGGAGCGCGGATTCAATTTGTCGCGGCCCAGGGCCGTTTTGAAAAGGAGCCCGACAACATGCGACAAGCGAGACCCCCGCGCCGATGATTCTTGGGCCGCGGCCCGGCGGGCCCCGACAAAGGTCAGGGCCCGCGCGGCCCGCAGCCAGCGCCGGGCTGAGACGCAAAGTTTATTCCCCTTCCCTTTTACATATTGAAGCAGGAAGTTAACCGCGTTCCGCCGTCCACCTGGGTAAAGGCGCCGCCGTGGTTTGCACAAATCACCTGGATGACAAATGTGCCGGTCGCTCCGTTTCCTGTGTAAGTGCGTTACAAACAGGAGTTGGACTCTGAGGTCATGATATTGGAAAGTTGTAAAAACAAACAAAGTTTCCAATAGAAAATCATACTTTAAATGCTGCAGAAATCTCACATTAACGTCCCATTCTTAATCCAAACATTTGGTTTTGCATGTCATTCATCCTGTCTTGTAGATTCCATCTCCGTCTTATGGCTGAATGAGCGACTCGGTTAGACATTGTTCAACTGCCCCAGAACAGAAATCTTTGGGCTACTTCCTGTTTAATAGCACTGATAATTAATTAACCCTCCCCAAACTAAATGGGGCCAGATAAAGGGGGAAATAATTAAAATTCATATTTTCAAACGAGCCACATTCATTGGATACATATAGTCAGCGGGCTGTTATTAATAATCCCGGACCACGACCAGCTTTACTATTGGCACTGGAAATACTAAGTAGCCAGTGCGTTTTATATCCCACTCTCACTTTTTTTTTTTGTTTCCTGCCAAATGAAATTGAAATGGATCTTTCCAACTGGGTAAACATTTGCTCTGGGGCTGCTTTGAGGTGTCTTTGATACATGAATGGACTTGGCAGACTGTCTACGTTTGATAATTCTACTTTATCAATACTACAATGAGAACAGACCCCCACTGCTTTTAATTATGGGGCTTAATTATAGTTTTAGGTAATACTGGGACAGGACTCTGTAAAACATCACATTTCCGTCTTATCATCTGGCGCTCACTGCACAGCGTTGGGGTCAAATTATTTTGGCTGCGAACCGAGCAAAATATGTTGAATGCCGCGGAGCAACTGTGACCTAAATGAAGACGTCGTCGAGTTGACATTTTTAACGAGGCAGATAAGGCAAGCTTGCTCACCCGGACAAAACCAGACGCACACACAAAGCATGAAGGCACTTCTGAGCTTTTCTCACAAGTTTGACGTTCACTGCCATCTGCTGGCCAAAGGAAGTACTCGTGCTCGGGAAGTCTTTGATAGTGCTCTCTGTGAGTATACATATATATATATATATATATATATATATATATATATATATATATATATATGTCTGTTTAATTATTTGGTTGACAAATATTTGGTTAAATTTATGCTTTGCCCTTTTTAATTTCTCAAATATCATCAGCAAACACTGTCGTTGCTTTATTCAATTCAATGATCCCAAACATAACGTAGGCTTATGTTTTGCTGTGGCGCTGATAATAATAATAATAATAATAATAATAATAATAATAATAATACATTTATTTTATAGAGTGCTTTTCAAAGTCCTCAAAGACACTTTACAAAATAAGTTAAAGACATATCAGAATAGAATTTGCAGTAAAAAACAGACAGACAGAAAAAGGAGATCAGAATCAATTTTATTTAAACAACAAATAAGTAAGTAAGTGAGTCACATTAAAACAGTAACTAAACGTTAAAAGCAATACTGAATAGATGTGTTTTAAGTTAAGGTTTGAATAATGGCAGGTCAGTGCAGTCATGGATGTTACACAGGGATTTATTTGCATAAAATGAAATATGTATAAAGCGACAACTATAGTGCTTTTATTTGCTAATAATATTTGTATTTGTTTGTTTGTTTTTTTTAATTGGATTTTTATTCACAGTTTGCAGGTTCACTTGTAAGCAGGCAACCGTGTTACTAATCTGTTAAGTTTTGGGTATTTTTGTCATTACAGCTCATACACAAAAAAAATAATAAAGTAGGATGATGGAAAACTTTGGATTGCTGATGGGAGGAACATGACTTTCAGAAAGACTCTAAAGCCACCTGTTTTCAGCCTTTCACTCTGATTGAAGTTTATTATTTAATAGCGAAAGCAAGTGGATGCCATGGAGCTGGTATTTTGAGACATTCATGTGTTTGCAAAATACTTCTCACCACGAAACCAGTGCTTTTGAACGCTGGTCCTTTAAGATTTTCCAAAAGGCTTCTTCAGTGTTGTAACCTGTCTGTCTGTCTGTCTGTCTGGATGTCATGTCTGTTTTGGTGGGGACAGGATGGAGGTGAGGCAGGCGTGGTGAAGCAGGAGCCCGAGTGGAGCCCTCCTCGAGACATCCACCTTCCCACCTCCATAGTCTACAATGACACCAATACGTTTGCTCACCACAGTGTAAGTCAACGCACCAACAAACTTTAAATGCATGCTTTCGACTCTTCAGTATTTTGCGTTTCACGCTTCGCTGTCATGCAGCACATGGTTCTCTTGTTGGTGAAAAACTTCTTGGAGAATCGCTCAGCTCTTTTCACACTTTTCTTTTTCTTTTTTCTTTTTTTGCACTTTGCTTTGCGTCGGGTACTACGCTGCAGTGTAGTGAATTATAAGCATCCCCACTTGCCTGCAGACCGATGATGAAAAACGGGGAGGAAACTTTAAACTCCAATAACGCTCCCTGGGGCTTCCTAGTCATCTATCTCCGCCGGGGGAAACTAAGTTATGCCCTGACGTATGCAGATAACCCCCTTAAAATACACTTGCGCAACCCCCGCCCACCCCCCCGGGCTCCAACAGACACAAATACAGCGCCTCCAACGCGCTGATGTATGGTGGCAATATGCCCCAGGCGGGCCTTGGCCTCAGCTCCAGCTCCTGCTCCACTTCCAATTAGAACAGATGAGTCCCATTAGCCCGGCCCCGATACTGTCATCCCACATTAGCAGCGTGACACCAGCGCCGGCCCGTCAGACAGCAACTCCGCTGCCGTCGGATCCGACGCGCAGAGAGAGCGCGCGGCGCAGCCGTGGAGCAGCGTGGGCTCGGAACTGAAGGATGGACGCGGGCCGGCAGTCTTTCAGCAATTTGCACGATAATTGGCGCACGTTGTCATATGTATGCACGGCGTACACACAGCCTGCATGTCAACACTGAGTCTCACACAGACAGGCCCATATTAACATGGGCGTTATCTTCCAATCTCGCCCACAGCCTCAGCCTCACAGATAATGTATTGACCCTCTAATAAACGGATGCCACCTCGAAACAGGGAACTTGCAGCTGCAGCTTCATAGCCCCTTTAAAGCCATTATGGTTGATAATGTACAGGCGAGACTAAGTTGGCAGTAGTGGACTAACCCCTCAATAAAACATGTCAACTGTTTTCACGTAGATTTGAAATATTGCTTTGGCATTGAATGATCCCATAACAAACAAAAAAACGCTTTCATTGGGTGTTTGTAATATCTCTGTTATGATAATAACTTATGGGATTTGTGATAAATGTGGCGTTTTTTTTATTTCATTAACTGAATAAAGAAAAGCTCAAGTCAGTTAAGAAATATTCATTGGCAGTTTACCATAAAATATATTATTGCCTACAATCTGTGGAAAAAGTGCTGTAGAAATTTTAGTCACCTTCAAGAGTCCCATATTATTTACCGTTTACAGTCATACACAACTTGGCCCACAAGAGGGCAGTATCAACATCAGGACAATAGCTAAGTTCACTTATTGGCTTATTGGCAGCAAATGACTGAACTACACAGCTGTTGCTACTGTCATTCACTTTACATTATGCAATGCTAACACAATACTACAAAACTATACTTTATGTCGGAGCAGCAGTCAGAAAAACAGACATGAGACAGGAGCTAACACAGTTCCTGTACTGGCAGCAGGCATCTGAATTTTTTGCCTTTCAAATTTCAGCAACTTGAAATAGTATTTGTTTAATAGGCATGAATTCCTGAACGTTTAAAATTGAAAGGATTACAAGATTTAGGGAAGAAACATTAAGAATTATATCCAAATTCAGATGACACGCATTTATGCCGGGGTTGAACAGTAAGACCGCCCAGAATCCTACCTGTTGCTGCACTGTTCACGTTAACCTTTGTCTGCCTGCTTCCTGACATGCATCTTATCCGTTGTTCCCCAGTTGTTCATGGACAAGGAGAAGGCAGAGGAGCTGTGGCTCCACAGGCTGATCGCACTGAGGCAGGAGAGACTCATGGGAAGTCCGGTCACCTAAAGGACACCAGACCAGAGGATTACGTCTTTTTTTGGGGGGGCGGGGGGGCTTTTAAAGTTGCTTGCCGTCACAGTTTGATCTTTTTCACTCCTTCTTCAGACATAAATTGTTTTTGGGTGTTTTTGTTGTTGTTATTTACGCCTCTGCTCTTTTTGTTGTTAGCGGAATAACAGCTGTGCCGGTCTAATTTTGAGCAGTGCTCCAATGATTTTTTTTGTCAGAACTGACTTTATATTAACAAAATATGTTTTGCAATACAAAACTAGTATCTGGCAGATTGTCTTTGGCTGTCAAATCGGTAAATAAAGCTGTCTGTATTTGACTGAACACACTTGTTTGCTTCCATGACAACAGTGGTACACAGACATTTATTTGAATCACCATGGTTTATTGATATCTGATGGGAAAATGGGAAAACGTATGGAATAGTTCATCTTAAATAGGGTTGTAACAGTAAAGTGTTTGCAGATATGTAGATATATATATCCATGAATATCAGTATGATAAACAGTTGCCTATCAGTTAAGTCTTTGCAGCAGTACATTAATGAGTCACCCAGTCATACAGAGCTATTAAAAGTAGCCCATATAACCCTGGGTTGATTTCACCTCAGTCAGCAATGACACTAGACGACCAAGAATATTCTCGACTCTCCAGAGCTTTAATCTCGTGTTAGCAAAATCATAGTGTACTCCGTGATTTATTGTGTTTATTTATTGTCTGTTTGTGAAAAGAAAAGATTAAAGGACGCGTATGGCCCACACCCAGGCCTATTTGTAGAACAGGCAGACAGTAAATCTACACCGGGTCTAGGACACGGTGTTACCGAGCACCCCCTCCACCCAAATAGTTTGTGTTGTAATGAAACAAATATGTTCACAGGCAAGAGCACAAATTAAGGTTTGCCATGAATCCACCTGAAAAATGTGTCATTTCTGCCACCATTGCTCGCAACTCTGTCCTGTGAATTTGGGCTTGTCGGCTATTTCTGTTTCTATTTCTTCTCTTTTATTTGAACATTAGTTCCTGCGAGGCGTGGTTTTAAAACCGAGTGCTGTCAATGTTTGTTGGCGCAGGTTACCTCTGGTTTTAACACAGGCACGAAGGCTGCTGTCATGACAGCGACACACAACACAGCCCGTCGATGAAAAGCCCGTTCAAAAAGCCGTGAATAGCCAGCCAACCAGAGGGCGTCCCGGGCACCACGTGAGCGTAGTCCAGAGCGATATCACGTCTCACACACCTCCCTGCTGGGCCACTATCGTGTCGGGACACCTGCGCCGGACTGGACTATTTCTCCTGAGCGGTTCACGGTTTTTCCATCATCGGCTTCTCACCTCAAAGCTGCCAAAAATGTTCAACAGCAACCTGCTCAGGGAGTTCGACGACGAGCCTTTTACGTCGTGAGTAGCCAAGGTTCAATTAGCTCAACTTTACTCGCGTTAAATGTCATTTGTTTACCTTTAGTGGTCCTAGTGTTTATTTTATTTGTTATGCGCTTGGTAAGTAATATAAACAGCTTATATCAGTTCATTATCAAACTAGCATTTCCTCGACATACACATTTGCCTTTAGCGCAACTATGTGCTTTTATTTTAGTGGCCACGTTCCAACGTTTATCACCTGGGCACATTGCCTTCCGGCATGTGTGTTCAATGACATGTAAAAAACTAATAACAATAAACAAATGAAATACTACGTCATACTCCAACGCAGATGTGTATGTTAAGCTGATTTTTCGATTGGCAGACAAAACCGCTGCCAAAGTAAAATAAAATAAAATAAATAAAAATAATAAATTGTGGCATTGCTGTTGTGTGTTGTTTGTGTGTTTAATGCAACGGCAACTTGAATTAAAGCATGAAGGAAATCAAAGTGACCGCACTAAATGGGTGAACCGTTACTCGCCGCAATATTTAATTTCTCTTTTCTTTCTTTTCTGCAAGCTGAGAATCTGTAGGACACGTCTTGTTATTTTGTATTACGCTGCTATTACTGTTTATTGCGTACTTCATGCTTGCAGGACGGCCTCGTTTATACTGTAACAAGGGAAGGTTGCGCTTCTTGATTTTCGTGATATTCTCTACTACAAACGCTATGTGCCGCTGTTGCGTTAACCATGAACAAAGTTGAACCACACTTGACCCTGAATTCAAGGCTGGGCTCTGAGTTTGGTTTTTATTTTAAGGATTCCGTTGGCATTAAAATGGAACACTTTTTCTTGCCGTTGGATAAAATCACATATGCAGTTAAGTTTCACTGATAGCATTTATATTGAAATTGAGAGCTGGTGCACTTGTAAGGCAGCGGCCAAGTTAAGCCAACATGTTTCTGTGGTAGCCAATACCGTGAATTTCACATTTACGTCACTGTTACCGTAGGAAAAACGTGTGAGAATCAGAAAACTACATCTCCCATACTATATTCCACATTATAAAGCCTACAAATGCAAATACTGAATGGAAAAAAAAAACAACGATGCGGTTTGCAAACGGGCTTCAGTTTTGTCCTCTTTCTGCATAAAGGGATCCATTCCGGGCGCACAGGGAGCACATGCGACAGATGATGCGCAGCTTCTCGGAACCGTTCGGCGGACCCGTGATGCCCAGTATAACAGATGGGAGACGGCCCAGTCGAGACCTGGACGAACAGGCTGGCTCGTCTCGGGTGCTGAGGGGAGAACACAGGGTGAGTGGATGGATCTCAGAAAGCCCTTTTGTCATGTTTATTTCTTCACTTGTGGACCCAAGCACGACTTTTCTTTACTATGACAATATGACGAACCAGACTGTTTGAGCCACACATGTCACATAGTCGCTCTTTGTGACCACCTGTGCCCTCTGCACCGAGGGGGTTATAATAAGACAAAAAAAAAAAAAAAAGAGTGTTTGGATGTAGCGCTGAGTTTAGCGAGGTTAAGGTGGAAGCTTGCCACCGGCAGCTAACTGGAGCACCAGTCGGTGAGGTATGGGGGCCATGTGAGTCTGTGGTTTAGTGGAAGGGCAACCCCCTTGGCCTCCCTGGACAGTTATAACCAGCCCTGAGGAGCCCTATTTATAGTGCATTTGTTCCACTAACACACTGCTTTCTTGCAAATAAGCACACAGACGTCTTTAGCACTCAAACCAATACGACCCGCGAGAGTTCCAGCTTTGCTCGAGTGAGCAGCTGCTAAAAATAACCCCGTAAAAATATATTGTTCCAGTTGGGGACAAGCGAGTTTGTCCCCCCCCCCCTCACCATGTTTTTGCACCCGTTAACCTTTGCGAGATGAAATCGGCCACCGTGTGGCCCACATCCCTGCTAATTCCGACTGAGTCCTCGGCACCTGCTCCCTCGTGATAGCCTGTATGTTTATCCTTGATAATGACTTTCATCAGGAGCCGAGCCCCTGGTGGCCAGCAACCTGTTGCCTCTTCATTCACATCATGCCACTGGAAAGCTAATGCCAGCTTAGAAGGGACTCAGAGTACCAGCGCGAGGTCAGCAGCGTAGTGACCTCAGCAACTGTTGGCGATATGAAGCCACGCTTGCAAAGTGTCGCAGCGTTGGGCGCAGTCGTGTACATGTTTTTGTTTTGTTTTTTAACACGGCTGTGTTTCATTTTAAATGAAAGTTTTTGCAAAAAAGAAAAAACTTGGCACTTGACTGATATATATGAACTTGAATGATATATATGGTTTGGTTTCCTCCAGAAGCAACTTGACTTAGTCACTGCAGTTTCAGCGGCGGGGGGATCAAAGCTTTTTTTTCGCAAACATTTCTCGTAAGATGATCAATATGCATTCATTAAAGTTAGCACTGTCAAAGTTAACGCGTTAATAACGTGAAGAAACACTATAAATATCTTGTTAAGTTACATATACAGCAGGGTAAAAAATTTGCACTTAATTTGCGATGAATCGCAAGTTAACTCAGGATACAAATGGATTAATCGCGATTAAAAAATTTAATCGACTGACAGCCCTAATTAAATGTAAAAATACTGATGCTCAAGTAGCTGTTTTTGTTTGATGAAGAGGTTGAACAAGGTCGGTTGCAAATGAAGTTCTTCCAGCACCATACCGAGCTCAAGCAATCCCCAATTGGAAAGTCTTAACATATATACTGGATATTAGATCCACTTAGTTGTAAATCTACAACTAAGATCATCACAGCGATCCACAGTCTTGATCCCAGCCGTCTCTACACACACAGTAATTGAAAATGAAGGGGCGACATTGTAGTGGTGGCCAGTAAGTCAGTCAGTCAGACGGGCCACTAAAGCTCTGGTATCGACTACTTGGCTCTGGACGGCCGTGCATGCGTGCAGATGCCACGGCCACTCGGTGGCCTGATTGTTGCTCTTTCAGTCCATCTGTCGGACAGACTCTGCCTCGGCAGCGTTGGCACGTCAGCGGCTTGGTGACAGACAGCTCACTCTCACAGTGCCGTCCGCTATCACTATCAAAAGCACACATGGACAGAAATAAAGGGTTACCGCACACGCCCAGATGCATACACATACAGCATTGATCAAAGAGCAATAACCACAACTGTTTCGGGTGGGAGGGGGAGAAAAGAGCAGAAGTGGGTTACTGGGAAGTTGATTATTCAGCATGTGCTGGTTCCAACTTTTCTAATGTGGGGATTTGTAAAGGGCTCTGTCTTATTCCTGGCGCAAAATGGAATGTGTCATCGCTGCTTTTCAATCAACACAGTTGCCATTTTCACACCTCACGCTCGCATTGTGCAAATAGCAAACATAGTAGCCAGCCACGGCCTGTGAGAAGGTGCGGAGCCAGTGGTCGCTGGTCTGAAGGAGGGAAAGGGAGTCCAGCCGAAGCTCTCGGCTTTAATGGTTTCAAAATGAACCTGCTGTCGTGGTTCTATTTGACGTGTAAAAGTGGTCGTGAACCGTAAATCCTGACTGTCCCTGTCAGCACGGCGAGGGAACATTTAAACAGAGATGGACACATACGCTGAAGGTCTTTTTTGAGTTGTTGGGTGATTCATCAACTGACCGAACACTGTCAAGCAAATCAATCTGTTTGCCTCAGTCGCCAACGGCAGTCATCAATTCAACTGAGTGACCTTCAATTGCATGTGGTCGGCTTGGCTTGCTCATAGTCCTCACTGGACAACATTACATTAACGTACAACCTGTGGCTTCAGTGTGGACGTTAAAACGTTTTTGGGAGTCTTGCCTTGATCCAAGCAGACATGCGGGTGTAGAAAGCCAGAAGTATTTGAAGTGCAAATGTCTGAGGGAGCATTCTGACACAATCTCTATTCCATGTAAAATAAACAAATAAATAAAAACAGCAACGTGTGCATTAGTGTTAATTGCAACATGCATATGTGCAGCCCTTAAAATGCCAAGCAAATTGCGGGGGCACATTTGTCACTCATATCTGTCATCGGGAGCTCCCGTAATAGTATTTGTGCTAAATTTGCAGCGTGGCAGAAAACGTGCAGACAGACACCGTGCACTAAAAACACACACAAACAAACAGGCCACAAAACAGGCCTGCAGTGTCAGTAGGCGTGCACTCCTATTAGCATGCTCAGCTCCAGACTCCCGGTGGGAGATGAGCCTCCTCTTGCCTCGGACGGCTGCTCGCCTTTTCTGGACCTCTCGCTGCAAATCGCCGTCTGCCCACGTCGCTTTCCTTCTCCGGCCTTTGTTTTGCTTCATTATCCAGTGAAGTGTCACCAGTGATGTTTTTATTTCCAGGGCGATACCAGACGGAAAAGAAAAAAATGTATACAAACAACAGCAGAATTGATGTCCATGTACAATGTATGGTTGTTTCCACGATATCTTGGAATGAATTGATTTGATTTTACAGCAGGGAATTTGCAGCATGTGTTCTCTTCAAGCTAATTAATTACAAATTATCCCACGTTTCAAACAGAATTCATTTTACAAGTGTACTTATTCTTTGGTCAGTGAACTATAAGAAATGAGGAAAGTCCATCGTTCACTTCTTTAGTTTTGCTTCAGCTTCCACACGCAGTTCTGGAAATCGAGCGTTTGTGACATCACAAGGGGCAGACCGGTTCACAGCCAGGCTGCCCGTCTGTATATTACAGCAAGTTGTGGTGAATTCTTCTGGTGGATTCAGGTGATGTAGATGTTGAAGGAGTCTTCACTGACACAGACTTAGTTGGATAAAAACTGGTTTATTTCACAGAAGTCAAGAGTCAGACAGGCACCTAGAACGCCTGGGGATGTCTCTGGGCCAGATGTGAGCAACTCCGATGATCCTTTGTTCACATCACCTCTTATACCCCCAGCAACCAGGGAGGAAGATACAGGAAGTGGAGGAGGATGTATGCATTCCATAGTTGCACCCCCAATGGCCATCTGGTTTCAATTTGGTGGATCTTGGCAACGACAAGACCATATATGGACCCTAACATCCTTAGGGAAAGAGTGCCACAGCGGGTTCACCGCTGAGTTCACATCAGGCCATACACATAAGATCACATGAGGACATATGCATAGATTCAGATACTACAAAGTCATCAGCATTTTTGTAGAAGATTACAATCAGAGGGCTAAATACATTCTTTTCTGGAGATCAGTTGAGTTTGTGGATAATCATATGAGTCATATGAGGGCCGTCCAGTGGACTCAAACTTGAAAGACTGGAAATTTGATACAGAGTCGGACTTTAAAAACAAATGTCAGTCATCCTCACTTTGATTCCTTGGCAGCATTGTATTTTATTATTTTATTCTATTATATTTTGAACACCAGTCGTTCCACAGGTTCCGTTCCTGTCTCAGCTTCACCGTCATTCTGTTCTGCAGTTGTCCCGACAGCCCTAAAATAATGTGTTAAAGACCAGCGGGGTCTGTGTTTCTTGGACCGGCCGTCTCTCCTCTGCTCGAACCCCCTACTCTAAATATAATGCTCGCAGATATCTAACGGGAATTTATCAGTGCGTACAGGCCCCCTGTGTGGTAAAATTGGCCCTGTAGATACTGGTCAGGAGGGTTTTTTCATCAGCCTGACATTTGGGAACGAGTTGAGCTCCGTCAGACTCTGGTCCTGGTTGCTGCTCCTCCTTCAGACCGCCGCCCTCCACCGCAGCCCCGCATGCAGCCTTCCAAGAACGGAGCTCGCTTTCGGCGTTAAACCCTCGGCTAATCTCCAGCAATGCGACCCAATAACAAATGGAACACGAGTCATTCAACACCCCGCTGATTACGCGCACCCACCCACCCAAATACACACACATCCCCTCGCAGCATCACAGCCATAGCGATGACTGCCGAAATGCTTTTGCTGGGTGGGGGCCGTGGGGAGCGTAAACACCTGTGGATTCGCTTCCCTGAAGGCTTCCAGCGCCCTGGTAGGTTTTTAGTCCCAGGACGTGTGGACTGGAGGCGCAGTCAAAGACATAGTTGGCGGCTGGTGCCGGGCCACGCACAGCAGATAACGGACAGCGGTCTGAACAAACATGCTGACAGGTCCGAATGCGAGAGAGAATGCAACGTGCGCTGTGCTGTGTCGCTAAACTGATGTCTGTTTGAATCCTCAGGACATGAGCCGATCGTTGATTCCCTTTGGAAGTGACTCCATGGTAGCCACCACGCTGTTTATTTTCCTATTGAGTGTTCGCTAGAGTTGGTCTTTTGTTGCTTCATTACAGTCTTGCTTCGTAGCATTTTAATCTTCACTGCAATGTTAAGTCTGTTTTGTTTTTTGTTCAGTGATGTTTTGGGGCCGTTTTGTGGTTGACACTGACTCCATATCCTCACACTGAATGGCTAACACGTATCTGTTACGATTGCATGGTCAGCTACTTCACTGCATGCATTTTCCTGAAGGGACACCCTAACATGTGTCTCATATTGGCTTCTAACCTCATCTTTGCATTTTTGGGACTTGGTGACATTTTCTAATCCACATAAAATGGAAGTTGGAGTTGTAATTATGGAAGGAATTCCACCCAGGAGCCTCAACAAATGGCACTACCAAACATGAAAAAAAAATATATATATTTCTTGGATCAACTTCCACAAGTTGCCACTTGCTTGTTGAAGTGTAGAAGCTACGTAAATAATAGAGAGAGAATGCTAGAGTACATAAGAAATTTCCCCAAATGTCACAGGTCTCCTTTCATATCCTTTTTGTCTTCCAAAATGATACAAAGACTGAACTTAATTGTTAGGAGGTTTTAAGATCTTGATAGCACCATTGGCCTTTGGGTGAGTGTCATTTCACACTAGAATCCAGGATCAACTCAGAATCAAGTCATTTGTAAACCTGCCTGCAGCTAATTTTCTTTTAAGTGACGAACAGGGAAGTGATGAAACGCCAGCGTCTCAGCTTGCGCACACGCAAGCCACTTTTAACCCACCGTGAACCTGCGAACGCCTGTGTGTGCGTGTGACGTGCTCGTTTCCTAGCTGATAATAACGCCCCAGCAACACGTGGTCCCGGTAACGGCTCCTGCTTCTTTGTTCTCTCTCTTCTTCCTGCTGCACAGGACGTGGCGAGGAACCCTTTCGGCATGTTCGACAACGTGATGGCCAACGTGAGAAACAGGATGGAGGACATGCACAGAAACTTTGTGAGTTTGCCGCCGCTGTCATCATCTGCCCCATTGGTCTGGATCCTCCTGCGGGCTTTGAGTGTACGACCGTGCGTCTCGTGTTTCAGGAGAGCATGTCCACCGATTCCAACGCGCACTCGTTCCACTCCTCGTCGGTCATGACGTACTCCAAGGTCGGAAACGAGCCACCCAAAGTGTTTCAGGCCAGCACGTCGACGCGCTGCGCTCCCGGAGGGGTGAGTTGTGTTAGCCAAGGTGGACAAATGCTACCTGAACTTCAGGAAGTGTTTGGTTTGGTTCTGCTCTGTCAGAAGGAGCCGATGGGAAAGGGTTGGCAACATTTTATAAAGATGTATTTAATAACAGTGAGATTATCATGCAAAATGTTGATAGCACATTCATTTAAAGGTTAACTGTGTAATATTTGGAGATTTTGAAGAAGAAACAGCGACATCAAGTTAGTTACATTTTAGATTGCGGCGTCTTTCACTCTCCCACCCCCTTTCTGAGCTTGCCAGTGAGCTACAGTGGCCTGCGCACCCAAACCTCGATACCATATCCACCTTCTTTTTCATTGGGTTATTTTCAACCTAATTATGAAACGCGCTGTCAGGGGGGCTGGATTGTCCACACCGGGCTTCCTTAGAAATATGGCGGCGCAAGATGGCAGCTAACTGGGAGCAAGACCCTCACAAGACACAGCAGCACGTACAACGTAGTGACGTCACAAGGGGATAAACTCTTTTCTGGTGATTTTCTGTCTATCTTTTTTTAAACGACTGAAAGACACACTGAAAAATCTACAATAGAAAGATTTGATATGAATCGCATATCAGGTCACAGTCGTCCTGTTAGCCATTTCAAAGGTGTTTCGTTTTTGTATTGCAATCTATGGGATATGGGTATTTTTTATAATTTTATTTTTTTGGCTGCAGTACCCCGATTGGCCACTTGGAAAAATCGGGCAGTACGTTACGCTTTTACCAATATAAAAAAAACAAAATCAAGCCAAATATTACACACTGGACCTTTGAGGAATGAGTAAATTAGTGTGTTATAGGATTAGTGTTCATCCAATAACAGACCACGGTAGTTAATTTTGCATACGACACACTAAAGTCGCACCCAATAAAGACGGCTTAGATGAAGTTCCAAAGAGGCGCCGTCTCTTATACTGTAAGTGTGTGAATCACATTGTGTCGCTAGATCAAGGAGACGCGGCGGGCGCTGAGGGACTCGGAGAGCGGCATGGAGAAGATGGCCATCGGACACCACATCCAGGACCGGGGCCACGTGGTGGAGAAGAAGGTCAACAACAAAACAGGGGAGAGGGAGCTCAACCAGAACTTTCAGAACATGGATGAATGTACGTGAAGAAGATGGGCCGCGGTTCTTAAACGCACAACGTCCGCGTGTTGCGTTGCACCATTTGCGTTCTCTAGCCCGTGTTGTCATTTCACAAATATTTTTGACTGTTTGATTGTCCGCCCTCAGCCGAGGCCCAGACCTTCGAGGACGAGTGGCAGCAGAAGGTCTCGGTCAAGCCTCAGCCGTTCGGCCCCGGCCGCCACCTGGAGGAGCCTCGGTCCCGGGTGGCTCCCATGGCGGCCATCGCCGGCCCCGAGCAGGCCAACAGGTCGGGACGCATCGAGCACAAACACACTGACGGCACGGTTGGGACATATGTAGGTATAGTGTTGCGTTGTTTTGCCGCCAGGTTGAACTGTGGTGTTTGTTTGTTTCCGCAGAAACCAATCAAAGAGCAAAGCCGAGGCTAAAAGCTCTATGAAGGGCTCCAAAGCTGCAAGACAGTGAACGTGGTGCTGTACCTATCAGTCGCTCACTGAACCAGGCGGAGCACTGACCTCAAGTGTTGAAGTCTACAATGTTGCTCTTTTTTTCTTTTCTTTTTTTTCCAGAGCAGGCTGCACAGTGTGAATGAATCACAGCCCATTGAATCATGGCCGCTTCCACACTTCTGGTATTTACTCTGCTTCTTCGTGGGGAAACCGCTCGCTTTGAACGTGAAAATAGCACATGGGAAGGAACGTTGGGTCTGGAGAGGGTATTTAGAACTTGATACTGATTCAGTTTGCGTGAAAAAGGTGCAATGCATTAATCCTATGCTAAATCTAAAGTTGGCGTTTAGGACCAGTTAGCAGTTTAGCTTTTTAATAGCGATACTCGTTTAGAAGACAACAGTAAACTCAAACGGCTCCCTAATTTTTGATGTTTACACGAGATACCCACAACGACAAGTGTCGTGGACATCTATGTGAACGCACTGCAAACCGTAGTGGTATTGTATTTAGTCACAGGTGGTTCATGGATCATTCTATCTTTCATAACTGAACGTTTTAGATTTTTTTTTTTGCAGGAATATATATATATATATAATATATATAATATATATGTTGTTTCTGTTTTCGTTCATTAGCAACAAGACGCTGACGTCCACTAATGCACTAAGATATTGTGTTTGTTATTATGTCTGTATCTTATGCTCTTTGTGTTTTATGTATTTTATCTGCTGTAATCTTTCAAAGAAAAAAACTGAAAGTTTGAATTTTTTTTATATGTTCCCTTGAATTTTTGTGGGATTTTTTTTCTTCTTTTTTTTCCTGAAGTGCAGAACAAGACATTAACATCTGGGCTATTTGCAATATTGAAAAACTTTGTTCTTGTATACTTTTTTTCAAGCCTTTAAGACAAGTCCTGCGTCAGCGGACAATGTCTGAAAATAAAAACTGCGGAAATCTTTAGTGCTGATCAGTGTGCTTTGTGACAGCCTTGTTTGGTACGTACTCCACGGTTGTATTTTTGGATTCAAGCACTTCACGTCAGTACTTGGGATTGTTGTGCGATGCAACACAGCTGCAGGTCCACTGGGCTGCCCCTCGCATGTGCACACGTTTGTGTATCAGACGTCATTGCAAATGTCTTTGTTCATGGAAGATAAACCACCAACACAGATGTAAAATTTAATTTATTTCTAATATTTATTATTTTTAGTAGATTTAGCTGATCTAATAATGCACCTTTTGTCATTAATAATTGCTATTATTGATTACATATCCTTCCTTTCTTACAACATAAACTGTTTTCTCTGTGCACTGAAAGAAACAGTTTGCCCTGTGCATTGGGGAAAATCATTCAGCCAATCAGCAGCAAGGTTCATTTTTATGCCCTTGGCTTGTGCAAAGCAGGAAAAGGAAGGACAGAGGCAGCCAAAATGGGAAGGGGGCGGGACATCAAAGGGTAATAGGATTTTGTTTGCATGTTAAACAGTATGTATATATATAGTATACCTTACATTTTCTTGTGATAACATTTTGTTGACACAACAGAGGACAACATTTATGTGGTGACCCTTGACCCTTAATTTCCTATCTAGAGTTTGGCTACTTTTAGTATCTCGGGGAGCAATGGTGAATAAAAGTCTGTCTGACTTTGCATTTAGGCACACGGCCCATCTGTTCCAGTGAAGGTCCGCGGTTCATGGAGGGCGTAAAGCCTCCCACGATTACATCCAATTTATTTTCTGACCGACTGAAACTGAAGATGAGATTGTCTCTCGCACTTATGTAATTCTTGTGTCGTCACAATATCTTTTTCTGTCCGCCTGGCATGCAGACAGAAAGGGATCCTCTCGGATATCAATGTTACTATTTTATCTTTAAGGTGCTATTTCTTTTTGCAAGGGGTGTTTTTTTTTGTTTTTTTTTTGCTGGACCCTTTATGGAATCACTCTGTGGCTGATGACAGAGTAACTTCCTTCAAACACAAAGTATACTAACAAAAAATAATTCAGAAGTATCAGACTTAATGTATGATTCAAATATGATTTAAGTCAGTAGTATATAAACTGTAAGTGACAGAGTATCAGTAGAAATGCTTTAATGTTTGATACAAATAAGGTACAAAAGTCAATATTTAGGCGGGCGCTGCAGCTCTGCTACCCCCTACTGGACATCATACAGCATGTTTCTTTCTCAAAGATATTTACAAAGTTTTTAAAATTAAACAGAAGTTACCTCATTGGATTTTCTCAAAAAATATACAGCGGCGACAACGCCTCGACCAACGTCTGTCTATAAACTGAGTTGTGCATACGAGACAGCACCCCAGGACTGAGCCGGCGCGGGTCTACATGATTCCCTGAGGTTGTCCTTTCCCTGCAATCTTCTTGGAGCACTCCAGCAGCGCGTTGTGGATGTCCTTGGCGCAGGAAATCTGAGACTTGATCATGTTGAGGTACTGCGCGTAAGACATTGACTCTGTCTGGACCGTGTCGGGCTTGGTGGCTGTCGGCACCAGGTTGGGGGAGTGCTTGGCGCTGTCGATGCTTTGAGAGAGGCACTCGTACGCCAGTCGCTGCGGAAAAAAAGAAAACATGCAACGGCATTTTATTTGCACTTGTGAAATTCATTATTAGGAGAGCTCTGTGAGCAAAGTAATAACTACACAACATCGAGGGTGCGGTATTAAAAGTTTAAAAACATACAGAGTTGAAATGAGCCGATGAGCTGGATCACTGATGGTGGTGGCTCACTATATAATTTTCATTCAGTATTTTCCTTTCCTTTCATCTATGGCATAAACCATAAATGGGGGCAACAACAGGAGGATGAGCATATTACAAAAGATCAATTTCTGTTTTCTGCTGTTTCTCCCCCCCCCAAAAAAAAAAGCAAGGTCGCAACATTATCATCTGTAGTTTCAGGTTAAGTATTTTGTAGCATGTATTAATTTGCTCACCCCTTGACAAAAAATAATAATGAAGAACTAACCAACTAAATGAATGTTTTCCATAAGTACATGTCTTGCTTGATTATATTCCTTATTAATTATCAAATTATAATAATAATAATAATAATAATAATAATAATAAAAACAGCTGAATGGAAAGCAAAGGGGACAATATAGTGGAGTCAGTATAGGAGACAGCGTTAGTCAACATTAGTAAAGGTCAGTTTGAAAGCCATGACTGGCGGCGTTGGGCATCCTTACCAGACACAGCTCCAGCTGATCGCAAAGGGCATAGAACTCCTCCAGGCTCTTGTCAAATCGCTGGACCGAGGTGTCGCTGCTGCAGCGAGACCAGATGACAGCAGGGGGAAAAAACAGACGTGTTAAAAGACAATGAGAAAGAAAAACACTGGCGAGTAGAAGAAGCGTCTCTCCACACCGTCCTCCCCCCCCAGGTGACTTACATGCCGTTGTCAAGCGACGTGTTGTGAGCTAAATTCAACGATGCGATCTTCATCACATTCTAAGAAAAGAAAATATATGTGTAAAAAATAAAAGCTTGTCAGAAATGAAGTCAACGAATCTGCAAGCAGCAGCACTAAATACCACCGTGGCGATAACGACGCACTGTCTGCTGGGACCGGGAGGCTCTCCTCCCTCGCTCACCTGGAGACTCTCCTTCAGCTGCGGGATGAGCATCTTAAATCTGTGGACCGGGTCGAAGTCCTGCTGTTGGCTCAGCTGCTGCTGCTGCTGCTGCTGCTGCTGCTGCAGGGAGGTGGGCTGCTGGAGTCCAGGCTGAGCCATCGGCCCGCCAGGCTGCTGCTGCTGGGAGGCCATCTTGACGCCGGGCAGTAAGTAAAGGAGCCGGAAGAACACGAGATAAATATCCGGTTCATCGTTTCTTTCAAAAGAAAACACCCTGAGAGAAGAGGTACGGCTTTGCGGTTCTGAAGTGGCTTTTAGTGGCGATCAGTCGTTTCATTCGACTGGTGTATCACTATTACTCCAGTTTTAATTAAAACAAAAGAACGCATTTGTATTTTTTCTTTTTGTGATACATACATATATCGCTAACTTTTTAATGTTCCTATGTTGTAGCTGCGCTCCTCGAACTATGTATTTGTCCCTTCCATAATTGCATCTTAAAGTATTTATTAAAAGTTTTCTGTCAACGTAAACAGAATTTTAACCACAATACAATTCGTTTCACAATGCAACGCATTCACATGCATTACTTTCGGTTATGTGGTTAAAACACTGGCCAAAGCAAGTCCAGAGGCTCCGTGAGAATAAAGAAAGATCAAAGAAATATTCACCTGCATAAAAGTATCTCGTTTGAACCCCCGTTCATTCATTAGAGTCCGTGGAGAGCGTCAAACAGTAAATTGGTCCTTTTCGGGTTCGGGTTCTTCTTCTTCTTCTTCTTCTTCTTCTTCCGGTGATTCCTCGAACGCAGCGCTTGTGTGGACGGTGAAGACGCAGAAGAGGGAGGGCCGTGCATCCGCCGCTTTCCAGCAGAAACCCCGTAGTGCGGCACAACAGCGCCATTCGGTAACTAACAGAATCCAAAATGGCAGGAGCTGATGGAGACGACTCTCTCTACCCTATCGCCGTTCTCATTGACGAGCTGCGAAATGAGGACGTCCAGGTACCGACTGCACATTCGACTTCAATCGTTATTTCATTGTTCTGTGGGCTCAGTTTGCGTTTTTTCGACGCGAGCTGGCTAGCTGCACTGTATGCTACGGCTAACGCTCTCCCGGTCAAGGCCTCTCCCTCCCCCCCCACTTGACTGCCGGGCGCACCCTGCTTGACAATGTAGCTCATTTGTGCTCCTCTTCATTCTTAATTGTCTGTTAAAGTCACTGTTAAATAAATATTCAACCAGTAAACAACGGAAGGGTAATAATACATGTCGGTGTATTCTGTGAGCCAACCGAGTCATTGGTTTAGCCGGTGGCGCTATTATCGCCTCCGCAGTGGTGAGCTGTGCTAACCGACTGACGTTAGCAATCACAACACTGCGTTCAAGGCCGCGGTACAGCTCACAAGAGTGCCATTGATGATACGTTTTTATGTAAAAGTAGGTTTGTTTGTTTTTTAAGCACTCATTTATCATTAAAAGTATTTTTTTTTGCGAGAACAGCCTTAGCTTTGTCGTTTTACTAACAAATAACGTCGTAGGAGGGTTAGCAAGCCTTAGTTTGGTGATAGTCGGCTTTACCCATCAACACTTGTTAGTCACCTGCACCTCGATGTGAACGTGTTGCTGATGTGCACATTTGACGTTGTTTTTGCACAGTTGCGGCTAAACAGCATCAAGAAGCTGTCGACCATTGCACTGGCGCTTGGCGTTGAAAGGACTCGTACTGAACTCCTGCCATTCCTCACAGGTAGTAAAATCCCGTCGTCTTAAAAATCACCTGACGTTCCTTTTTCACAGTAGCAGGGACCCGACGGTCACATGCATCCTCTCTGCTGAAAACAAGATTGAACCCTAAACGATTGCACATGTCTCTGCACTGTCCTGCAGATACAATCTACGATGAAGATGAGGTACTTCTGGCTTTGGCCGAGCAGCTTGGCAATTTCACCATGCTGGTTGGCGGCCCAGAGTATGTTCACTGCCTTTTGGTAAGTCCCTCACCAAGTATTTCAGTCTCTTGCCTTCGGGAAAGCACTTGTATTGCGTTCTTTTTATTGTATTTTTTAAGGAAATGCATGATTCGTCAGTCTGTGCGATGCACCATGTCGTCAGATCTTTCATATCTGTCACACCCCGCAGTTGGCAACTTATCATTTAGTATTCAGTCGTTATTGGCTCATAGCAAAGCCGGATGACTCTCAGCCACTGGCCTTAAAAAAAAAAACAACAAAAAAAAAACATTACTTTGCAGTGTTTCCTTCATAAAGACAATCTGTTTAAAATAAAAAAAAATAATGTATATATATATATATGTATATATATAAGATTCAGCTCTGTTCTAGCCATCTCACACCCCCCTCCACCCCCCAGCCTCTGGACGATGTGTCCTATGACAACAAACTGTGAATGCTAGTGCTAGCATGACCTGTTGTATTGTAGATTCTGAGAAATCCACCAGCAGGTGGTTTTGTATTTAGTAAATGCTGTTTCTACTCTAGAATCCACTGCATTTTAAAACGCTGCATCGTGAAAGATTTGGATCCCTTACCTGAGTGAATTTATGGCTTCTTTTTTTTAAAAAAAAAATGTTTTTAAAAGATCTGTGTGAATGTTTGTTAACGTCTCTCTCCGACCCTCCTCGGCAGCCTCCCCTGGAGAGCCTCGCCACAGTGGAGGAGACGGTTGTCCGAGACAAAGCCGTGGAGTCCCTGCGAAAGATCTCGCAGGAGCACTCCCCCGTCGACCTGGAGGTCCATTTCGAGCCTCTGGTAAAGCGTCTGGCTAGCGGTGACTGGTTCACCTCCCGCACATCCGCCTGCGGCCTGTTCAGCGTCTGCTATCCTCGCGTCTCCAGCACCGTCAAGGCCGAGATCCGACAGTAAGTCGCTCGGGGTTGGGGGGGGGGGGGGGGGGGGTGAAAAACACCTGCCTCACCAAACACCGCATATTTAGAAAACTAACTTGAGTGTGTTTTTAGGTGAGATTGCGTTGCCCATAATTTAACGTCTGCGATTCCTCTTCAGGCATTTTCGCACCTTGTGCTCAGACGACACTCCCATGGTGCGTCGTGCTGCTGCGTCTAAGCTCGGAGAATTTGCCAAAGTCCTGGAGCTGGATTATGTAAAAAGTGACATAATTTCCCTCTTCACCGCCCTGGCCTCCGATGAGCAGGTACGGCTAAACGTCTTCTTTCCAGAACAAATTTGGTGGCTAAATCAATTTGAAATTCTCCGCCACCACGGACGCAGCGTCCTCGCACGCCTCGAGAATCAGTCGCAGATGAGAAAAGGGAGGATCAGAAGGAGTCAGCATTTGTTTCTCCTGTGGTAGCCGCAGGGTGTTTTATGCGCAGTCCCTGATTTGTCGTTTGTTAAACACACAATCCTGTGCCAATTTATTTGCTCAAAGGCAATTTTCCCAAAAGAGCAATAAAGGGGACGGGGAGCTGAAACGCTTATCAGCTGAGGTTGTAACTCCTTTATTGTGGTGAATGAGTTATTATTCATTTATCATGATTGTGACTACATGCTTCCTTCCTCCCTTCTTGAGGCCGTCCACTGATGAAGGAAAGAATTGTGGAATAAACTGGTAGCGGGGCCTCTCGCCCCTGCGACTCTGCTAACTGTCCACTTTGCTCTGCCAGGACTCTGTTCGGCTGCTGGCAGTGGAAGCATGCGTCAGCATCGCCACTCTGCTGCCTCAGGAGGACCTGGAGACCCTGGTCATGCCCACCCTGCGCCAGGCTGCGGAGGACAAGTCCTGGAGGGTTCGCTACATGGTGGCCGACAAGTTCTCTGAGGTAAGGAGGTGCACGTCGCCTGCGAGCCTGCTCGGCTTTTCATGTTGGAGAAACGCCACTGGTCCGACTGTCTCTTTGTCAAGTCCCCCCCCGTCTGTTGGCAGGATGGTAGTGCACAGTGGAAGCCTGGAGTGGACAGTAGTGCGACCATGGAAACTGGCCACAGTATCTGTAGGACATTCATTGACGAGCTTTATTGTAGGACAGCCAATATTTTTGAACACACAGCTGTAAAGTGTGCTTTCCTGAGTTGCACTTTAACCCTTTAAAATGTTCAAATCTGTTCATGGTATGAAAATTTTTTTTTTTTTTTTCTGTTCAGGACCGGAATGATTTTACTTGCCCAAGAAATTGCAGCATATGCTTTTTTTTTTGTTTTTTGTTTTTTGTTTTTTTTAAATCAGACAATTCAGCAATATTTCTGTGGTCACCTGGATTTTCTACCCATCATTTTCCCGCAGCATCAATTCTCTTCTCGACACACAATATTAAATTACCTGTGAAGGTTTGGCAGCAGTCAGTTGGAGTTTAGCTGGGTGAACAAAAGCATCCTTCAGATATATATGGACTAAAGGCTGCCAGCGCTTCAGCTTGCTAGCCTTGCAGCAGGGTGTCTGCCCTCGGGCCGGGAGGCTGCGAGTCCCATCCCCGGTCCAGTCGCACCAAGGGCTGCAGGAATAGTGGCCGTTGTCTTCCTGCCGAGGACACATTTTGCATCCTCGAGGATGCAACGATCAATGAGACTGTAATGTGAGAAACCAGTTCATGGTTGACTGAGCTAAAGGACCTGACGTGTTGTCAGGTTTCAGAGATAACGTTTTGACATTGGTGCTCTAAGAGTTCTAGACTGAGATGAGAGACCAGACTCTCAGTGATCACAAGAAAGTCTTGGCTACAAATATTACCGTACTTGGATGTAGCTTTACTTGTGTTTTTCTACCAAGACTGAACCCTAATTAGTTTACAAAAGTCAGAAGCCACAAACTTGTTGGTATGCTGTGCATAGCAAAAGCATAGTTTTTCTTTAAAAATCTTTCTTGTTTTACTGTTGATCCTTATTTAAATGTCTTCTCTAACTTTGACCTCAGCTCCAGAAGGCAGTTGGACCTGAAATCACCAAAAACGACCTGGTCCCGGCGTTCCAGAACCTCCTGAAGGACTGCGAAGCTGAGGTCCGCGCCGCTGCTGCCAACAAAGTCAAAGGTCGGCACAGTGACAAACAGCCATGGGGGGGGGGCGGACAACAAAACACTCGAGCATTATGATTTCAAATTGAGCAAAACTGGAGGTGAGCTGTGCTGCTATTTTTGACTGTGTGCTTTTTTTCCTCTCTGGTCAGAATTCTGTGAGAATCTCCCGGAGGACAGTCGTGAACAAATCATCATGACTCACATTCTGCCCTGCGTCAAGGTAAAATAAGTCCTCTCCCGTCCGCCACGTCATCTTATGTTTTCCTGCACTGCTTTTAAAACGGCAACAGCTTTGATTTGACCGATGCAGCTGCTGCGTCTTTTTATAGTCCCGCTCGAGTCGTTTTGAAAGCAAGTTGCTGGATTGATTTTACACAAAGTACCGGAAAACTACTTCCTAATGGCATCATTTTATAGTGGAAGCCGTTGTAGCCCAGTCACTCTGTGGTTACTGGGTTAAATCTGCAAATGTTGTTTTTGGTCAAACTTGCACAGCTGTTCATAAAAGGCTCATTGATCACATTTTAGTCATTCATTTAAACTCACTTGTCCAGAATGAGCATTAAAATAACTCAAACACTTGCAGGGCTTATCAGGGTTTTGAACAGCAGGGGGCACTGTTGTATTTCCAAACGACGCTTGTGTCCAAGCTTTCCCCGACATTTCATATTGTCATTGAAAAACTCAATACAACAGAGAGTAAGAAGGCGTCGACACAGCAATGTGCAATTTCTGCCGTCCTTGTTGTAATTGCTGAAGTTTATCAACATGTGTATTATTATTGTGAAGTTGCAGTCAGCAGCAGCAGCTCTGGCTGTTCAGCTCCTCCCGTGGTGCCAGTTAACTCTCGCTCACTCTCGCTTTGCTTTCTTCCCGGCGCCGCTTCCAGGAACTGGTGTCGGACACCAACCAGCACGTGAAGTCGGCTCTGGCCTCGGTCATCATGGGCCTCTCGGCCATCCTGGGCAAGGACAACACAATAGAGCACTTGCTGCCGCTCTTCCTGGCTCAGCTCAAGGACGAGGTAAAGGAAGCTCTGGCTCGGAAACCCCCTCGTTTGCACCCCCCCCACACACACACACACACACACACACACACACACACACCCTGGCTTCCAGCAGCTCCGCACGGCCTTGCCGATCTGCGAGTCCGACGAGACAAATCCACTTAGGCGGCGGCCCGGCTGCATCTCGTCTACCACCTGAGCGCCTAAGAGGATGAGACCGGCCCACGGTTTGGCAGCCAGAGCGGGGACGCACAGTGAGCAGGGAGGAGGCCCGGCGGGTGGAGGCGTCACAGCGGGGCTGCCGCACGCGGGCGGATCAGAGGAAGTGAAGCCTGGCGACAGAGCGGCGTGCACACACACACACACACACACACACACACACACACACACACAGTCCCAACAAAGACATTGCACTCGCACCCTAGATGTCCATCCTGACAGGACGCAGTTTTGACGAGTCTCTCTGCTCTCTTCCTTTTAGTCCTATTTAAAGCCGGCCCAATTATCTCGCTGCGCCAACACCAGACCCAGACGCTCTTATTAGATTACAGTGCCACGCTGACGGGTCCCGCTCACACATTTCAATAATTCAAGGTGCGCTCAACCCACCCAGCGCTGGCACTGGAGGGAGCAGTTCGTTTCTTAGCGCCGACTGTCTTTAAATCGCGGCTCCACTTTTTTTGTTCCTGCTGCGCTGCCTTCAGATTTACTGTGCTGGGACTGGCTGTCACATCATTGGCGCCCGTATTAGAAGAGAGACGGTGGCAAACCTCACGTAGGCTCGAGCGTCTAATTCAGCAAACAGCCAAAGCCGCCGCGTCTCGTCTGAGGATTTCATTGTTTCCTCAGCAGTAACTTTGGTTGAAGTGGCAGTGGTTGGCAGAATAAGTCATGTGTGTGTCTCTGTGTGTGTGTGTGTGTGTGTGTGTTGCAGTGCCCCGAGGTGCGCCTCAACATCATCTCCAACCTGGACTGCGTCAACGACGTGATCGGCATCCGCCAGCTCTCCCAGTCGCTGCTGCCGGCCATCGTGGAGCTGGCCGAGGACGCCAAGTGGAGGGTCCGCCTGGCCATCATCGAGTACATGCCCCTGCTGGCGGGACAGCTGGTGAGTCGGGGGACGACCCCCAGCCCCCTCCACCCCCCAGTTCCCCTGGAACTGCGTCGCCGTGGCTTTTGGCTCGGGAAGCGACGCGAGGCCTGACGGCTTCTCCGCTGCGTTGTTCTCTGCAGGGAGTGGAATTCTTCGACGAGAAGCTCAACACCCTGTGCATGGCCTGGCTCATCGACCACGGTGAGACCCAGTCACAGTCACTCCCCAAGTACCAGTGGCACGGCCGGACTTTTCCATTAAGAGGAATTTATCATCAATTTGCTCAATGTGAAGTTGCTGTCATCACCCGCCAGTGGGTTTGTAGCCCCGCAGACAGAATGTGGTAGTTCTGGGTGAATGGAAAATACCTGCACACACCTGCAGAGCAGCGGCCTTGATAAACAGCTCGGTGTTTGTCCTCCATCTAAAAGTTTTTCTTCCAACTGCAGTCGTTGGTAATCTTGTAGATGCAAATCTGAGGTTTGGATCTCATGATGCTCACATCGATCAATGCCGACTGCGCCGCACTTGTTGACTCAGTAGCGTCACCATAGAAGAAGGAGCTCTCTCTCTCTCTCTCTCTCTCCCTCTCTCTCTCCCTCTCCCTCTCCCTCTCCCTCTCTCTCTCTCGCTCTCTCTCCCTCTCTCTCTCTCTCTCTCTCTCTCTCTCTCTCTCTCTCTCTCTCTCTCTCTCTCTCCCTACAGCTGTTTAATTAGCTACAGTTGCTGACAATAAAGTGCGTTTAAAGGCGTCTCGCGACTCGGACGCTGAAGCGGCCTTTTGTGCAGTTTATGGCGGCATTTTGCATAAACGTCTCACTCGGAGACGACCGCACTTCCTCCTCGCCGGGCCGTCCAATTAGACACACACACACACACACACACACACACACACACACACACTCGCTGCCGAGGACAAAGGGCCAGCTGGGTTACATCATTGGAATGCTGCTGGTGTGAGTTTCTCTCTCTCTCTCTCTCTCTCTCTCTCTCTCTCTCTCTCTCTCTCTCTCTCTCTCCCTCTCCCTCTCCCTCTCTGTCTCTCTCTCTCTCTGTGTTGGCTGGGGTTACGGCCGTGCCACCCTTACGTAAGCCCTTCCCCCTCAGCGGGAGACGGGGCTGCAGGATTCAGACACCACCACCAGCAGCCCCCCCACATTCTGAGTGATGTTTGTGCCAACGTGGCCTCTGAATGTCTTTGCAGTCTACGCCATCCGCGAGGCGGCCACCTGCAACCTGATGAAGCTGGTGGAGAAGTTCGGACCCGTGTGGGCCCAGAACACCATCGTGCCCAAAGTGCTGGGGATGGCCAACGACCCCAACTACCTGCACAGGATGACCACTCTGTTCTGCATCAACGTGAGTCACCAGGACCTCCTCTTGTTCATGTCCATCAGTGAGGGCTTCGAGAGTCTTGCACCCACGTTCACATATTTACCTTCTTCTTTTTTTTCCAAAATCCTTTCGGCCATGGAGAAGCTTTGCGTGTTTAGTTAATCAAACATAAAAATAAAAAAAGCTTCACTTAGTGCTCAAAACAAAACATTAGCTGTGTTTTTTTTGTCTTTGTTTTTTAATCCTCTCTCTACTAAAAACACAACCAAGGCAGCCCAGTTCAGTTTGATCAGCTGAAGGATCCTGGCTTCCAAAATACACATGTGACACCTGTACCGGTTGTTTATCAGCGAGCGGCCACCCATGATGCGTGTGTGTGTGTGTCCGTCAGGCTCTGTTCAATGTGTGCGGCCCGGACATCACCACTAAGCACATGCTGCCAGTGGTGCTCAAGATGTCCAGCGACCAGGTGGCCAACGTCCGCTTCAACGTGGCCAAGTCCCTCCAGAAGATCGGCAACATCCTCGAAGCCTCGTAAGACTGCCCTCTCCCTCCCTGACACCCCCCCACACACACACACACACACACACACACACACACACACACTAATAACTCTTCCGTCTCCCGTCTCCCAGCACTCTGCAGGAGGAGGTGAAGCCGGTGCTGGAGAAGTTGGCCCAGGACACGGACATGGACGTCAAGTACTTTGCCCAGGAGGCCATCAGTGGTGAGCAGCACTCTGTCGCACCCTTCACTCTGTCGCACCCTTCACTCTGTCGTCCACTCAGTGTGTCCCATAGTGCACCGCTAAAAGTAGTGCACAACCAATCCGGTCACTCAACCCTGCCACATATCCCATCATGCATTGCACTCACGCCGACCAATAGGAAGAAAGGTGATAGGAGCAGAGTGTTATTTAATTTAGTTTTATGTAGAAAGAAGCCTCTTGTACATGGCACCAAAATGCATAAATGCACACATTGAAACATTTGGGCTCACTGACTCATGTGTGCATTGAGCTCCATTGTAAAGCAGTTTCATGGAGTAATGGACGTGACGTACGATACTGTGATTGTTATGAGTGCAGGAAAATAAGTCAAGGTGTGCTTCACCAGAGACATTGGAGATTTCCAATGTCTCTAATTAAAAGTGATTGAGTGAATTCCAAGTGTGCAAAGTTCTGTGTGAACCGTTTCACTCTTTTCTGGTTCAGCACACACCACTAAGTGTGATTATATTGCAAAGCTTTGTTGTTGTTTTTTTTTAGAAATGTTAAAAAAAAATACAAAATACAAAAGCAGTTCAACTTCTGCAGTCACGGCCACATTTTGCACACTCGATGTTCCATCTCTCAGACGACTGCCAAAGCCATCCCATCATGTGTTCAGCACATGACTGCTTTCCCTGCACTGGTAATGTTGTGAGCTTCCCAGTAGGTTCTTCATTCATGAAGCTGGTTATAATGGAGTTCAGTGCAGAAATGATTACCACCTGTCGACCTGACGCTTTAATAATGCACTCCTTCTTCAGCTTGTGGTTGCGTGATGTATACTTGGCCACACAGGACTCCTGCTACAGAGACCAGGAGGGCAGCGGTCATTCCTGACACAGCCACAGTAACAACGGTCTGCTCTGTCTTTCTCTCTCCACAGTGCTGCGCCTAGAATAACCCCCTCCACCCTCACCTTCACCCCACCCGACACGGCCGAACCAGACAAAGTCTCCCCCCCGCTCCCTCCTCCTCCTCCCTCCAAGACAACAACGCAAACACTTTTACAAGATATTTATTGATGTGCAGGAACATCTGGTTCATGTATAGAGAAAGCTGTTAACAAATTGTTTTGTCCTTTTTTTTCCCCCTCCCCCACCCATCCCGCCTCCCCCCTACCGGCCCCTCCCCCCCGGCTGGGTGCCGAGCTGCTCGTCAAGGCTCCTCTTTGCTGCTGTACATTTGTGCTTCAACACGCGGCAAAGTGTGAGCTCGCATTAAGTGTTGCATGCTGACGTACGTGCTGCTGCTGCTAGCTAGATAGCTAGTATGCTAGCTCGCTGGCTATCCATCCATCGCTAACCAGAACCCCCCCACCCCCTTTACACATTCCTCCCTCCTACGCCCTGAGCCACCGTTGCCCCCCCCCCCCCCAGCGCGCGCACTCAACACGTCTTGCGTTTGCTAGCTTGCTGATCCGGGAGGAACGCTCTGGGAGCAGCAGACGGTTTAGCAGGCTGTTTCAGCCTAAGTCTCGTTTCAAAGGTCTCGTTCTCCACATGACCAAACCCGTCGTAGGAAACCTCTCGCTGTCCGTTACTGCAATATAATCTGGTGAAAGCGCAACGCTCGCAAGTGATTTTTGTTTTTTAATTATTTTTTTCTTCTTCTGACGCTTTGCCGCATCACAATTTTAAACGTCCCAAGTGTTGAATTAGCAGTTGGCATCAGTAAGGAAGCAGCTCTGTCTTAACATGTTGTTCACAAGTCCCGTTCCTCTAAATCCTCAATCATTCTGCTTAGCGTTCTGAGGAAGCTCTAGTAGTCTGCCGTGACTCTCCGCCTCATTGCTCTTAATCATCGGTGCCAGCGGCTGTTTCCAGGCCCGCGACGCTCCCATTTCACACGTCCCGTTCCCTCAACAAAAAAAAAAGACAATGTTGTACCTTTTTTTTTTTCTGTGAGAGAAACTCATTCCGTAGGAGTCGGGAAAGGCTAAATTGAGAGCAGCTGTGGCCGGCCGTGTCCTGCAGTAACCCAGTTTCCCCTCTTTAAGTCCGTGCTAAGTCCTCCGCTCTGCGTCACATTTTAAAGTGCGGCGGACGCTCCACTTACAAAAAAAAAAGGAAAAAAGATCTCGCCGAGCTGGAGAACAAGCGCGCGCTTTCTAAGAAGTCGGGAACGGGGGCACGTAGAGCGTGTGTACGTAAGGCCGCATAATGTTTTATTATGGGGTGGGAGCTGGGCCGCTGATGGGCGGCTTGAATAAATGTATCGTCTGTGTTGATAAAGAAACGTTGTGTCCTCTCCTCGCCCCCCCCCCCCCCCCGCCCCGTCCCCTCCCCGTCCTCCCTCCCTCCTTCACTTTTGTTCTCTTGAATAAACCTTTATTGTTGATTGTCCTGTTCTCAAAGACTGTGCTTTTATTTTTATTTTGAACTCTTCACAGTTGGGATGCTGTACTACTGTATCTTGATCTGAATAAAGTAACACAAAGAAAAAAAAAACACCCAGCGTGGCTCTTGATCTGTAACTGCTCTGGAGGAACGTTGCCAGTATTAAATAGAGTGGCAGTTAACGTGCATTATATACCGGCTGTGAATAGCCTTTACATTTGCTGCACGTCCGCAGGGACCTTTTTAAAAATAAAGTGAAAATGCACGGCCTGAAATGGAAATGTGAGGGTTCAACGTGGGAAACTGACCGCATAAATCACCTGTTCACCTGGTGCCATGGATCGGCTCAGAGTGCAGACAAAGGAATCCTGAAGCACTTGGTTGTGCTATTTAACAAAACACCACCACATTTATGGTGGATGAGATTTCAGAGCTGAAAAAATGATGTTAATGCAGTGGAACTGGCCTAGTTTTTCCTGGAACTCAGCCTATTGTGATGTCACAAAGGGCACTCGTGTCTTTCACTGCTTCCAGATCAATCGATCGACCATTTCAAAATTCCCCTCGCGAGGCCTTGTTTATATTCCCGTCCAAAGACGGGAATATAAACGTCCTAAAGGTTGGTTTCATGCGTTATCGCGCCCCTGGTGGCCACAGGGAGTGTTGCACCCAGTCACACCTGGCCACACCTGTGACGCCTGCGGCCATAACGGCTGTTTAAAATCCACATGACACCAGTAGCACACCAACACCTGGCAGAGGTGGGAAGTAATGACATACAAATACTGTCTTACTAGACCGAAGTAGGTTTACAGTTATCTGTACTTTACTTGAGTATTTCCTTTTCGGACAACTTTTTACTTTTAGTCCCTTCATTTGTACACAAATATCTCATCTATCTTTACATTTCTTACATTGGGAAAACAATGCCTCTTACTTTTGTACAGGTACAAATTCTGTTTGAAGTAATTCTCTCAGCTAGTTAGCTATTGAAAGTGATGTAGCGGAACACATAAAAGTGGATCATATTTTACAGGGGGGGTTACCTCGATTGTGGGGTCACTGTTCAGCAACTGACAACAGACATACAGTGAGATCTTGCACTCAGCTTCAGCTCCCTGCAGCTCTGCCTTCACCTTGCTGCTCTTGTTTTCTCCCCCAAACCACGAGAACTCCCCGTTCCCACCGCCACAGGTGTGTTGCCTGCTTTCCTCCAACACTCCCTCCCTCCCTCCCTCCCTCCCTACTGTCTGTCTCCACCCCCTCCGTCTTCACACACCGTCCTCCTCCTCCTCCTGCTGCTGCAGCAGCAGAGAAACCTTCCCGGGCCGACGCCAGGCTGCACCTCATGTACCAGCCACAGATGCTGCTGCTGCTGCTGCTGCTGCTGCAAACCCAGAAAAAAACACTTTCACAGTTGTTCACGTTATAACATGAACAGTATAACGTGAAAACGTGATAGTATCACGAAAGAACGTCAAAGTTCCTCTAAATAACGTGATAGTTTTACTTTGTAACGTGAAAAACCTACGTTATAACGAGAAAGCTTTAGGTAATAACGCGAAAATTAACTCGAAATTGCTAAAACTTATCACGAAATAAAAATTAGAATGACTTTATTTGTCCCACATTGGGGAAATTTGCAAATAGCCTGATAGTTTCACGAAATAAAGTGATAGTATCACGTTATTGGGAAAGAAAAAATATTTTTTATCACGAAATAATGTGATAGTTTCACGTTACAACGTGATACTGAGTCCTTTTTTTTTTTCTCTCTCACTATGGCAGCAATGCGCTTCCGTTCTGTATCAAGAACTCGAAAAAGAAAAGAGAGGAATGAAACTCCACACACCCAATAGCACCCGGTGCGACAGAGAGGAGGTGAAACCCCAGCAGCGTGTCCCGGGAGGGTAAATACTTATTTTGGCCCCTGTTGTCGTCTCGGCACTCCTTTCATGTGCCTCCCCGTGGAAAACACGCAGTGAGAAAATGTGAGATTCATCGGTGCGGTGTTTGCTCGGCTCCGACCTGGCAGCAGCAGCTGCTGCCGAGATGAAAGCACCGCCGGGGCTCCCGTGGACTGTTTGAGCTGCAGGGGGAACCGAGCAGAACATGGCAGGAACTCACACCTGACCCTGCTCCACCTCATCACCAACCCATCCCCTACCCATCCCATACCCCGACCCTACCCTGAGACTGCTACTTCTTCTACTTATTTATTTTTATCTACTTTTTCATATTTTTGTTTGTAAAAGGTTCATCATTTTCAGTTTGTTTTTGTAAATAAAGTGTGGTTGTAAAAAATCTTCTTCTCCTCCTCCTCCTCGTCCTCCTCCTCCTGCCTTCTTCTTCTTCTCCTTTTTCTTCTTCTCCTCCTCCTCCTCCTCGTCCTCCTGCCTTCTTCCTCTTCTTCTTCTTCTACTTCTCCTCCTCCTCGTCCTCCTGCCTTCTTCTTCTTCTCCTTTTTCTTCTTCTCCTCCTCCTCCTCCTCGTCCTCCTGCCTTCTTCCTCTTCTTCTTCTTCTACTTCTCCTCCTCCTCGTCCTCCTGCCTTCTTCTTCTTCTTCTTCTTCTGCGCCTTCTCCTCCTCCTCCTCCTTCTGCCTTCTTCTTCTTCTTCTTCTTTTTCTTCTTCTCCTCCTCCTCCTCCTCCTCGTCCTCCTGCCTTCTTCCTCTTCTTCTTCTTCTTCTTCTACTTCTCCTCCTCGTCCTCCTGCCTTCTTCTTCTTCTTCTTCTTCTCCTCCTCCTCCTCCTCCTCCTCCTCGTCCTCCTGCCTTCTTCCTCTTCTTCTTCTTCTTCTTCTACTTCTCCTCCTCGTCCTCCTGCCTTCTTCTTCTTCTTCTTCTTCTTCTCCTCCTCCTCGTCCTCCACCTGCTTTCTTCTTCTTCTTCTTCTTCTTCTTCTTCTTCTTCGAGAGAGAATCTCAATACTATAGTTTTCTTCTTCTACTGCAGCACAACCAAACTGTAATCAGCTGTGATGGAAACATCTGCCAACTGTCCACACTTTAAATCACAATAACCACAATGGTATTTTCTACATTTTTCTTTATTTTTCTCTGTGCTGAAAAACATATTGAACAGTGACCCTGAAGCTGAGGTACTCTGAAATAACCTCCCTGTGAAATATCATTCAATGGCTCTGCCTTTACCTCTGGATTCTCCAGTCTGCCCGGGAGTTTGCCTCGCACCACTGCTTTCCCCACAGGTTCCAAAACCAATTACGCCATCAATTACGGGCGACGAGGCTCAAGGTGCGAACACCGAACCAGAACAGGAAGAACCGGCTCCTGCGGGCGGCCGCTCGATTACTTTTTCCCAACAAGAACACTATACGAGTCTTTCATCGACCTCAGACAGGCGTAGGAAGAAGAAGGCGGGGTAGGTTTGGGGCCCGTTTGGTGTCGCGTACCGTTGAGCCACTAAATGGTGATGTGAGGCAGATTGTGTGCCAATGACTGTGTGTCTGTTTTGTTCTTGCATTCTGGAAAAACAAAAGCAATCCAAAGAAGACAGAAGACAGAAGACGCTGCTCGTCATCAGGGAGGAGGAGGGCTGCTGCTGCTGCTGCTGCTGCTGCTGCTGCTGCTGCGGTGGCGGCTGCTGCTGCTGCTGCTGCATTCTGGCTGAAAAACAATCTGAAAAATCAGCACACTTCAGTCTGCGCAGCAATGTGCTTCAAAAATAAAGATGGAATGGGTGGATTCTTCGTGTTGTTTTTCTGCCAATTCTGAACATAAATAAATAAATAAATAAACAAACAGACACAAATCAGTCAGTTAGGAGCAGCAGTCTTACCAGAACTGGGTGAACGAGACAAAGAGCAGCGCAGCAGGGTTATCTTGCAGCCGATGCCACCCCTGCTCCACTACACACTGAGAGCAACTTTGCGTGTTCACCCTCCCAAGGCTTTCCTCCGTCTCTTTTTACAGGCCTCCTCCTCCTCCTCCTCCTAGGTACAGCCCCCCCATCCCCCCGTCCACTCCCTGGGGGGCCAGGCCCTCGCGACTGCACACCCCTTCCAAGCAGCAGGAGCAGGAGGAGGAGGAGGAGGAGGAGGAGGAAGAACTGCCCCCCCCCTTTCAGCTGCGTTCTGTTTCCCTTCAACCTGAAAAAAGACAGGAAAAAAAAAAAAAGGAGTCATCATTAAACTGTGATTACTTGAGAGCCGGGAGCTAATCTGTCTCCCCCCCCCCTGCCTAACCCCCGCCAAAATCCAGCTGCAGTAACGGAACAGCGAGGAGGACCCCCCCCCCCACCCCCCACCCCGCTCTGATCCAGTTATTTGGAGGGATTTTCAGCAGCAGCAGCACTTGACGGCGCTGAGAGCCTTGACGTCAATGCAGCTGCCTCCCAGGACTGTGTCATTTATAATGAAAGCAGTTGGAGGAGCAAAGCCGCACCCCCCCCCCCCCCACCCAACCCCCACAATCCCTCACACGCACACGTACGCACACACACGCACACACAGTGAGGTTAGACACCCGCAGGGTGACAAATGACAAACATCAGTCGGAGAGAAGAAAAGATGTTTTCCTCACACACACACACACGTCTTCCTTAAGTCACCTTGTCACTTTGTGCACGCACGCGCACGCACACGCACACACACACACAAACACGCACACGCACGAGCACACACGCACACGCACACACACACACACGCACGCGCCTCCTCCTCCACCTCCTCCTCCTTCTTGTGTCACCTCCAGGATGCTGCATTGTGGGTTTATAAACTGCACAAACTCGGCTCCGCTTAACACACACAGCAGGTTCAGGTGGAGTTTATGATTCCTGACTGCTGCCACTGCTGCGTATTTATTTAGTCCTTTTTATTATCGGGGACGGAGCCCCAGCCTTCAGAGCAGCCCTGGAACAGAGCGGCTCTGTCGTCAGGGCAAAACTATCCAACTGAAATTGTTTATTAGCGTCCTGCCGCGTGTTGGAGCCCCATTTCAAAGCCCTTCATCAAACTCCAAAACTCACCAAACTTTGCACGCAAGTCAGAACTGGTGAAGAATTTTATTAAAAAAAAACTCACTTTAAGTCCTACAATTCACACTCGACAAGCTTCACTCACAACAAACAGGAAGTGCGCGATTTGCATTAAATGTACGAACGAGACCTCTTCCAGTACATAATAATTCACCCGCTAAACCAGCATCGAAACTGCTCACATTCTGAGGTCCAGATTGGTGAAGCGTTCCACAAACACGAGGAACGAACCCGCTTGGGCTCTACAGCGCCACCGACATAAACGCAAAGATAAATCACCTCGTTTGCACAGCCGGGGTGCAGAAAGCTTATCGAGTGGTTTTATGGTGACGACGGTATCGGCAGGGGTCGGCAGGGGTCGGCGGGGGTCGGCGGGCCACTGCAGGCCACAGCGGGCTCAGTCCCGTGAATGCTGCTTGCAGCTTTAGATTTTCTTCTTTAATTTGGCTGCACTCTGTCCTGGGATTTGGGTCTCTGTCCATCTGCCAGTGTGCACGGCCTGAGGACCAGAGACACTCGGAGCGATGACTGCAGGCTGGTGAAAGCTGGCCTCACCCCTGCAGCATCCCGACTGCTCACCTGCTGAATTCTTCACTTATTCATTTCTCTTCCTTGCTGCATTTCAATCAGTTATTTTTCTGGGGGGAAAAAAAAATCACATCTTGCCACCAAACTTCCCCTCCTCATCCCTCCCTCCCTCCCTCCCTCCCTTCCGCCTCCACAGCTCTAATTCTGAGCATTGCTGCGACCCCCCCCCGCACCATCCGAAAAGACGCAGTAAGATGTTGTCATCCTCCCTCCCCCTGTTGTCATGGCGACCGGCTGATGTCATTAGAGTTACACTCGGGGCCCCGATGAGCGAGCGGCCATCAGATATTGTGATATTTCATGGTGCCGACAGCAGAGAGAGGGGGAGGAGGAGGAGGAGGAGGAGGAGATCTGCCTCAGTCTGTCCTTGTGTCAGTTTCCCTTCCTTTGTCTGCCGAAGGTCTCGTTCAGCAGACGCTGCCGCCGAGTGCAAAACTATAAATATCTACTTCCGAGTGGAAAAGGCTGAAGCCCTGTTGAGAAACATGAATACCCCCCCCCCCCACACCCCCCCACAGGTCAAATCTCTCTCTCTCTCTCTCTCTCTGCAAGTCCCGAAAAAGTTTTGGACTTCGGTATTAATGGGTCAATAGAGCATGCGGATCAGAACCAGCTGAGACACAGCCCGTGGGAATTTTTTTTTTTTTTTTTTTTTTTTGCTGCAGTACCTCGAGTGGCCACTGGATATTGCCAGCCCGGAATCCAGTTCTTATAATACATCCATGGTTTCCAGTTTCATTTTGGCCTTTTTGGCAAAGGGTGGGATCAGCCAACGGGCCCGGGCGCCTGATCCTGAGCTGAAGCGAGACCCCGGTTTCTCCGAACTCACTCCCCCCCCCCCCTCCCCGCTGCATTAGATGGATTAGCTGTTCTCTGTCTGAGTGGGCTGATTGGATTGACAGGTTCTCGCCGCGCCACCCAACCCCGCCGCCGTGTACAACAAGTACGGGTCGCCCCTCTCGTCGCGCATTTGCGGAAACCTGCAATCTTCTCCGAGACCCTCCCTCCTCCCAACGACAATAGATGGACAACACGTGTCTGTGTGCTGCTTCGTGTGGCGACATCGGGTTGTTCGGAAGACGGTCAATCCAACTGCTTTTAGCCAAAACCTTCCACTGTTGCCTCATAGCCCCAAAGCTGCGCTTGTTCCATGTAGTCTCTTGCAAGTATGAGCGCACTCTGTTCAGGCCGTTTTGTTTTTTAATTTTTCAAGTGACCCGCAAACGCACGAGTTGTTTTCAGAGAAACAAGTTTGGCTGACAAATTCCATTTTTACTTCATTTTTCATAAAATATTTTCAGTTTTAACCATTTTAGGGACAAAAGTAATGTGATTAAATAAAATTATTATTAGAACTAAAAGTCTAATGGTGACTAAATGTACAAACACTTCATCAGGGGTTTGTACAAAAATCCGGTTGCATAAGGGTCTCTTAAAACCCTTGTAACACAGGATGTGAAAAAGTTTGGGAGCAACTTTCTTTGGCTTTTACTCCTTGTTTAGTTTGGTTGTTTAGACGACGGACGTTCGCTGAGCACCAGAGTTTAAAGCCCCCACAAGGCAGCGTGACCGATGAGAGCGTCGCTGAACGTGAAGTTTCACCACGTCCGTTTTGGGCTGATCAGAATATGACCGGACCAATCAGTGACCTTTGAGCACAGAGCTGAACGTGGTTCCGTTGGGATAATGAGACGCTAGCAATAGCGTCGCATTGTTACCGAGCAGCTGCACCGGCTTTTCACCAGCTGTTTTTTTTTTTTTTTTTTTATTTCCCCTTTCAAGCTAAAGGCCGTGCCCTCTCTTACGCTAAAGCCTCTCTCAAGCTCACCGAGGACACTTTCCGCGGAACGCGCGTCAAACACGTCTCCGTTCAACTCGTCGAACTGGACTGCGCACAACACTTTCAGTGAGGCCAACGCGTTTCCCGCAGCCGCCCGCCTCAGCTCGGGATGAAATAATCTCGGCGTCAGCGATGACTCAGCGGTTTATATGAAGCACTTGGTGTGATTCATCCTCCCAGCCTATTAACCCACGCCTACAGCCAGCGGCCCTGGGTCTCCGCCGGGCGGATGCAGTTTGGGCCCGAAGGATGATGTGCAGACGAGTGCAAATTTAAAAAACAAAAACAAAAAAAAAAGATGTTAGTGTGTGTGTGCTCTTCAGCCCACTTTGTATCGGTAAACACACACACACACACACACACACACACACACAGCACAAAGACCACCCACATCATGTTTCATGTTCCATAAACCTTTTTTAATCTCAACAGCAAGTTAGCTTATGTGTGGTCAACATCAATCAAGGTAAATATAAAACTGGATTTCTATTGATAGAATGATGTTTGTTTGTTTGTTTTTTATCAGCAGGAGGTGAAATTGTCATACTTGAAACACGTCCACTAGAATCTTCACGACTTTTGAGTCTTCGACTAGAGAAATATTGCTATAATACTTTGAAATGGCATACACTGATTGACCATCGAGGAACAGAAAGAAAAAAAAAAAAAAACAAGAGAAGAAAAAGAAAAGAAACACACGGCAGAGAAGAGAGGCTGAAAAAAGAAGCTCCAGAACTCCACACGGTGGGTCGTACAGGGAAACTTCTGAGGGACTTTGGTTTGTACCTTTGAAAAAACAAAACAAAAACAAAACCCGACATGGTTCTACTTTCATTCAGAAGAAAAACAACACTTAAAAGAGAATGAGCATAAGAAACGATGAAAGGGGGTGAAATCGGAAACGACGGCGTTCTTCGAACCCTCAAATTTTTAGATTGAAAAAAAAATAAAATAAGATAAAACAAAGGAATTCATAAAGGCACACTGAACACTTCACGTTCAACACAAAACTCATCGCCGCCGCGGCGCGCTGATCCAAACGCCTCCATTATTGTTTGGGAAGGGGAGAGGAGGAGGAGAGAGGGAGGGTGGGGGTTCCTTCGATCACCTGACACCTGCTAGACCAGGCGTGGGCAAACTACGGCCCGGGGGCCCACATGCGGCCTGTTAAGCTTTTCAATCCGGCCTGCCGAACTTGAAGAAATACCATCAACAGTGAGCAATCAATAAAATAGCTGTAGTTAGCTTCTTTTTTTTCCCCCTGTTTTTGAGAACCATTTCAATAAAGAGCGAAATATTGTGATTTTCTTGGAACCGATTGTGTTCCTTTTCAATTGACTTGGGTCATTAAAACACAGCCATCTGCTGCTGCTCCGCCCCCGCCCCTCTGTCAAATTTCAGAACCCATTGTGGCCCACGAGTCCAAAGGTTTGCCCACGCCTGTGCTAGAACCTCCCCCACTCTCTTGCTAGCACCCCCCCCCCCCACCCCACTGTCGTCAAAAGTGCTCCAGTATTTAACTTCCACAGATTGTCAACCCCCCCCCCCCAAAAAAAAATAAAATAAAATAAAATGAAATAAAAAAATAAAATAGAAATTCACTCCACAATCAAAAGAAGGGAGGTTTGGGTCAAACTAGGGTGTGGTCCCATCGCTGCTGCTGCTGAGCTCAATGGGGACGTGGGCGTGTCCCTCCACGCTCGCGCCTTGCTGGTATCAGGGTGGGACAGGACCTGATCGGCAACATGCGCCGACGCTGTGCCTCTGCCAAGTGTTGACGGGTCGAACAATTGCTTCGAAAGCCGGATGATCAGAAGGTCTGACTCTTTGTTCTCTCATTCCTCCCCACTGTGACAAATGTTTTGAAAATGACAAACATTTTTCCCGGGCTGAAGAAGAGTGCGAGGCCGCAAAATTTGAAATTGAATTTGAGTCGTGATGGATTTGTTTAATACTTGTTAACATGTGGTGGTTAAAGGGGCATGGTGCAGGAAGAGGATTTCCTTTCCATTTTTTTTAAACTGCAACTAAAAACACAAAGAAAAGAAAAAACCACCACAAAAAAAAACAAAACCTAAATACTTCTTCTGCTAATTTTTTCCCATTTCTCGAGCCAATCCTTTATTTCGGCAGGTTAATCAGATATCTGACAATCAGTCAGTGTAGGCAGGGACTGTGAGCAGCTGAGTATTAGTGGTTAGTTGGGCTAGTCGGCACAGCAGCGAAGGTCCCTGGCATGCTACCAACACTTATTAGCTCAACCAGTAGCTGGGCGTCGCTACGGCTGCTGTAGCGTCGCTACCGTCTGGCAGCCAGTCGGGCGACTCCCTCCAGCGTGCCGTGAGAAAAGAAGGTCGCCGTCATGTGAATGTCCGCGCATTACAACATGAACATCGAGTTCCCACAAACTGATGGAGCGGCTTTGAGACCTCCACCACGGCCCTTTAACACAGACAGCACTTATTTAATCAGGAGCTGCGGCTTTAATCCGCTCTATTTCTCGTTGTGGCGTTTTCTCTCCCCCTCGTTAAGTCTCGCCGGCGACCGCGACCTCCGCTAACCCCTGACCCCCCGACCTTTGAACCCTCGCCATTCGTCTGCAAAGCTGTACCTTCCGCACATTTTTTTTTGCGAGGCGGCCCGTAAAAGTGGTCCCAGACGGCGCCTCGCCGCTCGGCGGACCGCGGAGGGCGCCCTTTGTGATGTCACAAAGGCGGCAGATTTCCAGAAGTGTGTTTTCCGAGCGCAGCGGCGTCCTAGAAAAAAAAAAAAAAAAAAAAGAGCTACAAGTGCGCGCTGAGGGGAAGGGAAGAGTTTGTGTTACTTCAGAGGGAGACGTACAGTGTTCAAATCATGTGACCAATCTTGAAATTGTGCAAACATGTTCACAAACGCGCACACAGACACGCACGCACGCACATACTCACGCACACACACACACACACACACACGCACGCACGCACGCACGCACAGCTGTCTCCAGGCTTGCTGCCCCCTGCTGCACTGGCAGGGCGAGCGAATGAGCGAGTGAGAGATTATCTCTTGGTTACATCATCATCATCATCATCATCATCATCATCATCGTCATCGTCATCGTCATCATCATCGTCAGGCGACGTCACCGCCGGCCAATCAGAGTCCGCTGTACAGGTGAGGCTTCCGTCAGAGTCCCTCCACATCAAGGATTAATATTGCTTCAGTATTGCCACAAAAATAGAATAGTATATATATTTATATATATATTTATATTCATGTAAGTCGACGGCCTACGCTACTTCGCAACCTAACACGTGTTGATTACACACCAGGCCCTCATTTATCAGTCAAAACCCCGGCAAAAAGTAACTGCTAACTGTCCCCGATGCAACTGTGGATTGTGAAGTCAAGCGTGTGTGTGTGTGTGTGTGTGTGTGTGTGTGTGTGTGTGTGTGTGTGTGTCTGTGTGCAGAAACAGAGGCGGAGTAGCAGTTCAGTAGTGTGAGAGGAGACTCAGCATCAGTAGTAACAAGTTATAAATAACAACACAAAAATAAAAACGAGGAAAAGAAAAAAAAACAACCCCCAAAAAGGTCGTATTATTTGCGTCACATCGTCTGCGTAACAACTACAGAATCGTGTCTCGGAACTTCTTCTTTTTTTAAGCCGACCCAAAAGGGGGAAAAAAAAGGGAGGAGAAAGTGGCACCAACGCAGCCGTTTGAAACGCTGAAAAAGTCACCAGCCAGTTGTTGCTTTTTTACCAATGTGGCAGAAGTGTGTGTGTGTGTGTGTGTGTGTGTGTGTGTGTGTTTTCCTTCCCGGAGCAATACTGCGACTGCTAGTGTTGAAGCCTGTGAGCGTGTGTGAGCGACTCACACACTGGTCTCTGTGGTCGCGTGGAAGTCGCCGTGATAAATGAGGGCCTGAGAGTTCTGTTTTTGAGCCGTTTCGGTTTCTCTGCTGAAATTTAGAAAAAAAAAAACAACCCAACCAAAAAAAAAAAACAAAAAAAAAAAACCACACAAACCTTTTTTCTTTTTGTATTGAAAGAAGCAGTCTCTTGTTGTCGACGTCGCCATGACGATTGGGGCAAAAAAAAAAAAAAAAAAAAAGGAGAAAGAAACGGGCACAGCCGGCCATTGTCCTCTCAGTTGCCAGTCAGTCTGTCTGTCCGTCCGTCCGTCCTGTGAGTTCACTTCCCAACCCTCCCAAGGTGAAGGTGAAGTTGCTCTCGTCGGGGCGGGAGGCCCCGCCCTCTGCGGAGGGGGGGAGGGGTCACCAAAGTCTGTGCCGTCTGGCTCCGCCCCCCCCGGCCGCTGCCAGGGTGGGGGTGGGGGGGGGGGGGGGGGCGAGGGGGAGGATTTTGGTTGTCTGAGGTTCAACAACAACTGCAGGAACAAACGTTTCGATTCGTCGTGCAAAAAAAAAAAAAAAAAAAGAGTGAACGCGTCTCCGATCCCCAGTTGCTACGTCAACCCCCCCCCCCCCCCCCCCCGACAAGCTCCCCTCCCTCACCCCCCACCCCCCCGCGGTGCTTGGACACTAATACTGCTTCCCACTTGACCTTCAGTTGACCAGGACGAAGCCGTGCTGCTGCGAATCCACCGTCTCCATCATCTCGCTGTCCACCAGGGGGCCCTGCAGCTCGCCGGCCCCGCCCTCTCTGGAAGGGAGCGGGGGAGGAGGAGGAGGAGGCAGCAGCGGCGGCCCCAGGAAGGCGGGGTCCAGCGGGAACTCGTACTGCTCGGCGGGGAGACCCAGGAGCTGCTGCTGCTCGCAGCCCGTCGGGTAGCCGAAGCCCAGGCCGGCACCTCCACCACCACCCCCCCGCCCCCAGAGGGGTCCTGGAGCGGCGGGTGGTGGGGCGTGGTGGTGGAGGTGGGAGCCCGGCGGGGGCATGTGCTGAGTGTAGTGTTGGTGGTGGCTCATGTAGGATTCGTAGGGTAGCGCCTCGCCCGGCTCCATCAGCGGGCTCAGGCTGTAGGGGGCGGCGGCCTGAGGCGCCGCCACCTGCTGCTGCTGCTGCTGCTGCTGCTGGGAGGGGTGTGACTGGTGGGCTGTCGGCATGTTGGGACCCTGAGGGGACGCATGGGCCGCTGCCGCCGGGTCCAGGGTGGCGCCGCCGGCCGGGTACGACGCTTCAGCTATCTGCATCTGGTTGAAGTAGGCCTGCAGGCCCACGCCCTGCGACTGCTGCAGGTACATCCTCTTCTGGTTGAGTCTGCTGGTGTGGGGGGGGGAGAGGAGCTCAGGAACTGCCAAACTCATTGCTCAGGCACTATAACACAGCGGGCAACTCGGCTCGGTACGAACAGGAGGAAAAGAAGCTTGCAGAGATGCATGCGGAAGCACTGGTGGGCGAAAAAGTGTTCAGAAAAATGGAATAAATAAAAGCAAAGTGTTTGAAATGTTACGTTTTTGAACATGAGGAGGTAAATCCTGCTGTCCCTGATCACATCGGCAACTGGGTCGGTTAGCCAGGTTAGCCAGGTTAGCCTGGACGTACTGTCTTGCGGGAAATCCCGCTCATCCGCCTTGTCAACGGCCCAGAGAAAGCGTTTCCGTCCAGCTCCGAATTAGAGGAGCCAATCGGCTTGCGCCGAAGGCAGGAAGTAGCCGCCACTAGCGGCTCTCGAAAAGCTGCCGGCTGGCTTGATGAAGCAGCTCAGGTGTTGAGTGAAAAAGAATTTTTGGATAAAGCGAATAATGAATGGAATTAAACATGTGTTCCCTTTACTTCCGACACCCTCAGGCCAGAGTTCAACGCCGTATTCTAGTTGAGCACTGATGTGTGGCTAAGGCGAAACTCGCTCAACAAAGCAGCTGCTCCACTTGATGGAACAGACGGAAGGCTTTCTCGGTTTTCGGAGTCGCTCTTCCCACTTTTCCCAAACACTTTCTCTGGGCTCTTCACCAGACGGACGACTGAGACGGACGCCAAAAGACTCGGGAAATGTTCGGGCCCACGTCTGCAGCGCGCGGGTCAAAGCGCGCTGACAAGATTGAAAGCTCTTGTCGTGACAGCGGCCAGGCTAACCAGATGATGGGATACAGAGAGGAAAAATCTCTTCCCGACTCTCATCTATCAGCATTTCTTTCTTCAACATCTTTTACAGAGATCGATTGCAAATAATTTTTTTTTTTTCTTCCCCCTTTCCACCTGCGGTTCTAAATATAATCCCCCCCGCAGCTGCGATAGGTCACCAGTGCAGGCCGGACAGGAGAGATAAACAGTGGAAGCGACTGTTAAAGGGAGGAGAGGGAGGAGGTGAGGGGGGGGGGGGGCACGACGAGGTGCAGAGTCAGTTACCTGTGTTCCTGCAGCTGCTGCTCTAAGCTTCGAGGGGCCTCCTTACAGAACAGCTGGCAACTAGCGGGACTGTTGGCCAACACGTTGGCCTTTCGGGGGGGGGGGCAGAAGAGAGATCGGGGCGGTCGTTTAGGGTCATTGTTGAAGAAAAAAGACAAATCAAACAAACCAAAAAGACACCGCCGAGGGCTAAATGTACGGCGGCCGAGAGCTGCAGACGCTGCAACGCTGGACTCGTTCGTCGTCTCTCTAACCACCGCTGAATACAATCGCAACCCGCGGATCTCCTGGAAGGTTGCTGCAGTGGGTTGGCGCCACGGATACACACCTACAATAGCGACGCAGATCGGCTATTTTCCCAATAACGCTGCCAAAGATTACGGTTTTAAAACGAGGTAAGGGGGAAATGTACCCTTTGACTCAATTTGTTCCAATTCTACCAAAACCGAAACGGAGAAATGCAATCTTCCCATCCCGCGGAGTCGGCCAATCCCTCCCCGGTGTACTTCCATTCTGGTGCATTTTCTTTCGTGATTTTGCAGCGTCTCTCTCTGCCGACGTTTCTGCGTTTGCAGCGCGTTTGCAGCCCTCGGCCATCGTATAAATCTCTAGCTGCGTTTTACGTTAGCGCTAGAATTGCGCAGAACCTAAATATCGCAATAAAAAAAATTGGTAATGGAAATGCCTAAATTAAAAAAAACAAAAAACAGAAAAATCTCTAATGTCGCGAAAAGGTTTTTACGCTTTCACAAGGTGGTTTTTCAGTTTACACTTTTTTTTCGCATTTAGGCGTCACCGGAAGTGACGTACGGTGGTCATGTGACCAGTTAACTTCCAGTGAAAATGGCGCGTTATGTTTGGACCACGGAGGAGAATATTTCCTGAAAGTCATCAAAGAGAAAAATACAACAATCATTCTTAACAGCAAACTAACGTAAAGAAACAAACGTAAACGTAATTCGCAAATGAGATTTTACGAGAATCACGTCCCGCGAGACGAGATTCTCCGAGAGTTACGGCTTGTGCGCTTCACACCATTCAATGCGAACACCAGCAAATCGCAATTGCACTTTGTCAAAATTTTTAGAAACGTCCGTTTTTATTTTGCGAAAAACTGCAACGGAAACGTAGCTACGCAGAACTCGGGAAAACTCTTAGCGGGAGGCGGGAGAGGCCGGACGCTGCCTCCTCCTCCGTGCCGGGAGCTGGTGCAGTAGAGCATGATGTGGTGGTGGTGCTGGTGGTGGACTGTACCTGGAGTCTATGAGTGAGGTACTGTGTCTCCAGGCTCTGCCTGCGGGAGAGGAGAGGCGGATGCGGCCCACCCTGGTATAAAGCTAGGCCCTCCTGCTGCTTGGACGCCTCGCCCTTTTGATTCAAGAAACATCAAGCGTTAGAGATGTCCCACGTCCACTCTGGCGCCCCCCCCACCAGTTGTCACTCTAACTGGATTACCCCCCCCCCGCTGGCACGATGAGCGATATCAGCCCAGATGCCTTTTCTCTGCGAACGGCGTGCGCTGCAGGGATTCACACGCCGCTTCAAATGAAATGAGAGCAAATTAAAAGGATGATGGTGCCAGAGTCTCGTAAGCAACAAAGAGCTGCGTTTATTGCGTTAGAAGAGGAGATGCACAGTGGTGGTAGTGGTGGTTGGGGGGCAATTGATTTTTCTTTTAATGATTCAGTTTTTTTTTTTTTTTTTCCCCTTTCCATTCTTTGTGTTGGCCCGTCCTCTGGGGTTTAAATCTGGATGAATCCAACAATGGCCAGCATTCACTTTGGCCCTGGGCTCCGAGGCCCCAGTGGGACTGCTGACAGTAAACAAGCCACAGTTGGCCGGCTCCTCGCGGCGTTACACAACAAGCCCGGGCCACTGTTGTCTTTCCTCGCCGGTGATCACGGGGGGCGAGGGCAGCTGAGGGGCCCGAGAGCCCGGCGCCGGAGATAAAGGCCCCCGAAACGGCATGAGAGGAAAGTGTACGGGCTGAAGTGTGTGTGTGTGTGTGTGTGTGTGTGTGTGAGTTTGTTGCATCAGCGCTGACCTCCAGCAGGTTGTGCAAGTGGTGCTGTGGTCCCATGGGGCCCATGGCGGCCCCCTCCCCGGACCCCATCTGCTCCACCAGCATCTGGACTTTGTTGAGCTCCAGGATGCCTTTGGTCCTCGCCAGGTTCTGAAGGTGCTGCCGAAACGCCACCAGACCTGAAACACAACGCAGAGTCGCTGATCAGTCCAGGGGGGAGCCATTTCACGGCAGGATGGCGAAGGACTCGCCTGACGAAAAAAAAAAAATAAAGCCCGTTAGTCAATTAGTGAGTGGGATTTGGGATTCCCACCCAGTTTCACTGGCAGAATGTCAAAACTTTTCCACAACCTGGCATGAACTTTCCATGACTTGGACTTGATTTGATTTTAAATCTTTATTTCAAACATGTAAACAGTGAAATCAAAACAAAACCAAACAAACAAAATATCTAAAATGATAAATAAAAGGGTAATATGAAAACAAGAAAAAAAAAATTCAAACATACTGGAAAGACGTAAAAACTTTCATGCTCCTAGCCCCACTCTCTAACCCAGGGGTGGGCAAACTATAGCCCGGGGTCCATATGCGGTCCATTTAGTTTTTTAATTCGGCCCGCCGGACTTCAAAAAATTATATTGATACGACGTAAGTCATAAAATATTTGTATTTCATCCTCTCTCTTTTTTTTTTAAAGGTGTTTTAAGAGTCATTTCAACAAAGCGCTAAATACCTTGGGGCGTCACAGACGCATATTTTGTTGTAGCACAACATTAAAGCTCCTGCACCTGTGGGCCTTTGCCAACTCCCTTTATCGTAGAACAATTGCTTAAAACACTCAAAATAAAATAAAACATTCAAAATAAAATAAAGGTGACTGCAGGTGAAATCTGTAATCTGTAGCTGATCAATTAGACTAAACTACAGTAGATAGGTGGAGGTAGTTGGCTCGGCTTACGGTCAAGTTAGGGCGGAACAACAAACAAATACGGCCAAATTTCATGACTTTTGAACTCCCCCGACATTTCCAGGCCTGGAAAATGACATTAGCCAATTCTGTGACTTTTCCAGGTTTGCTTTAATGACCATGGGAACCCTGTGGATTACGTCCTATTTTTAAACACCATAAAATCTGTGGGACTGCGAGAGCACGAGCCGTGTACGTGTTCCTGAGAGCGCGCGTCGCAGATTTTCTCCGCGCGTCCGTGCGCGGAAAACAGCGCGCGGCTCCAATCACAGCCACCCAGCGGTGATGAGGTGGCCGGCCCTGACTCACCGCGAGGGTGGGAGGCAGTTATTTAAAACAAGAGTCAGCGGCGGCAGCCTGACGCAAAAAGAATCCGCCGCGTCGACACTCTCCAAAGAGGATTATGAAAAAAAAAAAAAAAAAAAAAAAAAATTAAATAAATATATAAATAACCGTAAAGAGCAAATGGGGAAGCGGCGCACATCTCCTAAGCTGGAGACCAGGGAAAATACGAGGGAATTAAAAAAAAAAAAAGAGGCCGCCTGCTATCCAACGCCGGCTGGCTTCGAACAGGAACTCTGGAGAGGGAACGAAGGATGAAGACGACGAGGGGGGGGGGAAGAAAGAGAGGGAGAGATGAGGCATGTGGGCTGAGACCTGCAAATATCTGTCGGTGATTCATGATGTGAATCACCGCCGTCGTCAGAGGGACCGCAGAGGGCGAGGAAAGGGAACAGAGGGGTGGGGGGGTGGGGGGGAAAGAGGGGTGTGAAAAACAGGGGGGGGGGGGGGTGAGTGTGAAGAAGGCGCATTTTATCTGGAGGAGGCCAGCGCGCCTGAGTGAGGCGGGAGCCGGCGTTTGGAGCGGCCACACGTGCACTGGAGACGGAGCGTCGAGATCGGAGCAGCATCGTTCGAGCGCTAATTTACAGGAGTTAAGAGAGAAATTGCAGGCATCATTGCGTAAAGTGTTCCCAGACTGGCCCCGGCTCTCCGTTCCGGGACCGGCTGCGTGCCATTAGTGAGTTCCGTGGTAGATTTAATCAGAATAAAAAAAAAAGAAGATGAATCTAGAATGCTGAAGTGTGAGCAGTAGAATGAAGGCGTCGGCAGTTCAGCCTCTCACAAACAACGATGGACAGGGACACAAATCTGACGAATCAGAGGCGATATTAGAAGATTCATTCCACTCAACGCATCGGCTCACTTGTATTCTGCAGAACATCTCTGGAGAACTGATTCCACTGCATCCTTGTGTTGGATTCTGTTGTCATCTATTCCCCAAGTTCCCCTCCCCCCCCAAACTAATGACATCATGATCGCAATATTGAATTATAATTAAAAAGAAATGACGATGCTTTGAAGAACTTTGATGTTGGAGTGAGAAACGACAGCTTCCGCTGGAACAAATGCAGCACTTCATTCTTCCTGAATCCGTCACACTACATTGACTCATGAGTTATGTCACATGTTTTATTTTATAATTCTTGGACTTGACCTGAATGATGATCATTCAGGTCTTTTTGTAAAGGATGACGCAGTCCACCGTGACTCAGTCGAGGCTCTCTTGGACCTTTTCTACCGCGAGTGCGGTCGTCCTCCGGTGACAGCGGCCCGTCCGATCGATCAAGCTCACAGTTTTCCACGTCATTGATTCAGCGCGGGCGGAAAAAGCGAGGCCACCTGACACGGGCAGCACAACGTTCTATTACGGTGGTTTGAGGTCGTGGCGGCGGGTTTACCGAGGGAAGAGACTCACTGAGCCAGTGCAGCCGCGGGTTCACTGTGGTGTGTGGTAGCAGGTGGCGCTGGGTGCTGAATTTACATAGAATTGTAGCGCTGACCAAATAATCCCATTGAATATTGAAAATTCTAATTATCTTTTGGTGCCAAATTCTGATATGCAAGAAAGAAAATCTGAGCATCGTCGCTTCGGATGCTGCCGACTGGCTTTCACATTACAGGGGCATGAACTAGACGCCTGCAGACTTGAAATGAATGAAATCTTAAGAGTGAAAATCAGCTTCATGCCAAAGTCTGAAGTGTGGCTCCACTTGATTAAGGTGGAACAAAATAAAGCAAAGTGCAACATTTGCAGTAAATGACGAGAATACAGCGAACTTGAATGAGAGGAAATCCTGATTTGAATTGTCATTAAAACACAAAATAAAACTCTTGTGCAGTAATGCCAATGCATTTTTTTTTTTGCTATTGTGGTTATTGATTTTAAAACATCTGGCATGAAAAAAGGTATCACTCTGGAACTGGTATGGAAACCAAGGCATTGAAACTAGCATTGTATCAAATACATTCAGAATGATATTCAGCTCTATGGCTGCGTTCAGACTGCAGGCGAATCTGATTCAAATCAGATTCCTTCTCAAATCAGATTTTTAGGGCTGGCTGTCCACACTGTTTTTTAGCAAGTGTGCAAATGGGATCTGGCTCTGTTCAGACTGGGCCACATTATTGACCCATCCGACAGGTTGATGAGGCAATGAGTTTCCTCACGTCACGGACAGTCAAAACCCATCGGTGTGTTTGGAGCTGTTCACACTGAGACGCATTTGTCCAAATGCGATTTGAAACTATCTCCCGAAGGTGGTTTCAATCCGTTTTGCAAAAATCTGATTTCATGTGATTTGTGACTGTTCAGACTACAAAAGAGCCATCCGGTTTCAATCTGGAATGGATAAAAATCGGATTTTGGCTGGCAGTCTGAACGCGGCTTGGATGCTGGTTTTGTGCGCTACAGAAGAGAAATGCAGAAGACGACCGAGAGCCTTCACAGACACACAGGAGAGAAAGAAAAATGCCCCGACCTTGAGTGAGGGAGGTGTCAGACGCACGGCGGCCCTCCCTGAAGCTGATGGGGGAGCGGTTGTGCGCCTCCCTGTGCTGCGACGTCAGGGCGGCCATGGTCGGGTTGGCCGGCCGCGCGCTCAAGAAGGGCGCGGGCCCGACGGCCGAGCTGTTGGCCGAGACCCCCTCGCAGAGGGAGGGCGGGTCCTCCAGCAGGCTGATGTCGCTGTGCACTGAGCCCATGTCGTAGCCCATGTCCGAGTCCACGCTGCCCATGGAGGGGTTGTGGCCCAGGGTGAACATTTTACCTGCAGGACAACAATGTCTCAGTCTTCTTATTCATCAGGGCATAGATTTTTAAAAAAGGCATTTTAATTGCAAGACTTTTAGTCACTTCCATTCACCTGTAGTCAGGGTGTGATATACTGTACTGGCTGGAACTTGTGTTTGTGACACACAAATTTTACCTTGCACTTTGCTTTTTGGAGCAGATGGCAAAAGATGCTTGATTCAGCTCGGGACTGAAATACTGTTTGCCTTCTTTCTTGTGCTTCTTTGTGTTTATATTGACAAAGAATTGTGTTCTTGACACCCTGCTGACATAACTGCTTTTGTTTTGGATTGATGAGAGGGTCAAGTTTTGCTTCATTCGACTTCAACAAAATACAAACGTAATAAGTGGGTCTGGATGCACTGTTTTGAAAGAAATAATAGAAAAGACGGAAAAGGAAATCCTTTCTTTGTGTTCATTTGGTTCCAAATTAAGAGACTGGTAAGAACTGCTTCACATAAATATGGACATGACAAGGAAAATTAACAGAACTTTAAGCATACAAATCAAATTGCGATTAATCGCAGTTAACCACGGAATTTCAGAGCTTAATCGCAATTTAAAAAACTCAATCGTTTGACCGCCCTCGTTCAGATGCATCTCTGGGTGCCTGGGGGTCTGCGTACCTTGGCTGGAGGGACCCGGCTGGTTGGTCACCTCGGACAGGGTGTGCCGCCGCTGGCCAAACCGAGCCGTCTGATAGGCCGACAGCAAGTGGGGCGGGTCGTCCTCGCAGTCGGGCTCCTCCGTCTCGATGCCCTCGTCGATGGACGTCTCCATCATGTTGCTGGGCGACGAGGTGGAGGACTTGCGGAGGACGATGGGCGGAGGCAGGGGGTCCATCAGACAGCCGTTCACCTTGACGGACGGGGACGGTGCGAGAGGGGGAGGGAGAAAAGAGAAAGAAAAGCGGCGTCAGTCGAATCAGTTCATCGTTGAGCGCACACACAAACACACACAGATCCATGTTTTCCACTTGTGCTGGTCGTGAGAAGGCGGCGGGCGATAGCGAGGGCTTCGCTGGTTTCCTCTATTTTCCCTAAACAGTTCTCGTTCCACTTGGAGTGCGTGTGTGATCCTCACGGCACGTACACACTCCGGCTGAGTGAGCGAGTGTGTGTTGGCCTCGTGGTGGAGGGTGGGGATAGAGGAATGCAGGCCCAGGAAGTGAGCGCTGTCTGAAAAGTGCTGTGTGACTGACACGCACGCACACAGATCATCTGCATGAGTGGTCCAGCGAACCGGAAAGCCTGGTGTTGGCCTGGAGAGAGCGGCTCTGCCCAGTTTCCCATCTGCTTTCTGTAGTGCGCCGGGATCGGAATGTTGTGTTACTTAACACACACACACACACACACACACACACACACACACACACACACACACACACACACACACACACACACACACACACACACACACACACACACACACACACACACACACACACACACGACTGGAGCCGAAAGCGTGATGGAGAAACGGATGGAAAAGGGTTTCCAAAGTGGGAAGGTGGGTTCTGGAGTTGGAAAAGAGGAGAAAGTTTAAGAAGGAACAAAAAAAACAAAAAAACCCAAAGAAACTGTGGTTAAAAAAAGAGGAAAAAAAGGAGAAAAAAAGGAGAGAAAAAGAAGGAGGAGCAGTGTGCAGACGGGTGGGAGGGCCGCTGGAACGGCGCAGCAGCTTCCTGTCCATGTGTGTCCTCTCAGATTTGCATGAGGTCACACCATCATCATCGGCAGGGCTGCTTACATAACACGGCTCCATTCACACAGACGTCACACACTGTTGCTCCCGCTGCCACACACGCACAAAAAGCATACACATCTTTTTTTTTTTTTACATAAGAGCCAGCAGAAGTGTTGGGATGGAAAAGAAATCTTGCAGGGAGATATTGCAAATGTATATTTGTAGTTTGTGTTGCGTGCAGCCCTCTCTGTGTGCGTGTTTTCTTGCATGTGTGTGTGTGTGTGTGTCTGTGTGTGTGTGTGTGTGTGTGTGTGTGCGTGTGCGTGCGTGCTCTCCAACGGTCGGTCAGCTCAATGGCATGCTTGAAGGAAAAGGTCGCTTGCTGGCACAGACAGAGCCAGGAGGGGCAGTGGGGGCTGGGTGAGGTAGGAGGTGCACAGTGTGTGTGTGTGCGGGACAGGCAGCTGTCCTGTCTTTGATGCGTGCACTGGCCTAGGCCTTACATAAGGGGGGGGGAACGACTCGGTTGCACTCTGGCAGGTTGACGCTGGACTCGTGCACGTACGTGCACGGACCCGGCCGAAGCATTTTGGATTTCACGCCGAGCGGGGCCGCGCTTATCAAAGAGAATCAGCGTCCGGCTTATCTGGATTCCTTTTTCCAGGACATAGTTGCCGGTTGCGTGCTGATAAGCGGGCCAGAGCGGCTGCAACTTTACAGAAGAAGAAGAAGAAGAAGAAGAAGAAGAAGAAGAAGAAGCGGGAGTCCCGACAGGATGCGATTTCTAGTCATGATGAGATTTGGAGCAGATTTTTGCCAGACGTTTGAAGATAGCTGAGGGGCTCTCATGTCTCCAGATTCTCTTGTGGAGCGCTGCACTGAGTTTAAATTTCTTAGATGAAAGAAAGCAACAGTTTGGCCAATGGCTGATGCCATGATGGCCCTATTTCACTTTCGGACGTCATCGGGCACAAACTGTAATCTTAAAACGTGTGAAAGAAAGACAGACCAACACATCAAGTATTATGTCAGGTTTCTGAATATCAGCAGCGCACAACAAAGTGCAAATACTGTAATTAAGTATATTTTTCCAAGTACCTGTACTACACTTGAGTATTTCTTTTTCTGCCGTTTTACTTTTAGTCCCTACACTTGGACAAATTTACAATGTACTTCCTATTTGTTACACTGAAAAAACATGCTTGTCACTTTTGCGTTTGAAAGATACAAATTATCTTAACAGTAATGAATTCATCATTTATTATAGTATTACAGTTTATCATAGTATCATTTAATATAGTATTATAGTTGATTATTATAGCATTATGGTACTACAGTATTTATTATAGTTCAATATAAAACTGGATCATATTTTAGAGGGAGATTTTTTCTTTGGCGTCACTGTTATAGAAATAAAGACGTGGGTGACATAACATAGGTTATTGTTATTAAAAGTGGAACCATCCAATAATGGCTCACTGGCCATCACCACTGATTGCAGTTTGGTTGTGCCGCAGTTGAAAAAGAAAAAACAAACTAGAGTAGCAAAGCTGTTCAAAATGACGCAGACGCTCATCAAGTACCTCTGGTTCTGTTCAGTCCAGATTATTCTGTCACAAAAAACTATCAACACATGTATTGTTTCATCAATGGCAAAAAAAATAAAAAGCCTTTCGACTTGCGTACATTTCAGTACCTGCACTTTCATACTTTCACTTGAGTGAATGAGTTGAATCAATAGAGAACGTGAATACTTCGTGGCACCTGGGTTTGTTTACCCATAAACAAACTGGACCTTACTTTGGGCGTGTTGACCTCCTCCACGGTGAAGTTCTGCTCCAGAGCGCAGGCCGTCTGGGGGAATGTGAAGGCATCGGAGGAGGCTTGGGGCACGGCGGCGGGGGAGCGCAGCAGGCGGACGCCCTGCGGGAGCAGCCCTGCCTGCGCCGAGCCGCTGGTTGACTGCAGAGACACAGGAAATGGTGTCAGTGGGGGAAGGAGTGGCGGGAGGGGGCGGGGGGGGTCTGCTAGCATCAAGTTACCTCCTTCGGTCTGCGATAATAAAACGTTTTCGGATTGAAATCGCGGCGCGGCGAAAAGCGTGTGGGTGAAATAGAAATGAGGCGGAGCCGGAGCAGAAAGCGCTAAGGTGTCACAAAAGGAGGAGGAGGAGGAGGAGGAAGACGATGAATAATGAATAATGGAAGTCGGAGATCAAGGAGACAAGAGGAGAAGGGCGGAGGAGGGCAGGTGAAGACGGAAACCGGGCGGAGAAATGAATTGACGCGTGTTGGGTTCTGAAGGTGCAGGTGTGAATAGCGGAGCTTTGATCATGGAGACGAGGACGCAGGAGCCTTTTATTAATTTATTCATCTGCTTATTTATTTGTTTTTTTTTTTTTTTTTAAAAAAGGCCGACCCCCCCACGCTCACCTTGACCACCGTCTGCTCGGCGATGGTGCTGGGCCGCCGCTGGCGAGCGTCCAGACGCTGCTCGACGGGGAAACTGCAGCGGTGGGCTTTGAGGCGCTCCACCAGCAGGTAGTAGATAGCAGCAAAGTGGTTGTAGCTTTTGTTTTGCAAAGACTGGAAGGAGAAGAAACGAAACACAACACAGCAGCGTTAGAGACGTGCTGGACCACCAGAGCTCCTCCGCAGACACGTCGATGGGGTCCCATTGTGTGCGAGCGTTGCTTGAAAATTGAAATAACAAGTGCAGTACGCTGATGACGACAATGCGTTTGTGACAAGCAGGACAAAAAGTCTTTGTCCTGTTAAATGTTCTGGACGGTGGGCGAGTCTGCTCGTTTCAGTGGAAATCAAACCCAACAATCATCATTTACATTTTCAAGCACTGACTATTCATCTGCCTCGTCTACCACGGCACCTCACGCAGCCCTGAACTCCTGGGCTCGTCACATTGCTTTCAAATAACCAAGCATATCGGGTGACGTCGTTCAGGGTGAGGCCAAAAGATCGGTTTGGAATAAATGTTGATTAGAGACAGCTGTCGACTGCTTTAACTTTGGCAGGAAGAACTTTGTGCACTTATGGCCGTTGAGTCGACGCTGGCAGTTGGTAGAGCGGGCCGCGAATCGATGATCGAAAGGGTTGGCGGTTCAAATCCCGGCTCCAACTGTCTGTCCACATGTTGAAGCGTCCTTCGGCAAGACACTGAACCCTCGCATGGCAGCAGCAATCCATTGGTGCACGAGTGTGTGAGTGACTGGGTGAGTGAGAGGCCATTGTAAAGCGCGATACAAGTGCAGTTGGTCTCATGTCTGCATTTCCACATCATTAACAGTTTTGTCTGTGTCGTTTCACCCCCGGGCGCTTCCCTGTGCGATTGAATGGGCATTGTGCGAAGCGGTCTCATGCTTTTTCACACGGCAAAGACGCAGAGCGACCATTAGGTACGCGTCAAAGGCGGCCCTTCGCTCCCCTTTGTCTTCTGTCCTCGCGTCCCTTTTCAGGCGCTCTCACCTCCACCGTCTTGTGCTGGTCGATGCCGAGGCTGTGCATCAGGCGCAGGACCTGCTCGCTGTACTCGCCCACGTCGCCCTCGGCCGACAGCGGCTGCTGGTGCAGGACGGACCTCTGCACGGGGACGTAGGGAGCCATCCACTTGTGCTCCTTGATCTGGGCCACAGACAGCCGCCTCGACGGGTCCAGGACCAACATCCTGCGGATCAGGTGCTCACAGTCTGGCAGTGGGGAGGGGGGGGGGGGGGGGGGGGGGGGGGGGGGGGGGGGGGAGGCAGGGGGGAATGTTTAATACTGGGGTTAAATAACGGCGCTCCAAACAAGTCTGAACGTCTTTCGCAAGCTCTGCTGCACAGGCCCCGGACCGCCGACCTCGCCATCGCAGGCGGGCTTAACGTCAGGCGAATTCTTCACCTCGGCCTCACGCTCACCCTCCTTGTCCGCCTCGTTGCCGCCCTAATGAGAGCACCCCCGCCCCTACCCTCCTACCTCCGGCTAATGACTTGATGAGTTTGACGTCAGGCGCAGCTGGGTTCCTGACAGGATTACCCCCCCCCCCCCTTCTCCCTCCCCCCCGGCCGCGTCACTCTGGCCCGCCTGCCCCTCCTGCAGCTCCCGCTGGTAAGGCAAGCGCCTCGCTCGTCCACCCTGCTGTCCTTCCCCTAAAACCAATAAACACGCCGTGGACGCGGGGGTTTCTTCTGGACCCCTGATAATGAAAACAAGTCCAGATTTTTTATTAACCGCAAAATAGTCATAGCTTTATTTTCTGCAGCCAGGAGCAACCCCCCCCCCCCCCCCTGACGTCGCACTGCTCCTGGCCGGCCGGCACGCTACACCGCCGTGACTTAACCACACAAGCATCCCAGTTAACACTTGCAAGCTCGGGTCCCGGCGGTGTAGAGTTGCTTTCGGGGAACAGAATGTATCGTCGAAGCACAACCCCCCCCCCCCTACTTTTTTTTTTTTATCCCTTGCGGTGATTTCATCATCCGGTGCAAGTCAGCGTAACACCGCCAAGAGATGTATCGCCAGGACTCCAACACACACACACACACACACACACACACTGCTTGTATTGCGCTCATTTGTTTCTCAGAAACTACTTCTGTGAAGTAATGAGGAGCGCCTTCAAATACTTTCCTGTTGATTGAAGACCTTTTTAACAGAACAAACAATATACGTTGAATTGAGACACAGAAAACCGCTGTTACTGGCAATAGAGGACAGATAATATGTGATACAAACACAAATTGCTTGTTGCCACAACTAATCACAGGCAATACATAAGCAAATGTTTTACGTCTACTGTTGAGAGGCTTTTTTTTCCCCTCTGAAGACATTGAAAAAAAAATAAAAATCGTACTTTGTATAAACAAGGCGCCCTGGTGTTAATAATACTGAAATTCCGCTTTATGCCAGAGAGTTGGGAGTTGACGGCAGCATGCACAGAGTCTAAATGTTAAGACTGTGCTGTGCGAGGCGGTGCTGTGCACCATAGTACAGTCAGGGGAGGGAAACACGAGCATGGAGATGGATGAAGCAATCGGCACACTCTGTTCCCCCCTGTTCAGAGACTGGACTGGGGCTTTGAGGGGGAGGAGGTGGAGGAAGAAGAGGAGGAGGAGGAGGAGGAGGCGGCCTCGGAGCTGACATTAAACTCCTGCACTCCGTCTCAACTGTTTAGAAGTCTTGGAAGCGGGAGGCTCGGCCAACAACTGCCCCCCTGCCGAGAAACTGTTACAGGCTTGCAGATGGGATACAGAAAAACAGACTGCGGGTTGGGGGGCTCGCGGATGGACAGACAGGCAGACAGGCCGGCAGACAGGCAGGCAGACTGTCCTCAGAGAGATAGGCAGAGGGAGCTGCTGAAAGGCCCCGCTGGCATTTTTCCCAGGTTACATAAACAACTCCGGCTCTGCACCGGCTAGCTTAGCTAGCGCAGCTGCTAACAGCAGGGCCGCTTGGGGACGGACAGATCGACAGATCGACAGACACGGACAGGCAGCCTACCTGACTCACCCTGCTGCCTGCAGCCACACAAACACCGGTGCGCGCTCACACATACACACACACACACACGCACGCACGCACGCACACGCACACACACAAACACACACACACACGCAGGGTGGATTAGTGACCTGCTATCGCTCACTGCATCTCCTTCAAATCAGCTCGCCTCCGCTCCGTTAATGGAGTGACGCCTTTGTGCCGCCGGCCCACCGCTGGCCCACATTAACGTATGTACAGTAAGGGGTGGGGGAGATGGCCGGGGGGGGGGGCGGTGGGGGGGGCACTCAATGCATTTGTGACATACTGCATGTCTGCAAGTGCAATTTCTTTTAGCACAGTCCACCCGCAAGCCACACGCTGCCTTCTGCACGTGCGCACGCACGCTTCCGCCCAGGTCACAACTGGATGCTTCAGCAAGATAATGATAGTTCGGTTAGTTTTCTTTCTTGTTAATAAAAAAACACTTGTATTGAATCAAACAAAGGCAGCGTGATCGAGAGACTTGACAGTGAAAAATGACTGGACAAGCTGATGAAGACATGCTGCTGCACTTTAACGGTTAATCTTGCAAAAGCGGCAGGGTCGGCCCCTCTGGTTTGCCATTGCCGGCCGGAGCCTTTTCTCACCTTCGGTCATGAAGTAGGGAATTCGAAACCTTCCTTCTAGGACTCGCTGTCGAAGCACAGGCAGGGTCGGGCCGTCGAAGGGCAAGGCGCCACACACCAGGACATAGAGCACCACCCCCATACTCTGAACGTGACAAGATGCGCATGCGCAGCAGTGGGTTAGTGTCATATTCAGTCACAGTTTAACTTCACAAGACATTTTTGTTTTCCTAAAATGTGTCACTGAACTCGACGGAGACGCGCAAAGTTCATCCGGCGATCCTTTTTGCTCGTTGCACTTTTGGGACAGTCTCTGCTCACAGGAGACCGACTCCTACTCCACGAGTGCACCCGGAATCGCGGCAACTGAAATCTTCCCTCACCCAGATATCGAGCTGAGGACCCTCGTACTGCTGACCCTCGAAGACCTCTGGGGCGGCGTACGGCGGGCTCCCGCACCACGTGGTCAGAGGCTCCCCTGGCTGGAAGAAGTTCCCGAATCCAAAATCTACAAAAGAAAAAAGAAAAAAAAAAAAAAAGTGAAGGCATCAGGTTATATGGGAGGCGGGGCGAAGGGTGAAGGCGCCGCACCTGAAAGCCATCACATGGTGTCACATGAAGGCCTGCAAAAAGGGGAAGCAAATGCGTGCAAGACTCGGAGCGGAACACATGGTTGGAAAAAAAAAAAAAAGAAATGAAGAGAGAGGGAAAATGAATGTCTTGTGACCTCCGCGGCGTCCCGTCGGAGGGTTTTTTTTCTTCCTCTGCATAATCCATGATGCGATCCGCATATTTGCACGTTGAGGAAACGGGCCTCCGCATGAGGTAACCTCCCCCAGAGACCAAACATGACATCATCAGCTGGTAGTGTGGACACGAGGTTGAAAATCTGACTTTAATCTTCGGGAGGAACATGACACACGAGAAAAAAAAAAAAAAAAAAAAAAAAAAAAAAAAGTTGAAACCAAAGTTGAGGGCCGTTGCCGTCGGGATCGCGCACCTGCTTCTCGTTAGCAGCCAGTGAAAAGCAGCAGCAACGTGGTCTCTCTCTCTCTCTCTCTCCCTCTCTCCCTGCCTGCGACTCCCCCTCCATTTCTCTCCATTCTAAATCACCTTACCAGCGTTATAAGTAAGTGGGTAAGTAAGTAACAGATTTTGTGGCAATTCCATGAACTGGCAATTTTCTTGAAGCATCAGAAGAACAAAAAAAATATAACCGGAATGGGCCGCATTGTGACTTTAATGATGGACTGATGTCATCAAGCGAATAGAGATAAAAATAATCCATGCTTAGCTGGCTCTTTTCAGCGAGACGCTATTATGGTGTCATGGGACCGGACATTAATGGGAGCAGACAATCACGCTCGCTTAACCCAACCACCCTGCCCCAACTTTTTTTGTTTTTGTTTTTCCCTCTCCAGTATTTGAAACGGTTACATAAACAGAAAAAAAGGCATTGCAAAACAAATAAATAGTTATAAAAAAAACAAAACAACTAAGCTTACATAATGTGGGTTGGGAAGGGTGATATGGGTTCTCACACACACACACACACACACACACACACACACACACACACACACACACACACACACACACACACACACACACACACACACACACACACACACACACACACACACACAGAGAGAGTCGGTGTGTTGAAAGGGAATGTGTCGCCAATTGGTTTTTCACCGCGTCAGGATACTGAAAGCAGCGAGCCAGCAACGCGGCTCGAGGCTGCGGGAACCCGACGGCGACGCCGATGTAGCTGCAGACGTTACGCAAGAGAAGGAGGGGAAGTGATTGCACTCATTACGAAACCCTATGCCGATATTAGCAGGGCCGCGCGGCCTACTGAAAACTTGGCCATCGCGGCGGCGCCGCGTGCGATACGGCATGGCGGCGGTGAAGAAGGAGCTCTGGACGGCAAAATAATTCATATCCAGCAGAGCATCTGCTCCGGCTTTGCAGGACAAATGCCGTACGTTTGGCCAATCAGATGGGGACTTCATGACATCAGCCACAAAGCGGTAGTAAAAGAAAACGATATTTGCTGAAGTTTCAATGGAAGTCACTTGTTTGTTTTTTTTTATTATTGTTTTTTTAAATACTGTACGACATGATTATACGGTTACATCCTCAAAACTGCGATCATTGCCTTAACATTGGCCACTGACACGAGTGAGGGTCACAGCAGCTAGCAGTTAGAGAGCCAAGTAAAAAAAAAACAAAAAAAAACACTGAGTAAAATGCATTTAACACCTGAACAGGTTCGACACATTGCAGAACATTTTCACCTTCATCTCGGCGGCACTGCTGCTTCGCAATGAAAGAGACAAACTCAAAATCTCACTGGCAAAAGGGGAAAAGAATCTTGAACAATGGCTGAAACTAATATTCTAATTAAACGTGATAGCTATATAATACATACACTACAATACAACGCAATACAAAAAAATGATCAATTTACCTTGGGTCAAATTTCAGTTCAGTCAGCTATTTACTGCTGACCTTCAAAATGTAAAGCCAAGTGGCAGCTTCAGAATTCAGGCCTCATGTCAGGAGTGGGAAATAAAAGATGCCAAGGTGGGAGGGTCCAGTGCAGCAACGCAGAGCTCTCCACGCCACATTTGGTCCGCAGCGGGCGGAGGCTTTATTCCAGAGTATATTGAAGACTTTTAGGGGATTTTGAATCCAGCTGAAAGGGAAATCTCGCGCACATCCGCGGGCGACTCCGTTGGCAGCGCGAGCGGCAGCCGAGCGGGCAGGTGGGGTTCAAGCGGGAAGCGAGGGCGCCCCCGCCGGGGCTTATGGCGAGTCTGTTTACCATCTGATGCTTTCTGTGAAGGTGAGATATGAGGTGCAGGGCGCGCCGGCGTGGGAGCACGGCGGCTGGTTTTTTGCCGTTCAGAAACGGTGACCCAGTTCGTGGAGCGGAATACTGAGCAGGCTCGCTGACGTCAAAGTCTCCGCGGCGCTCCGGGCGGCTGGCGGCGCTCGTAAAAAAAAAAGGGTCCCACAGAAATTTTTTTGGGGAAAAAAAAATAAATAGAAAATACGCTATTAGCATATTAGTCCCAAACATGTCAGGCTGTCCTATGCCCCAACAAATGGAAACGTATGTGTGTGTGTGTGTGTGTGTGTGTGTGTGTGTGTGTGTGTGTGTGTGTGTGTGTGTGTGTGTGTGTGTGTGTACGGCATGAAAAAAATAAAGTGTGTGTGACATGATTATGCGGCAGAACGGGGACAACATCTGGCTGCCCAAAACGTTCCTCTGACGGTTGCCTTCCCCCGTCTCCCTTTGTCCCCGTTTGCCGCACATCTCCTGCAAACTCCAACCTCCTGTTTCACTGCGGGGTGGTGGGTGGTGGTGGTGGTGGTGGTGGGGGGGGGCAGGTTACGTAACTTTTCCAAATAGAAGCAGCGAGAACATCAAGTCGCGGTTAAACACGCACGGCGGGGGGGGGGTCTCGCTGGCGTGTGAAGCCTGGTGATGGCAAACGCAATCGAACGTCGGGAACAGAGACGCCAATAATGTAAGATACCATGAGGTTAATACAATACGTTTAAATTTCACATTAATATAAATCAAGGTATTTAAAAAATAAACATGCACTAAAAAAAAAAAAAAAAAAACGCAAATTAAAAAAAAACTTCCTGCAGACTCGGCCACGACTCCTCTCCTGTGTTTCTTTCTATTTCCCCACCTTCTTCCCTTTTCCCCATCCCACCTGATATTTCACCCTGACTGAAGATGGGGGGGGCCGTTTGAAGGGAAGACATGAAGGACGTCATGAGGATGACCTTTCTTTGAATGGCCACTACATGCTTCAGCTTCCCACAGACTGACCAGGGTTGGCCTTTAGAAAGCACAGAGACATTACATGGCTCGAGGGGGGAGGGGGGGGGGGTCGTTGGTGGTGAAGCTTAGGTGTGTCACATAAACACAGGGTTGGACCCGGTTTGCCACCATCACTTAGTTAATGAGACCTCTGCCGAGGATCAAGACGCTGCTCGTGACTGGAAGAGATCGTTACTTCAAAATCAAATTATTCCTTTGTGTTACAATAAATGGGCCGGCCGAGGTTTCTGAAGACCTTTCACGCGTTTCTGGCCACTGATGGTTCAACGGTTGCTGCAGTAACTTGCAAAAAAACAATAAAAAAACAAAAAACCCAAACAAAAAACCCCCCAGAAATATCCAGTTGTTCACTATGGTTCACTAGCTAGCTAGTTGCTAGAAAACATTGGGTTTCTCATATCTGCTGCTATAAGTAGGTGAGAATTATTGTATTAATTTGTCTCAATGAATTAATTCAAATATGAAAAAAAGTCAGAGACCATGCTGAAAGAATGCCCAAATCTAATCAGATCGGCTGAAGCCCCGTAAAGAAAAACTTAAAAATGACTGAGTGAGTCATTTCTAGCAGCACAGCAGATGGGTTCGCACATTAAAGGCTAAATTTGCCCATTCTATAAATTCAAATGGTCTGCACTGCTGGAAAATAAGCAAAGACATTTAAAGTTGGGAAAAATAAAAGGGAAAAAAATACAGAAAAAAACCAACACGTACGCCGGGCTTCACTTGCCGTGACGTTTTCTGAACTTGCCCGAGCTCGCCGTGGCTCTGGGAGCAGTACAGAACATACCTGGCAGCTGATGTTCTTCCCCAAAGAGGTTTTGCTCTAATCGCAGGACAGGTAATGTTCTGCTCATTGTTTTCCTACTTCAAATCTAATCTGCCCGCGGCTGTGAGTCAGAGCTGGTTCTCAAAAAAAAAAAAAAGAAAAAAAAAAAAGGCCTGGCAAAAATAACATCTACCTTTTCTGAGAAACAGAGGGCAGAATGATGACAGGAAGAGTCTAGGTGTCCGTCACTACACTTTACTGGCTGCGTTTTCTACGAAAATCCAACGGGCTTACCCCCCATCCCACCTTATTCGACAATTTTAACAGTTATGCAACCGACAAACGGTGATTTCACTTGAAGAACCAGAGGCCGTTCCCACCTGCGCACTTCTAGGACAGTTAAGTGTCTTTAGCATCCTTTCACACCTGTATTTTTAGCTTGCCCCAGTGTCCTCGGCTCACATTAGGAGGATATTGCTATCAGTTTCTTGGAAGAAATTCAGAGAAAAAAATCTCTGCCTCCTCTGGAACCTCGTCAATGCTGCAGCCCTTGGCAGAGCACGAGGCTCTTCGTCGTTTTTCCCTTCGACCGCAGTGGCAAATCAAAATAACCAATCCATGTTGATGCCTCGCCTTCTTCCTCCAATGACAACAGGCCATTCTCTCCAGTCTTCCTACTTTCCGACACAGCCTTCCCCCTTTTTTCCACGGTAGGACGCACCAGGGTGAGTGGAGGGCTGATATACTCCAATGTCGACACTGCCGAACAATCAAAGTGAGATGCGTGCGCTACAAAGCTGCAGATTAGTCTTAAATCTCTGCCTTTGGATCATGGCACTATCTGCCATTATCCTTTATTCCTACAAAAAAAAATATCTCAGGGTCACTGCAGAGGTGAATCAAATCAACTGTCTAGTTTTTTTTTTGGTTTTTTTTTCCCCATTTTTTTGTGTTTAAAACGGTATGTGGCAAAATCACGCACATCTTCCAGCCAGCGGTTATCTCACGGAACAACCTCTTGACCACTTCTCAACTCTGCGCAAATGGCTTCTGCAGACAGCTGAGACATTTCTGAATCACAGGAAGCGGCGAGGTAACGGCAGCCGCACCGATCGAGCATCGGTTCCAACGCCGACATTCCTGTGGATGACGGAGCAGCGACGTTCCCGCGTTACCTGCGATCTTGATGTTCATGTGTCCGTCCAGCAGCAGGTTCTCCGCCTTGAGATCCCGGTGGACGATGTTGCGGTTGTGGCAGTACTCCACCGCCGACAGGATCTGCCAGAACTTCCTCCGGGCCTCGACCTCGCTCAGCCGCCCGTGCTTCGCCAGGTAGTCTGCGGCCGGACAGTGGAGAAAAAGCAGGAGGTCATTTCATGTGGCGTCGCAAGCAGTGGCGGGCTGTGCATATCACACACTGAGTGACGCTCTACTTAGTCCTGAGTAAATGATTAATAATCGCATATTATTAACAACAATTTTGACCGACATAATCGTAAAGTCATATCAAACTAACAGTGAGACTGTCAAAGCTCAAAAAAGAATTTTCGGACATTGGTCAACAAAGTTTTAATAAGCCCAGAAAAAGCCTGCACGTTGTTGTTGTTTCAGACAAGACAATCATGACACAAACTACTCATCGAAATCAAAAGCAAACAGATTATTGCCATTTGTTTTTGAGAATATGCAACAGCAAAACGAGTGAACAATAACGCACCAGGTCACGAACATTATAAACTGCAGTGTACCTTGTCCCTCCGCCACTAGAGCCTAGTTAAGTCTTTCAGGCTCTCACGAGTGCCTATCCAATCACAGTTGAGCGTAAGGCGTAAGACCAGCTAGCTGGCCTCGGTGGTGCAGACCCGAGATCTGATTGACTATTGCAACCGGCAGCTGTTGATTATGTATGTTGATTCTGCTGGCCTCAGGGAGATTTCATAGAACCAGACAACACAAGCTAGCTGAAGTACGATTGGATAAAAATAAAAAAAAAAGTAATATACAACAATGGTAGCAGCGCAACAAAGTGGATATTATGGCACTAAGAAAACAGACTATAGAGAGTAACTTTACCAACATATTTATGGGGGAAAACAACTTTAGGCCAGCAGGAAAAGGTCTGCCTGGCCCTGGACTGAGCCCTGGACTGAGGAAAACGGACGAAAGGAACAATCATTCCTCTAGCTACAGCAGCACCAACATCACAAAGACACAATGGAAGCAGTTCTGCAGCCCCTTCTTCTTCTTCTCTCTGACGTCTTCTTCGTCAACCCACCACTGTTCGCAAGTATTACTAAACACCACAATATTTTGCTTTGTAGAATTGTAAAAGGAAAGAAATGAATTTAGTGTTCGTGGTTAACAAGGATTTCAGCCTACAAATGTTTAGAGCTGTTTTTTTTAAAGGTGAATTACAAAGATAATAAAATTGAATGTTTTTTTTTTTTGTTTCAAACATTGTCTGCGAGTGTAATTAATGGTTTGCGGGAGTTGGCAGACCAGTGAGAATAACATCTCAGAGCCAAAACTCTTTTGGTGACAAAAGTAGTAAATCTCATCGTCTCGCAAGAATCCAGATCAATGACCTTTCTGTCACTGTCTGCTTTTACACCAGCCTAAATGTTTCTCCAACATGCTCATTAGCAAACATTCACGGCTTTCTACAAAGCTGGCTTTGGATTGGGGAACTTTGTGGGATTGTGATACCAGACTTTTTTTATTTATTTTTTTTCGTTTTTCGTAGCGCTGCGATCTCTGGGCAGCTGTCGGCAGGGGGGCTCCTCTTCACACTTCCCCCATCCAGATAGCTCGCAAACTCTTTCATTCACACCCCGTGGCAAACGAGATAGGACGCTGTCTGTCGGCTCCTCGTCCAGCTGGCACCGGCACAGACCACCAACCAAACCTGACAACAGTGCTCCAAGTACCGCGACAAAACAAGCCAACACAACTTCGCTAAGAGAGCGCTAATGGAGCGTTCAAATCATAAAGAGCGCCATTATCCCAAGACTCACAAGGTCAATCGCAAAAGCACCACTTTTTTTTTTTTGCCGTTATCACGAAGAGTGAGGGAAGTGGGGGGGGGGGGGGTTGCAGCTTGAGTTGCACAATACCACTCAAACAAGGCTTTGTCTATTCTGAGCGCTGAAATGTCTCGTGTCTCTTCTTCGGCGAAATATTGCCGTGATTTCCCTCGTGTCTCCGCCAATCCCTTTAAGAGTAAATTACTGGAAAATAAACAAGAAAAAAAATAAAACGGCGCCCCTTTACGAGATACGCAAGCTCTCCCAATTTCACAGCCTACTGCCACCCAAAACATTACGCTCTCCAAAATAAACCTGGGAGATGAGCGGCGCAGTCGCACGCGTCCTGATGCCATTAGGAGGCGACGTCTCGTTAACCGCCCAGCTTAACAAGACCGGGCCGTTTGCCGCTGAATGCGCGAATACGGAAGTTGATATTACCCCCGTGCAAGCAACGGAGTCAAGAACTTAACAGTAAAAACCACACGAGGATGCCAGTTGCGCCACTAAGCCTCTCGGACGTGCGGCCCTTTTGTCTCCAGGGGGGGGGCGACTGATTAGACCGCAACTGGCAAATTCCATCAAGAGGGCACTGAGTGAGCAGCGCAGCTTTCATATGACGCTGCTAATCAAAAAACACACCAGGGAGGGGAATGTGGCGCCGACATCCAAGTACGCACCTAAGGGGGAAACAAGGTCTTAGGGTCTTTTCTTCTTCTGTCTTTTTTTTTTTTTTTTTTTTTTTAAGTCTAGAACTAAATTGTCCGCCTCATGGTCGAAAAAGCATCACAACGTTTGCCCAGCTGGCTTGTTGGATCCACAGAAATACTTCCACCTTTTTTTCAATATCTAGCAGCAGCAATGCACAGAAATAAGACGGATAATGGCCTGAAAGACTACGTTGTAATGGTTTATTTGAGTAATTAGCTCCTTTTGGAAGTGTGTGAGCTCAATAGTGATTAGCCATCCCCATGCATTTCTGCTTATACAGATGCTTTACATTCTGCCATTAGCCGTGACACAAAAGGAAGCACCAACTAACTACACTACAGCAAAAATTTACTGTCACTTAAATTCTGCAGATTCATTCAGCGGACACCTTTTTCCAAAGTGACGTGCAACACAAGCGAGCTGGTTATCTCCGTAAATAAAAGAAAACAGTGGAGTCTTACAATAATACATTTTCAACACACTAAACACTGAACAATAATTGCCACTGGCACTGAGCCAATTGTGCCTATTTTTCAACAGCACTTTAAAAAGAAAAAGAAAAAGAGAGACAAACAAAACAAGCCATTACTGTCAGGCCCATCAACACACACACAAGCACACAGAGTGCAGTGTACGTTGCCCCAGCGGAAGGATGAGTAATCTACTGATACAACATTGGCAAGGGCCGAGACTTCGGCACTGTGCAGCACACAGAGCTGCATTCTGGGAACGCGAACAGAACAAGTATGAATCATGCGGGTATTAGGGAAGCGCTCGGCGGGCCCCGTGTTCCACTTCTGCCGAGGGGCTAAGTCTCTTAACAGCTGCTGAGATTTGGAGGGAGCAACCATCATGAGTACAGACTGACTCGCTGGCAGGACCTCTGGCTGGACTTCAGAAAACACCAGGGGGCAGGACGTGTGCAAACGTGCCTGTGTGTGTGTGTGTGCATAGCATAGAGGACACTGCGCAAACACATACCCTCGTTTCCACATCAGTAGCGTTACCCAAGCCACTCAAATCCGCTAGCCGCATTAAAGTGACGTCTGTGTGGGTGTTGATAGGTGCCGGTGTGCTCGGACTGAAAAACTGGCACCCTCGGGGATTGGACTGGGCTGGAGCCAGCAGCAGCAGCAGCAGCAGCAGCTAAAGACTAGCCTTTGATCCAAGTTAAGAAGCCATGCGAGATCGGTTGCAAATACTGCTTGTGATATTCATTTTCCATTCACAACAAAGAAGTACTCGTTGATGAAGTGCTCGCATAAACCCACCCACCCTCTTCTTTTTGGCGGGAAGCAAAACAAGTGATCTTGTTATTGTTTAGCTGTCAAGATGAGGCTAAATAAAGTAAGGGACTTTTTATTTTATTTTTTTTTTATTAGCATTGACCTATTGCCACACCACTTGAGCGTCAAATAATTTCATTGTACTTAAAAAACAACAACATGGTGCTAAAATATTAGTCAATTTTAAGGCCATATAACTTATTCTTGCACAACTTATCTCTATTTTCCATTAAAGCCTTTGAGAAAAATTATTAATTTTTTCCTGTCACTCTTTCCTTAACCCAGCAAACAAGCAAAGTGTGATGAAACCGGTTAATAAAAACACATGTTGCAAGGATAAGCTGGTTGTTGTTTAAACTTTCTTCCTTTTCTGCTGTATGAAATAAATGCAGGCGGTAAAAAGAACAAACCAAAAACAAAAATGTTTTTTTTATTATGACTTAAATTTGCAGAAACTATATCTTCAAAGCCAGCTGCTCATACCGCAGCACTCTATGGGGATTCAACAAACACCTGGAAAATGTCATGTTATTTATACCTCCTCTGAATTAACACAATCCTTAAAAGTAAAAAAAAACAACAACAAAAAAACAAAACCCCTCATCACAATGATGGGGAAAGCATGACAGCATCTTTCCTTCTGGCAGTTGATCCCTCAGTAGCGGATCACTGAAGGCTGTCACAGAAGATGCTGCGTGTCACTGCCGACGCTTTTGAAAACACTCATTGTTAGATGTCAAAAAGGAAGGAAATCCGACTGCCGCTACCAAAAAAATAAAAATTAAACAAATCAAATACAGACTCCTTCCTAAAAGCCACATGTTATTATTATCCACTGGAATTCTTTTGGCTTTGAATGCCTTCATGGTGCGGAAGTATACCTGCTCCGACAACAAAAGGCGGCCGGTGGGCTGCTGCAAACGATGAATGCAGTTTGTGCAAATGATTGACGGTCATGGTCATCTTGACAAGTGTTTTAAATTGGATCACTGATTTGCCTTGCGCAGTAGCAGAATGTACGTCGGCTCGACGCCTCATTAAAAGATGGGTTGTTTTTTGTTTGTTTTTTGATTGATTTGTTTATTTAAGCGTCAAACACCCTGATTGGTGCCCAGCCATCATGGGCTTGTTAGACACTGATCAATACATTTGTCAATAACGTTCCCACAATTACGTCCACAATAGCCAAGTGGCCACAGAAAAAAAGCCAAACACAACACAACCTAAAATCAATGACACATCAATGATAAAATAATTTGTCAAATGGGATAGAAAATACATTTTCTATAAATTTAGCCAAAGCAAAAATTATTTTGTTTTGAAGTCCTGGTCAGACACCAAAAACATACTGTAGTTTAACCGATATTAAAAAAAAGAGCCAAACAACTTGAATTTAAACAGTGGTGACCATTCTGGCCACCCGTCCTTCTAATTATTACATTTGAGTTGATTTTGTCTGGTGGCAAAGCTGCCACGCAGACTACTGACAGATCTACACCAAACCTTCCCAGTCAATAAAACAAACAGCAGAAGCTGGGAGCTTGTGTACACAAAGACATGCAAAAAAGAAAGGGAGGGAAAAAAAAAAAAACAACCCAAAAAACTATCTGGAGCGGTTTCTTTGAAGGCGACAGCCTCCTCGCAGTCTCACTCCCCTCCCTATCAGTCAGAGACGACAGATCTGCAGGAGTGATTCGACTCACTTGGCAAGCCATTATACTCCCCGTCTTCTGCAGCGGCAAAGCTTTCTTAAATATGCATGCCCTACATTTCCCCACCACCTTCCCAATTCAAATGGACGTTCCCCTGCTCTCGCCTCCGTTCTCCTGCAGACTCCTCTGCCATCCCGCCCGCCGCCGCCGCTCTCCACGACTGCGCTTTTTATTTGTGGCTGACCCAATTTCCAGGTTTGATCCATCCTTGCCGTCTTACAGGCACACTGTAAAGGCGGCAGGCAGACGGACAGACAGACACAAAAGGCAACGGCAAACAAGCTGGCAAGGATGCCTCAGCTGCGCCCATTAGAGTGCCCACACTCCCGCCCCCCCCCCTTTTTTTTTCTTTTTTTTTTACAATAACCCATCGCTCTCCGCCTCCTCGTGCCAAACCCCGGCGCTGCTTCATTGTCTTTAAGGCTCCAGACACATGCATCCATTCTCATAGACACCCGCGCGCCCAGAACTCCTCCCTCTCTCCCTCGCAACACTTTACAGCGTTGTGCGGCGAGGGACTCGGGAGGCTCGTCCATTGTCTCTTACACGCACACTCGCTGCAACAGGGTGTGGAGTCCGAACCTTTCACGGAAACTTCAAGACCTTGGAAATATCACCGGTCCGAAAAAAGCAAAGGATTGACAGAGAGAGAGAGAGAGAGAGAGAGAGAGAGAGAGAGAGAGAGAGAGAGAGAGAGAGAGAGAAAGAGAGATAGAGAAAGAGAGATAGAGAAAGAGAGATAGAGACAAAGAGAGAGAGAAAGAGACAGAGAGAGAGAGAGATAGAGAGAAAGAGAGAGAGAGGGACAAAGAGAGAGAGAAAGAGAGAAAGAGAGAGTCCAGACTTAATCCAGAGTGCGTGGTTGGGGAAATCAGGAATGATCGTTCAAATTTTCACAGAGATTGAAGAGTGCAATATTTCCATTCCTGCCGCCACCGGCCGCCGTCTGCCCGGGTTACGTCGGCGCCGTGAGAGCTGCGGCATGACGATGACATATGAACGCCCTTACATAACAATATCACATTGTGCAATCGGGGCATAGGGGTCTGAGTAATCAGGACACAATGGTTTTATAATACCCTGTGATGAGCCATGAGAAAATCTCGGGGCCGGCCGGCGGAGAGGAGACAAATCACGCGGGAAATGTCTGCGGTGACGGGCCGGCGGGTTCCCTCGCCACATTCTTTGCTAAGAATGAGCCGCGAGGAGAATAAATGAGTTTTGCTAGCGCAGCCGTGAAGTAGTTGGCTAAGTAAGGCTGGCAAAGACGATCACCTCTGCGTGGCTGTTTGAAACAGTGGATTTGTGAAATCATGAAAATTCAAAGAAATTAAGAATAATCCTTCACAAACAGGCTAATTTTGTGAGCACGTTAGAACTTTTGCCAGGCCTGATTCGATTCATTCATCAATCGCTTCTTCTGGATTAAAGTTGCGGAATACTTTTCAATATCCCTCACTACTGCTTAATGTAGTGTAACTGCTCTCAACATCCCATGTGTTGAGAGCAGGAACAAAAATGAGGAATAATATTTGATCATCTGTCCCAAAAATGACAAATCAAATGTTTTAGGTTTACTTCAATTCATTAATTAAGTGAAAGCGAAAACACGGAATAGTCAATTGAAAGCACCTATTATACTTGAGTATACTAGAGTTTGACATCTTCTCAAGAAATATTGTGCTTTCCTAGTTTTAGCAAAAGAGTACATTTGGAAATTTAATGGATATCAATATTAATCATATTCAGTACAAAATTATAATTTCAGTTAAAGAGCTTCTACATATTAAGTATGACAGAAATATAAAAAATAATGCAAAATAATTCCTGTTAACTCAGGGCAGGAGTGGTTCAGCCCTCACAATGGGTGGTGACCTAATGAATTTGGTGAGAACTTCAGACCGGTTTTCTTTTTCCACCTTAAACAAAACAAAAAAATTGTGTGATGTCATTGCAATTCCACAGCCCTGACTGTGTGAAATTACAGGAAGAAAATGCACTCCGATTGACCGAGCAAGGGATGTGGAGCGACCTGCAAACCTCCAGAAGCGGAAGAAGATGGAGGCGAGGAAGACCGACACTAGATGAAGAAGAGGAAGACGACTGGAGCCTGCGCAACTCCACAGACCGGTGGGAACTTCTTTACTGCTCCCGTGCTGCAGTTTGCTTACTGGGAGGGAGGTAGCGGAACGTGAGCGCGCTAAGTGGGGCGAGAGCTTAATGGTAAGGCGCTGATCATCAATGCCACGGTGTACGTGGCGATTTGCAATCCGATCCCAAAGCAAATAGGGAAACGCACTTTAGCATCAGGTGTGCAAGAAGTGGCTGTTTCACACGTTGGCAAAGTTGCCGTTTTTTTTTTTTTTAATGGAGCCGCTGTAAAACTCAGAGGGCGTTTTTTTTTTTTTTTTTTGAAACGTCAACAGAAAGAGTACTTCTGTCTCATCTGTGTACACTTCTCTGGCTGCACGCTTTTCTCATTCACTTTTTTTTTCCCCTCATGTCTGCTTTCAGTGGTCTCTAGGTCACAAGAGCAGGAGCTGCTGCTGCTGCTGAGTCAACATTGGAAGTGGAGTGTTGGCCTTGAAAGTGCACGTGCGCACACAAGGTGACTTACCGTGCTTCACGACCAGGGTTCTCGCCTTATTTTGTCTGAAAATGTTAAACATTCTTGCTATTGTTATTCTATATACATGACGATCCACTTAGGATCTGATCTGATCCTCAGTCTTGGGATCAGTGTCAAATCCAAATTAAAATCAATATTAAACTAATACTTCATTCAAAACTAATCTTTCCGGGGAAGTTTTTTAATTTAGAAAACAAATTATTCAAATTAGATTAGGATTTAATTTTAGGGGCGATTTAATTTCATTTGTGATTATCGCTCCACAGCTGGCAACGAATCGGAAATAAATACAACCATTTGCTTTTCTTTAAAAGTCAACTCATCATTCTTCTCTATGGGAAAAATCGGAACCCTTTTGCTGCACGAGTTGAAAGGGAAAAAAAGAGCACCTGGAAATTATCGACCAAGAGGGAAAAATTCTTTACATCGTTGGGAAAGATTCTGGAGCTTTTTACGTATTATTCATCATTACTTTGCAGACGGCATTGACGCCGAACCAACCCGTCTAAAGGTTTTGAAAAGACAGGTCTTACTGAGACTGTCTGCTCACTATTTATACTCTGAATTATGCTTCTTTTTTTAACATTCAGAATGAAGTCAGTCCATCAGTTCTCCTCGTTCTTCTTTTCATTTCATTTCCTGACCTCTCCTCTCCTGTGACACGGCTTTGGCGAGTCACATGCCTCTCTTGTGCTACGATGACGTTGGCACCGTCAAGTGAGTAAAGCGAGTCAGGCAGCCAAACTCATGCACTTGAGGCTCCTGCCAGTTGCAAGCTACTAAAGATCCAAATACGGCAGCTTCACTTCCAAGCCATTTTGAGACTTTGTGCTTTTTGTTCCAAAAGCAAATAGTTGACGACGTTGTGGCGGTTAGCAAAGTGACGTCACCTTTTGCACGGGGGGAAAACAACGTCAGCACATTTAGCACGGCGGTCACCAGCCGCACACGACAACGGCCATTTAAGGTCATTGTTCTCGAATAACCATTAGTCATGTGACCTTTGAGATTGAGGCCTTGTGTGTGTGCGCGCGCGTGTGTGTATGTGTGTGTGTGTGTGTGTGTGTGTCTGTCGGAGAGCAGTGTAAACCCAACAAGACTTTGATACTTCCTTGTTTGTCAAAAACGCCGCTGACGCAACGCAGCCGATTCCTTTTTCACGTGCTCGCCGGGTGCGACCGTGTTGTCGGAGGGGCCGCGACCCCGATTCGCTCGGGGGGGCGGGGGAGGGGCAGGGGGGCGGGGGCGCTACTCACCAAAGATCTCCCCGTTCTTGGCGTACTCGGTGACCAGGTAGAGCATGTTCTTGGTCTCCATCACCTGAGGAAGGAGGAGGAGGAGGAGAGAGACTGAGTTCAAACGGCAGGCCGGTGCTCGCAGGCAACGCGGATTAGATCATCTACGTCTAGTGTTCTGCACAAGAAGACAATTAACATAAGGAGAAAGGAGGCACACACACACACACACACACACACACACACACACACACACACACACACACACACACACACACACACACACACACACACACACACACACACACACACAAGTCTTCGCACAGCTCTCTCCAACCACGCAGTCTGGCAACGGGCAAGTTGAGAGCAAAACAATAAAAAAAAAAGAAAGAAAAGAAGGCGAAGGCATGAATGGCGCCGACTCTAAAAACAGCATCCGTGTAAGAGTATGTAGGTGGACGGCCGGCGCTGCCGGTTATATCTGAATGGCTCTCGAAAAACCCTCTCGATCGCCGCGCGGTTGTGTAGGAGCCGGTCAGATTTAGAAGCAGCGGCAACACTCGGGAGTTGAATAGAAGTGAAACGCGGAGGGGAGGATGAGATGGCGAGCCGAGGATGAATCAGACGCGCGCAGCCAGACGCTCACATGAGGAAACCCACGCTCATTGTTTGTGATCAATTTTCCATCTGCTACACTGACCAATTGCTGGATTTAGCAATTAGAAGAGTTTTGTTTTCACCCCCCCCACAACCCCCTTGCCATGCTTGGGTTGTGTAAACAATGTTTCCTATGAATCGTGGTGGCTGGTGAATCGGCCCATTGATAAACGCCTGATTTTGTTCCATTAAATGAAGCACTGCTCCAATCAAGCGTCCAACCTGTGATGTAAACCCTTTCTCGTGGTTAATGTTGTTGCCCTTTCAGAGCATGAAAAATGTATTGACCGCAGTGACGATCGCTCCGATTTATTTAGTTGTGCCGAAGAGAGGCAGGATACATGACACCAATGCACAGCTGACTAATAGGAAGACATTATCAAATGCTATCAGTTGAGAAAGGAGGGGCCGTGATAGTTGGCCCTCCGTGGCTCAGGTGGTGAAACACGTGTACTTGGAATCCAGCTTCGTAGGAATTTTTTTTCCTTTATTTTTATCCATTTATTCTAATCATTTTATGTCTTTAATCCACAGTTGGTTGCGTAGGGTTCTGATATGAGCACATAAAAAAAAAACCCAAAGAATATTGCGATCGACCCAGTTTTACAATATTATTACTAGTTTAAGATTATCATTTGTTCAACCAAAAACACACCACTGATAATTGTTTTTTACGAATAAAAAAAGTAATACTTTGAAACTACAAAAAGCATAAAAGATCATTCCAGGAAAAGAAATTAGAGTCGGAAACTCGAATTAGAAAATTTCAAGCGAATCAGCAAATCGGAAGAAAAGCGTTTTTTAACGACTCAATGATGGATTTTTTGAACAGATAGCAAATCTGCTAAGAGGGTCAATGTACGCAGACTAATTAAAACCTGGAAATCTTTCATCAACTTATTATCTTCTCTGATCTCGACTCGCTCATAAAATAATCAGCAATGCTGGACGCTTCTTGTAAAAGTGATCTGCTGAGCTGCTCCGAGCTGAGAACAACTGCAGGACTCTGAGGTCTGTTTGAGGCGGCGGCGGCGGCGGCAAGGTTTCACGGCGATGTGCTGCTTTTGTTCAAACCGCTTTTTCATTCAAGCACTTCAAAGAACGGAATTAGCTCCCAAACAATTTCAAGTCCAGAGCAAATTACTGTCCCCCCCGCCCCCACACCCACCTTGAACATTAAAGAAAGAATGCTACCAGCACTGACTGAGTTAGATGGCATTGTCGATTTCAGAGTATGTGCTAACTGGCGCAAGTAATAGTTTTAGCACGTGTCCTTACATTGACTTTTTACATCCCCAGTCCCCGACGTGCACATGTACTGACCTCTGACTGAGAGGTAGGCACTCACAACTGCACCTGATGTCAAGCTCGGGCAATGTTTATACTCATTTTAAGAAGATGGATGGATGAAATATGATCTGAAGGAGTAAAAAAAAAAACAAAACCTGAAAACCCTGAAAGGGTTAGTTATCAATATGTCAATATACAAAGGGTGTCCCAAAAAATTCGACATCATTTTGCAGGCGAATACTTTTGGCAATTCTTGTTGAAATAACCTCAAATTTTCACAGAATGCTTAGAAACAGATCAAGAGTTTATATTTTTAATATTCTATTTCCGTTCTCTCTTCTGGTTGAGCCATGCTGTTCACTCCCGAAGAGAAGTCATTTTGCATCTTGGAAGATGCTCGCACACAGTCACCCTAAGACTGTGCAGTCTGCCTTCAATGCAAACTTCACCAACTGGCAAACAAATTTGGACTCGGTAGTCCCATAATAAACTTAAGATGTTCAACTCCCAAACTGTTCAATTTCATTGAGCCAGGCTTAGAAGTTTTCTAGGTAATTGCTTTTAAAATAATGTCAATTTTTTTGGGACACCATGTATATCAATAATGTACTAAAAAGAAATTCTGCGACTGTTCAACACCATTTCTTTGGGAGATACGAGTCATGTTATAGATACAAATGTCCCACAACTTTCTTGGTATATTGGTTTTGCACTCCATATGCCTGCGGGCAAAGTATATATTTGGGTTATACTTCTACTTCTAGTTAGTAGCTTTATCCTAATCTCAAAGCAAATGTATTATTTCCTTTAAGCTTTATGCTTTACCTTTATCAAGATTTGTTTGCTCACGAAGAAGAAAATTCTTCTTCGTGAGCAAACAAATCTTGAGCTGTGAGAAAAGCTCAGATAAAAGTGAACCTCCTCTCTTTTTGAAAACTTGCTCTGGGGGTAAAAAAAAAAAAATCAAATATAAAATTGAACAAAAAAATAAAGAACTGAATCTAAATCACATTATGTAATACACTTTGTGGCAACAGAATCTGTGGTTTAAATGTAATTCCAGATCATGCGAGCGTCTCTTTGTGCTCGCTGCTTCGTGCAGTCAGGCAACAGGCTTTTTTAGAGAGCACTTCATCATGTCACCGCTAATCCTGGCAGAGCGGCCACTGCTCACTCGGGCCTGACACGCAAAACGTCGCTTGTTGTGAGTTTGAAACATTTTTGTGAGAACCTCGTGGGTAGGGTTTCAAGACCACTGCAATAAGCAACTGATTCTGATTATCTGAGCCTGAGAGAGAGAGCAGCTGTCGTCCTCCATGCGCTAGATAGATTGATTGAACAAATGAGTCAATTCAAATGATTTTAAATGTGAGTTGTTTTTTTGTTTTTTTTAAAAACATGATTACCTCTGATGAACAGTATTATATTAAATAGTAATAAATATAACTGCAGTGGCCTTATATTTTAATAGAGAAATGCAATAACTGCAGCAATAGTACAGTGCCTGCAGTGATTGATATGACTTTGTGACAGGGCACGACAAGGCTCTCACAAAAAGTCAGAGTACGTACCCTACACACAGTGACACACAGACTGCAAACTATCACATTGATTCAATAAAGACATTTATGTTAGGTGAAGTAACACAATTATTTGACATTTTTCTGAAACTGATTATCAGTTATTCTTAAGAAATAATTGGCTGGACTCAATACCATCAAATATTCATGAGCAAGACTTTTGGGATTGGGGATTTGCAGTGTTGCACTCCATTCTACTGGTTACTGGGATTGAGTTCAGTCTAAGCTCCACTCTTGGAAAGGAGAAATATGATGGAGAGGCGCAGAAGGGACACAATGATGGTAGACTACACACATTACATCACACTGAGGGGCCAAATTGGGTTGTGTGTGTGTGTGTGTGTGTGTAACATCATTAGCCTGGCCTCCCCTCGTTTATGAGTCTGGAAAGGAAATCACTAATTGACAGGACGTGATTGGATGGATGGCCAGCGAGAAACAATGATACACACCAAAATAACACAGCGGAACAAGCTGGCACAGCGCTACGCGGTTGTATAATAATGAACACTCATTTACTTTGCCCCAAACTAACAGTACCCAAAGGATTACGCAATACAACTGAGTCACTCAAACTGTTGATTCACGCAAACGGTCGGGACTATTTCTTTTTTCACTGGGACGTCGCGTTGCCCGTGTTTGCCTTTGGGCAGCCTCAAACTTCCATTGAACCCTTAATCCAAACAAAATTCATTTGATAAGATCTCACACAGCCAAAGACGGTTGCATCTGTGTGTGCGCCTTCCATTTGCCGCCCAATATAAACGGCTTGCCCATGAAAACCTTTAAGCGTGCTTTTGCAGGTTTCCTAACAAAGTGTGTCTGTAACTCACGACCATGGGAGACTACCGGTAGTCCTGCTTTCCGTCATTGTGTTATTACAGGAATACAGAAGCCCCCCCCCCCCCCCCCCACACACACACACCCCTGGAAGGCCCAACCCCAATTCATTGCATTGTGGCAGTAAATGCAACAGTAACAATAAAAACCCCAAACGTAATCAAAGTCAGATGGGCTGATCCACTTTTAGCGCAAAAATATTGTGAATTGCTTGCTATCATTATCTGCTCTGACTCAGCATCTGTTGACAAAGCACACAGCACTAATAATATGATGGCGCAAACATGCCCATCAGGTTTAGCAGATGTGGGCACCGCTCGTTCAGTCAGATTGCAATTGTCCTGGTGGCCAAATAAAAAAAATAAAAAAAAGGCCTCCTACCACAGAGGCAGCAGGTAGAGGAAAAGGCAGAAACAAACAAACAAACCAAACAAAAAGACCTAGTCAGAAATTCCCAGGTGAGCTGCATAGAGATGTACAAAGTCTGCAACGCACTACAAGGAGCACATCTAACTTCCTTTTCCGTTGGCCTTTTAAGCCGTAATAGTGCTTTTGGACTTGCACCCATCTGCTCCTTCAGTTGGCCTCAGTTCCTCGTGAGCAGAGAATGTGACGTCAACAGAGGCGCCACTGATTGGACAGGGACTGACGACATAGGACGATGTCATTAAGAAAAACTAAGCCAGCGACAACATGCTTTTTTTGTGTGCACTGCAAAGACGATACTGCATATTTGTCCAGTTTTGCTACCGAGGTGCAAAGGTTTCTGCGCTTGGTGGCGCACAAAAGAAATTCTGGGGGAAAGAGATGAGAAAGTCCGTCGGGCACTCAACGAGCTGATGACATTAGAAAAAAAAAAGAAGCGGAGAAAAAATAAAAATGGGGACTGCTGCAACACCAATATGGTACTGTCACACTAATGACGTCAAGGGGCTTTTGGGCCTCATTGCTATGACGACCCCGCCCACGCTGAGGCGGTACTCAATTGTTATGGAAAACGAATGAAACCGGTTCGAGTCGGGATAAAAGTGTGTAATGGAAAAGCGCTGTAAGGGCTCCTGGTGTTTTCAAATATGGGCCCTCGGGTTGTAAGAGATGACGGTTTGATTTGAGGAGGAGGGGGAAAGAAATTAACTCTGCCACGATGATAATTATTGCGATAAATTTGCTGTTGCTGCAGGAGACTTCGTTGGCCTGCAAACATGGATAATAAGGCTGGAGATACACGCTCATGGGAACGCACCTGGCATTGACGCCGCCGCCTCTCGACAATTACTGCTATCATGAACACCAGGAACTCTTGGAGCAGCGGCTAAGAACATTTGTGAATTCAATGCTTCTGGTTCAGAGCAGTAACTTGCATAAATGTGGGCAGTTCTAGACGCATGTCACCTTCTGAAGGGCTTTGTGAGTACGCTGAGCGTGCAATATCTTGTTTTGGGGCAATATAGAACCGCCTCATCTTCTAACTAATTGGGCCCAGAGATTGAATTATTGAAATAAAAATAATTAATATTAAATGTGAATAAAATGATTAATTTTTTTTTCAAAAACTGCCTAAACACAGGCTGAGACTGAGGCTTAGGTCACACATTTGAATGTCTATTGCTCAGATTGACACCGGCTTAATAAGGATACACATTTGAAAAGGCCCAATGCCGTAGTGCCGCGGCAGGCAGACACAGCAACAGGTGTCAGTCACTCATTAACTATGTTCCCCTATGTGTGAAAGCCAGGTCCTGCAAAGCAGCGGTTGTTTGCTAATGCATTAGAACACCGTGCAAATGGTCCCACGCTTCAACGATCCCGACTGCTAGAGAACCTGGAGAGAAGACCAACCAGGGGCCAGCAGCGGAGTCTGCTGCAGAAAAGCGATTTCACCTCACAGGGTTCGTCATAAAAGTGACGGTGTGGCTCAACAGGCTCCCCGTGTCTCACACAACGATTCGAGTCAGTCAGGACTCACTGAAGTTTTACAACTAAACAATCAACTTTATGTGAATTGGTAAGGTTCTATTTCACTGGAGCAGGATTAATGTTTGTAGTTAAAACCAAAGGGGAGTGTAATAATCTATTGTGGAAATCTACGGTGATGACTGAGTAGTTAATCCCACTCTTCCCTGCAGTATTTTTCCAGTAAGTTACTGCGTTCCTCTGTCTCCTGTTGCTTACTCCACAACACTGTTAGAAACCACCAGTTCACAACCCTGTTATTTAGTTTTACCCTCAATTTTTTCAGAAATTGACTTTTATCATATCAAGGTTTGTCTCTTTTACAGACTCAACATTGACTGATGTCCCCTAATTGGGAATGATGTCTATCATATAGCAGGACTAACATTAATTTATACCATCAAATTTCACGTTAGAAAACAGATAATGGGGAAATTAGGCAGTCAGACGTGCAATACATTAAGCTGATACCCGATGTAATGTATGCGCATGCATCTTCAGTGTCAAGTTCAGAGGATATTAAGTTCTATTTATGGCCATTCTTCAACAGATCTGCTCCCAATTACAGCGACCGACGGCCTGGAGGTGTCATGGGATAAACAAAGCAGGCTGGAGAACACAAGAGCCAAGCAAATCTCTTGGAAAACCTTTTCAGTGACACAACTTTTCTGGGACCAGAACAACCAAATACAAAAAGCATTACGGTCACTGAGAGCTCAGACCTCAATAAATTCATAGTGTGCTATTGTGTAAATCTGTGTTTTTGTTTGTTTCTTTGTTTTTTTTTTTGTTTGTTTTTCTAAGCGGATCCAAGGCCCCTGAGGTGTCCTTTGGTGGGATTCCAGAGGGCTCCTACGAAACAAAGTATTGACTGTTTCCAGTGTCATTATATTTGCGAGTTACATAATGACATGGGTGACAATTTATCATGGGTTAAGCAGATCTTACGTAATACCGGGAATGAAACAAACAAGGTTGATATATTTGTCCATTAGGAGACAAACATGTGAGACCCCGACAGCGGTTAAAAAAAAAGAAGAAAAAAAAGAGGCAAGGACGACTATGTGCACATCCAACAACGAACAGCGGACACTGAAGCGCGCAGAACCCACCTGGTAGAGTTTGATGATGTGGGGGTGATCAAGCATCTTCATGATCTGAACTTCCCGGTAGATCTTCTCCAGGTTCACGGCATCCAGCTGGGTCTTGTCAATGATCTTGATGGCCACCTGCAGGAGAGAAAGAGCACCAGGGAAAGGAGGGACCTTGTCAGTCGCTGTTCCGCTAACAAACAAACACAAGCGTCAAACTTCAAGGCGGCAGAAAAACGGTCAGTCTATAATCCTCGTGGAGGCAAAGGAAACTCGGCCGAGAGAAGCGTTTGCCGGAGTGGCGCTTCGGCCTCAACCAAAAGACCTGGGGAGAATTAGAGCCAAGCGGTGTAAATTATCGTGTGAGGGTAGAGCGGAGACAAATGAGGGCCCTGTTGTGTTTATGTGCACGTTCACAATGACACATAGGTGTTTAAATCGCACACTAGCAACGGCAACACTCCCGCCTTTGATTAATGGTGTCCGGTGGGTGAAAAGGCAATATTAACATCTCTCCTTCAGACCGTCCTGTAAACAGCATTTCGTCAGCACATTGGAACCAGTGAGCCCGGTTAAAGGAGGAAAATAACACCAGGGCCTCCATTCCCTTCCCTGCAGTCACGCCGCTGACGGACGGAGCAGGAAAAACGCTGACGAATTTTCCCGCAGCACAGCATTTGTACACATGTAAGGGAGCTGGTTTAATCGAGCCCCGTTTGTCTTTTTGTGCTTTTTCTGAATTGAAATTGTGTGTTGCTCGATAAATTAATCAAAGGTGCACGAACAAATCAGTTTACGGCTGTTTCTTTGGTCAATATTTGGATTGTTCACTGCTGCTGGTTTATCACAATTATGGTGACTTTTACCAATTGCAGTTTAATTTTTTTTTAGCCGTGTTGTGTGGATCATCTGCATTGATCTATTTAGGGGACGGGCAGGTGGCACGGCATCAGGTCAAAAGTCCCATTTCAGTGTGGAATGATATTATGGAGGGAGTGATGTTCAACAGGCACAAAATACACTGTATTCTCTTGAGATTTGCTAGAACAGCAATACATTCAAGTTCAATTCAAATGATTAATTTATCGATGGATATTGCCCAAGACTGGGACTAATCAGGGCTGGGCAGCTTTTAGTGTTGATGGTGCTCAGTGCTCACCTTTTGGAGCAAATTGCCTGAGGCTTTCCGAGCAAGTGCGTTCTTTGAAAACAGGTTTAGTAATCACATAGTTACATCTGCAGACTTAACATCATTTTTTATCTCGATGATAAACAAGTTGCCATCAGATACACCGGTTCAGCTGAAGACATATTTGACTTGAGGTGTTATGTCTCTGACCAACAATCACACCTGACATCACATTCCAGTTCTCAAATATTTGAAGATAACACAACAATGTTTTATCATGTCAAACGGCAAACAATGAACAACCGTGAAGAAACACAGTGGGCAACTTGCCTCTAGAACCGGTTTCGGGTCAGCATCCATATCTTAGAAGAGATGTATAAATAATTTGGAATAACTCATGAGACTGCACTCAACTTATCCGTACCAGATAGGTTGAACAATGACATACTTGCTGCAAAACTTTTGCACGCAGTCATTTGGGGCCGATGAGGTTCAGGTGAATTCAGCTTAGACCCCGACTAATGGGACGGGACAAAGCTGGGATCAGAGGGGGATAAATATATGACCTACTGAGTGAAAGACATGAACACATGGCAATGGGTAATCACTGCAAGTACTCATAAGCTGCATTGAGCGCAAGTGTGCCACAGATGAATTTCTCAGAGGAGCTCATGCAAGTGGGACCATGGGTGTGAAAAGCAGCTTACACACACATGGCTGGACTGTGCACACACAGGTGCATGAGACACGCTCGTTTCACATGATGACATGTGAAACTATGCTTTTGCCTCACGCTCCCAAGACAAAGATCTCATATATTTTTTTCCCCCGTCAACCTGGCAAACGTTCAAGTCGGGCAGCATTACATGAAATGGATAACCCGTCCCTCTGGCTGACCTTGGCTTCTTATGCAAAACCATGCTTTGGCTGTACCCTGCTGCTGCTGCTGCTGCTGCTGCTGCTGCTGCTGCGTGAACCAACCTGAGCCAAGTGACGCCTTCCCGGCCGCCCGCCCGAAAACGAGCATCCCGATTTCAACTGGTGCCGCACGATGACAGCTAAAACATTGCGGCGGACCAGCTGGGCTGAGTGTGACCTTTCAATTCAAATCCCCATTAAGAATTTACGACGAGCCCTTTCTGGATATTTTACTCCTCTTGCTTGTGTGCAATCTCAAAGGAGACACTTTGGAGCCAGAGGGAGGTCAAACGGCGCCGTGAGCGAGAGCGGCTCCATTTAGTGCGCCTCCCTCGGCCTTGCACATCGCAGCGTGTCAGATCTCCTCCAACACCGCTCCACTGTGTCAGCACAGTGCAACAGAAAGCCACGACACTGGGTGGCACCGGCATGAGAAAGGCTCCTCTGTGGAGAGTTGACAATCTATGCGTAAGAAACACTGTTAGTGAACTTGAACAAGCCCGAGCTCTGTTTCCTCACGCCGCATCTCGTCGCAGTGGGGCCGAGATACGAGGCTGCCTGCAAACTAAGCAAGGACCCCCTGTTAACCTTCCCCTTGAGCACGGCACTGCTATCTGCGTGCATGCAATTAGAGAGCAACCGACTGGCACATCCTATTCGTCACAAAGCCCCACCACGCACTGCAGGCACGGGAAACCCAATAAACCTCCATCATTATTTGGATTGCGTAATGGGACCACCGACCCATGCCGTTTGCCCCAGATACTCATATTTACAGTCTGCCAGGGTTCCTGATCCGGTACACTGACACTGCTTGGTCCGTGGCCAGCATGACTTTCAGGAGTGTCCAATGCCGGCGCGGACCGAGAACATGCCTGTTTACAGTTTGCGTCTCTCAGTAGCAGCGCCGACGGTCAGACCTTCTCACCGGCAGAGCGACGGTGGCCGGAGGGGGCGAACGTGCAAAGTGGCCAGGCACGACTCCCCGCACCTGAAGGGCCAGCCTCGCCTCGTACCGGGGGGTTGACCACGGCAGTAACCCGTGCGTGTTTCTAGTAACAGAACTGCGGCATCACCTTGAAAAACATCTGGGGCTTTTCAACAAAGTGAACGAAAGTTATGTAACTCGGCTTGAACAGTAGCCTAAGTTAGCATCGGGGGCTAACTAGTTCGCTGGGGAGGAGGGAGGTGGTGGTGGTGGTGGTGTTGGTACGCGGGGGACGGGACACTCACCTCCGTCTTTGTTATGCGGTGTCTTGCCAGCTTGACGACGGCGAAATTGCCCTTCCCCAAAGTGCGCTCGATGTCGTAGAAGCCCACTCGGACGGGACCCCGGAGCAGCGGTTTCTGGACACTGTCAGCCATGACCATGCTGTTCTGACTGGCACCGTGTTGTGGACGAGTAGACCGGAGCCAGCCACGAGCAAGCAGCGTTGGAGTGGTGGAGGTTGGGTGGGGGGCACGCGCTCACACAGCACGAGAGGAGGGGTGCTGCTCGGCGCGGCCACTTACAGACGAAGACGAGAGGAAAACAAACCGCCCGCCGCCGCCGCTGCCTCTTGTTCTCCAGCCGCCGCCGCCGTCGCCACTACCGCCGCCGCCGAGGACGCCGCCGCCGCTCGAAGCGCGTCCATGAAAAGGGAGACAAAGTTGAATTCCGCGTCGCCCCGCCACCTTCAGCGCCACTGTGGCTACGCTCTCCGACGGCGCCGAGACGCCGAGCCGGCCATTAGCTGCTCCGCGTGTGTCTGTGTGTCTGTGTGTGTGTGTGTGTGTGTGTGTGTGTGTGTCACAACCACGTTTTCGGCCACTACAATAGGATCGTAATACCTCCGCCTGAGGTGCCCCCTTCTATCAGCTACACAGCAGCACACGAGTTGACTCGCAAAGAGGCATCATGTTCTCCGGCTGACGTGTATTGACGTCAAAGCCATGGGGGTATTTATACAGGGGGCGGGGCCAAGGACCCGCTCCACACTTCAGTGCCGATTGGTTGCCACGACAACCAGACCCACCTCTTACGTCAACCGGTAAAATTGCTATTCTGAAATGTGGTGTTTGCCTGCCTTGTCCACCTTGATAGCGCCCCGCACACACAACACACACACAGAGACACGCGCGCGCACGCACACAAACACACAGGTAGCTTTCATGTCTCGGCCCCGCTGGCGGCTGAATGAGAAATAATTAAATAAACTCATTTAAAAAAATAAAATAAAAACAAAAAAACGCTTAGGCTGCCGAACAGTAAGGGTGTATTTTCACAAATTCGTTTCTTACTCGTTTGTTCAAATGTGCAAGAATACAGGAAATAAACGTTACGTGCGATTTGCAAAGTTTAAATATAAAACACAGGGACGATCGATTTGTCTCAATTCGCCTCCTGTTTAAATCACGAAACATAGATAAGCAAAAATATATATATATTAAAAAAAAAAAGTGCATTAGAAATGGCATTATTTATCCGAATTTGTCATGCAGTGCCCGATGTGAAACTAAAAATTTCACCAACCCCAGAGACACTTTTGTCGGCAACATTACACCGCCATCTGTCGGTTATTGTGGTAAATGCAAGGAAGGCTCCCAGTTCCCGTTTCCAAACGCTGCTCTCAGCACTGTGGCATTTGGTTTTTTACTAACAGGCATCTTGTTCTCACACCCTCACAATCCCACATACGCAGCCACATTGACAGACACGTCTCGCGGAGTCAGACCGCAACGTTTTTGCAACACAACTTTTATTTAACACACCCAATAAAATCTGGCACGGCGCACATTCACACCAACGCTCCTCTCTCCAGTTGCTGCAGTGAAATCCCGCCACAAAGCTGTCCAGAACTAGGTGGGCAGGCGGCGTGCTGATGGCCTCGGCTGTCACGCATTGACTTCCTGAATGTGTAAGAGTTCCAGATGTGCCTTTGGCATTTCCTGTCGAACATTCTCCAAGAACACACTGAACCTCTCTCTTTGCTGGGCTTCATCTTTCCAACACACTGTCCCCACAGCACACTGAGTACTCACTCTAAACCCCACTGTACGCCCATGATCAGCTCAGAAACTACCAAAGCAACTGCTGCTTTGGTAGCAGTTGACGTCCCAAAGTGTTGTCTATAGCTGTCGGCTCAGTCAGACGGTTTGGAGTGCGAGTCAGGCGAGCGGACAGGAGCTGCAGTTCTGAGGTTTAGCAGGGTCAGCAGAGTTCTGTCATCGGTGTTTCCGCCTGCACTGTCCTGTTCCCTGACATCAGAGCATAAACAGGAAGCCTCGCACAGGGCTGACACCAGTCTGCAGCCTCACATGCGGGGTCACAGTCTCCGAATAGAACGGCAGAGAGTCACACAGGATCTCTTTGTCCTTATGTGTCATAACACCATGACACCGATGGGAGATTCGGCGCTGTAGTTTACAGGTTGTTTACAGCGTTGCCAACATTATTTAAACTCAACCAGCACTCAGAGCGCTGAATGTGATCTCCATGAAACCACATTTACTGTTCCAGCACTCATATGACTCATTCACACTTATTTATATTCATTCATGCCTCTGAACCTTGCTGCAAAGTTATATAATGGTCTGGGAATTCGTCTGAGCAGCATAAAGTGCCAACATATGGTTGAGAATTTTGTGGTTGAAGAGAAACGGGGAGGAGAGGGCTTATTCTGAGTTTTTTTTTATGCAACAGTTCCAGAATGCATTTATGTCATCCATTCCACACTAATTTAATAACATGCATTAAATCCTTGTGATAGAAATTACATTCCAAAAGACTGAAACATATATTTAGAATGTATCTATAACCCGAACTGCAAAATAATAATTTAAAATTCATCAAATTATATATATGAATCTATTACTTTCAGGAACAAATCCGAACCAACTCACAGCTGCTTGTGATATGATCTTGACTTGCCGCACTGTTTACGCAGCCTTTTTTTTTTTGTTTGTTTATCTGAACAACATGTGGCAAAATGATCCAATTAAATATGAAAATGTTGATTAAGTTCACACATGGAATGGGGGAATAGTGGGAGAGCGATTTTGGGACATCTGGCAATTATTGAAATTAGGGGCCAAATTTGGTGTTGAATTAGATGGTGCCTAATGAATCCAAGAACATACTCCATAAAACGAATACGCAGATTTCATAAAAAGTCATGTGCAGATTTTTACGATGATGTCAGAAATACGTACGCAACTAGCCTACTCATACATACCCTGTGACGATGGAAATAAACCCCATAAGTGTTAGAGAGTTTGCACAGGCCATTCTGTCTGTGCTGGCGTGCCGTTTATGCTTAGAGGGAAGAAAATAACCGCCACTGTGATTGCAGACTCTTTTAATTTAGTTCCTTTGTACAACTCAGAACAGCTCAACTTCACTCTGTGAAAACTTCTTTATTAGTCTGACCTGTAGCTGCTGCATTTGAAGGAGGCGGCGCTTGAGATACACGTCCAGATAGATCCACGGTTAAAAGACTCGCCTCAAAGGCGTCGCAGGCCGATTGTCATGCACCGCGCAACCCGGGAGAGTCACTTCTGAAACCGCGGCAGCCCCTTGACACTATCCATAGATCTCATTTTCCACCCAGCCAGTCTGACTGTGGCAGCGTTGGCTCTGAGCTTTGGAAGTCTCATAAATGTCATTAGTTACAAAGCAACTCTCCCTGTCAGTGCACGACACATTCTCGTAGTCGTCACACTGGGGATCCTTGGGAGAGGCCTGGGGGTACTTTGTCATGATATGCGCTGGGGGCGAGCTGTCCAGTTTGGTCACGTCACTAAAGGCATAAGGTCCTTGCACGGAATAAGGTGACGCCGCGGCCGCCATCCATGGTTTCTGTCTGCTGCTGCAGCTCTGTGTCTCCGTTTTCCTCCTGAAACATGACGACACGAAAACAGAGGGAACAGTGGAATCATGGGAACGTGTTTAGATGTAAAGGCCACAGGATGATGTTGCTTACGCGAAAGGCAAGCGCCAACTTTCAATCATCAAGACTAAATAGTGCCGTGCTCTTCTTACCTCTTGGCGTGATGTTTGTAGCAGAGAAACCCGGCAGCTACAAATATGAGCAGCAGCAGAGCAGGAATAGCTGCGTAGAGGATGTAAGAGATGTAGAGGGAATCGGAGTCTGAGAGGGATACTGTGAAGAAGAAAGCCATTGGTTGTTAGAACTCTGACATATTTGCTTTGTATTTGACTTGGTGTATGAATTCTGTACACAAAGATGTAGGAGGTCAAATTGAATAATAAAAAAAAAAATAATCAAACAATCAAAGAAAATAATTTCAATGTTCAAATTTCCTTACTCTTATAACTAAGCAAAGTAAACAAGCATTATTTCTTACATGTCTCAGTTTGTCCGACATTTGGCCTCTTGGCACTTTCTGTTGTTGAGAATATGTCCGGCCTCAGAGATGTCACTGGAGCTGACAGTGAATGGATGCATGTAATCAGATTAGAGTCTTACATCATGCCACATACATATCAGACAAATTTATTCTTTAAGATATGTGCTGGTATTTTTAAAGCCTAACAACCGTAGCTTCTCTCTAATCAGTTTCAGGTCTTGGTCGTGTTCTGTGTGAATTCCTTCAAGTTACGAGGAGGGAGGTCACATGCATGAGAAAAGGTTTCTGTGAGGCTGACTTGTACGTGAAGGAAAACAAATTCATTAAAATACATTTTAGACCACGAGGGCTGCTTGTATGGGTATACACTCTTTTGAAATTGGTTGCCATTTTAATTCTATTACTAATCATTTTCATCCATGCAAATATTTTCTGCTTGTCACGTTAGTGAAAGCACATATACGTGAGTTGGTCAAGGTCTTGCTGTACCTGCATCGGCTTTGTTTCCTTCCTCAAATACTGGTACCTTTACTGTAGAGACACCAGGGTGGAAAAGACGGAAGTTAGTCAGCATAAACCATTCCTGTACTGTACTCACACTGAGAGAGAGAAGAAATGCTATGGATATGGTATAATGTATCAATGCCATTGGGTAATACAAAAACAACATAAAGGCACAGTATAATACAGTAAATATGATACATTTCACGTTAAAAGTAATTTTAGATGATTAATAGTCATATTACACAGTGTGTATATTAGTGTATGATTACATTTGTGTATCATCTCTACTCCTACAGCTAATTGTTTTCAACACTTGCTTTGTGTTATTTTCGGTTGTGTTATTGTCCCTTATACATGAACTCAAAGTTGGGATTGTTTGTCAACAATCGCAACACTGGACACACCGACTCTCCCATTCAGAGCCTCACCCTCTGGGTATTTGCAGACAAAGTTGTTCTTGGAGCTGCAATTGTCGTCATTCCACCGAAACAGGAAATGACCCTCTTCGTCAGGTGGTGCGGACGGTTGGTAGTACAGAACGGCGCACATCTCGCCACCACATGACGGCTCGTCCCAGTGCCAGTTCCTGAAGCAAATAAATTCACAGCGCTCAGTCATTTCAAAACACAGATATTTGAATCAAAAACGTAGAAAATAACTGATATTGACAGAGCTACACCATGCCAGTGCCATGTTAAGACTTGGCAATCATAACACATAACATTGCACAAAAAATACTGACGATGACAAATACCTGAACTTGGCTTTGCTTCCATCCAGCCAATAGTACTGTGAGGGGCAACCTGGGGTTGTGGTCCCCGGCTTGTGCCACTGTGGGGTGCGACGGAGGCCGATCCAAAAGTCTCCGTCCCCGGCCCGGAGCTGAGCTATGAAGCGCTCGATCAAGCGCTGCTCGCCCTCCGTTTCGATGCTGAGCAGCTCGCCTCCGTCCGACCTGCAGGCCTGCCTGGCATCCTCAAAGGTCAGCCTCCGCCTGCTGTCCTGGATGTAGGACACCTTGTAGCATGGACGCTCTGTTCCGCGGCGGCAGATCCTTTGACCTGGATCAAGAGAGATTAAGTATGATGAAACAATGTGGGCAGAACATTGCAGACAATTGACACTCGCTCTATTCAGCAAAAGCAAAGGAATCATGCAAAAGTGATGTTTTTTTTTTTTAAATTTAGTTTCCATTGAACCATATTTCTTTAATTGAGCTGAATACATTCTAGATTGAGGGTCACCAGTCGGCTGGGTGGTGTAAGCGAGCAAGGTTTATGACTTTATTATGACATTATATAATCGCGGGGATCAATTCCACTAATCTGTGATGAAGCCGTGTTCTTCTTCAGAGCAGATCAGGCAAACAGGAAGAATGCGCACACTCAAAGATAAAATAAAAAAAAAAGTTGAGGTGCTCAGCCAAAAATGAAAATCAAAAAGAGCCAAAAGAGCCGGCCACACTCAGTGTCCTTTTGACTCTTTGGGGTAGAATAACAAAAAGAAAAAAGATATTGACATTAACCCCCCCCTCCCCCCCCCTCCTGTCTGGCCATAATGACATTAACGTTCCAAATGGAATTTTGTCACAGTAAAACTATTCTACATTTTGAACACAATGACACAATACATAACACGTACAAAATCTGCATTGGGTCAAAGCAGATGTCTCAAAATTGTGAAGATTCTTGCAGGCATAAAGCAACAAAAACAAACAAGTGTGCTGTCTCTTCTCCATGCCGACATCACCTGCGCTTGCACATTACAGTTCACATGATATCTTTAAAGTGAACCAGATTTAGACAATGTTTATTAACATAAAAATATTATGATGCATAAAATTGGGTTGGTAGAAATAAAAGGTCCTGTTTTCATTAGTTGTGATTTACACTGAACTGAACAATAAATATAAGTCAATAAACACTGAACCCATCTCAACATGCCATAATAAACATCATTCTCTGTCTGCAAATAGCTTGTCCTTGATTATAAAAAAAGAGCCGTGAGCCCCCTATCTTCTGTCTGAACAGCTGAACAGCGCGCACAACTGTTCATTGTGGACCTCCTGACATCACAAACACCGCTGATAACACGATTTCCTCCGCATCACGCGCCTGTTGCTGCTGAGCTGCAGCCACTTTAGCATCGTCACTCACAAACTTTTGCTCTTGGGGGACTTTCTGAAGTTGTTTTTTTCCCCCCTTTCAACCACGACGGTCGTAAACGCAGTTCACCACGGGTCTCGAGTGCGCGGAACTGAGATGAGTTTTCGGCTCGCACACAGCCGCCAGCGAATGGCGCGACAAAAGTTTTTTTTTTGGTGGGGGCGGGGGGGGGAGGGAGTCTCGGACCCAAAAGTTTCACTCTGAACTAAAACAGGACGGCGGAGTTTTTCTATCGCGTGGGACAGACGTTAACGTGCGACTTTTCGCCTCTCTCGGTTCCTCTTACCGTTTATTTTGGACGCGGATCCGGGGTGGAACAGCACGGCGATCACGGTGCCAAACAGCTTCATGAAATCCATCTCTACATGTTCACGACGATGTCCCGGGCGATGAACTCCCGAAAGCACATGCAAACTGACTTGTAAACAGATGTTTTGCCCCTCTCTTTCTTTCTTTCTCTCTCTCTCTCCTGAAAAGAAGTGCCAATACATAAACAGAGCAGTGACAGAAGCAGCGGGTCGGTCCAGCCCAGACTGGGAGAGCTGCTAACTGAAGGCATGCATATGGCGCCTGTCTGAGGGAAAACAAAGTCTAGGCAGAGATGTGGTGGTGCTCTAAGATTTTTTTTTTTTTTTTCCTCCCTCTCTAACGAGACACAAATGATCCCCCCCCCCCCCTCCCTCGAAGACTTTCCACTAGTGGGACTCTGTGCATTTGTGTCTCTGTCCCGTTTCTACATGACAAAATGTACAATTTAAAGGAGGCTAAATTTAGTACACGCATGTTTGTTTGTTTTTTTAATTAAAAACAAAACAAAACAAAACAAAAATCTCCTATTTATCTCCACTTTTCTCCTCTGGAAAGCCAACTTTAAAGTTACGTAAATGATGTCATATCAAACATTAGCCTTTACAATCCACTATTCTACTATTTCCCCTTGATTTTTCCTCTCCCCCCCCCCCAAGGAATACACAAACACAGCAGAGCAAGCTGCAGGCACTTTGCACTCGAGTAAAAGTACACTACAAAAACACACACGCAAATCTCCATAAATGTAAACCTAACACTTAATAATAAATAGGAAACTGATGCTTTGTGAAAATGAGGTACCAGTATTCAGTAGCCTGTGAGTCAGAGAGAGGGCGCGAAAGAGAGAGCGAGGGAGAGGGAGAGAGAGATAGAGGGCCCTCCAACTGAACAGGAAAAGCATGCAGAGAAGGAAGAGGAAAGCTTTCTTTTTTCACACCTTCCTGTTCAGCTATAGGTTTGTTTTTTTTTTTACCCACAAGCTCTGGGGCCTTAAATCCAGACAGGAGGAGAAAGTTGCACAGATTAGAGATGAAAGCAGAAGAGCACTCCTTCAAAAGTGAGTCAACCTCTGGAGGCGTGCATTTGGCATCGGGCTGAGAAAATAATAATAATTATAATAAAAAAAAGAGTGACTTCTCACACAAGTATTCTTGAGTTTTTAGATGGAGGATAAATATCCTATGTACTAGAGCTGTCATCTGGCATTCGCAGTGTCATTCAGAGCCAGAATATTTGCGGCAGCGCTCGGTCGCAGAACTCCAGTCTCAATGAACCGCCCACACTTGGAAGCAGAAACCCACCTGTAAGTCACTCATTTGTCACATTCCCTTTATCCGCATGACAGGACTCATCTTCTCCGACTATTCGATGTGTGCTTTTGTGCGAGTTTTATTTTTGGCCTCTGCCCTTATGGAGTGGAGGAGGTGACATCAGCAAGGGGATGATGGCCGAGACGTCTTTGTGACATTTTTGAGGATTTTTGCCCAATCTGTACAATCAAACAGTGTTTTTTTTGGCTGCATTTCCCTTCAGGTTTACAGGTAGTTTGGCCATTTGGAAACTGTTTGCAAGCTTGTTGTTGTTGTTCTTCCTCTTTTACTCCTGCACCTTTGGCAGCCTCTATAAAATATGTCAGTGCAGACTGCATGACGCATGATGCAATTACACTTTGCATCATGCAGTTGGAACATTATACTGCAACATCTGAGGCAATATGAACAATCTATAGTTCATTGTCTGCTGCTGTGTGCTAAGATGATACCCCCCCCCGTTCTGGCCTTTTCAAGCCTCACTTAATGCGATTGCTCTTGCTCGCAGATGTTTGTCATGTGATAGAGAGCTGTGGCAGTGTGTACACAATGTCCTGCTTGAGATGTCTCACATCATTAGTGTGTTTATTCCGACAAAACCAAGCTCACCCAAGAATGCACTAAATCAAATTTTAGAGCAGAGCTTTTTTTTTTCTTTCTTTCTTTCTAACATTCGGCAGTTGACAGCTGAAAAGATCCTCAGATCCACAGTCCTCATGAGGAGGAGGAGGAGGAGGTTGCGTCAATAAGATTTTCGAGCGCTCTCGACTCCATCCGGCAGATGTCGCCAAACCCACGCCGAAAGCTAATCAGCCAACTCATGACTTTGGTGCGACCGTCTTCTGTATTGCGTAACTTACTGGACACGTGGAAAGGTGGACATTATGCCTGTTCTAAAATGATCTTTTCGCGTTTACTTTTTTGTTGTTGTTGTTGTAATAATGCGCATATGACGTGAAAAACAAACAATGAAAACCTCACAACACATTACGAGTAGGATGGCCATATTTTGATTACCAGAAACCAGGACACGTGGCGCCGAAATGCGATACTCAAATGATACTCTAAGTTTACCCAAGGATGTTGTATAATTTCAATATGTTTAAAGTAAGCCTCTCTCTCTAAAAACAATGAAAGCCAGGGCATTTTCATCATTTTATAAAAACAAAATGCTCACCCTAACTGTTCTCACTCAGAACAGACTGAGTTCACACTCAGCTGTGAAAAACTGCTGAAATATATATATATATTTTTAAAGTGAGACTTTGGAAACTGTTTGCTCCTCACTAAGGAGGCACTCACATGTTGTCACAGAATAACCTCGAATAAACAGAAAACTAAACTTGCATCATTGGAGTTTACTCTTATTTTGTCAAAAACAACAATGGCATTCATCACTATGAGATATTACAACACATAATGACAGTCTTTTATAATTCTCAAAATCTTTTTATAGAGGAAACTGTAATGATAAACAACAATAAAACCACCACCAACATCAACAACAACAACAACTTGCCCACTGCAGTTATTTCTTTATGTAATTTGCCTCACTCAGCGAGCTTAACAATGTCTTTTCTTTATTGTCCAGGCTTACAGAGTACAGTAGCTCAGGCCTCATCACATGCTTCCCATTGTATCCTCTTTCCTCCCAAACTCCCCTCCCCCGGGACTAGTTTTTGATTGTTTCCTAATGTGCCTACATGTCAGTCACCATTGTCAGTCTCGGTAAAAGAAACCAGACATGATGTATGCTAGTCATTATCGCAACAGACTGTCATGGGAATCCTCACAGACGAGCAGACTTCTAAATTTAGCTTGAAAAAAGACTGATTTCTCTTTGGATTTACATTGACTTCACACTGAGTTTATGAAAGCCGCAGTTGTAACAATATGTCTTTTCTATTATGTTTTGCTGTACATTATGTGTGTGTGTTTGTCTTGATTCCAAACCCAGGACAGTAAAACGTAACATCTGAGTTTAACGTCTATCTCTGCTTTCTGGCGATACCGATAAAGAAACAGAGTGTCGCGGGAGTGCAGACAGACATCCTTGCAGTTTTATCCAAGCAAATGTCCTCAGAGGCAGCGATAAACTGAAGAGGTTGTAGAGTGACGCATCGTGTAGAATAACAAATGTCATCCCTGACCATGGGCGCTTTGGCGAGATAGCAGCAGTGTTCTGAAACAATGGGACTCCTCGGTTGAGCTGTTGTGGCCTGTAGCTACTGTATTGAGACTGGCTGCAGCTTTGCAGGTCTGCAGAGAGCAAAGAAAACAACTGAAGGTCAGGCATGGTTGGCTGTTCAAATCCTAGCTTTTGGCAAGCGCGATCAGCTTTCAGGGATTTAAGGTGTTTTTCTCAACACGTGGATTATTTATCAACTAGTAAACTCTAAACTTTGATGACGTTGAAAATGCACATTTTGTGCATTCACAAGTAATGGATGATCTAATTTTAAACAAGAATTGGTTGCCAGGAGTGGCGTATGTTTGCCAGCATGTGCAAGTTCAAAGCTAAGGACAAAACAGCTGTACAGAAAAGCTCAGCACGGTCAGCATTAGAAGTGAGGGGAATCTGAAAGTGCTGTAATAATTCTAAAGTGTCTCTGCTAAATCCAACTGACAAGTTAATCTTCTAGGTTGACGTCTGACAGTGAGCCCTCCTGTAGCTGCTGTCCACTGAGAAGTCTCAGTGAAAATCTAGAGAGAGAGAGCACGCGTTGGTGTGCATGACATCTATGTGCGTGTGTGAGGGTGGGTGTGGATGGATGGGTGGGGATGTTGATGGCTGAGACTCACACCTCTGGTGGTCTCTACTCACTATAAAAGCCACGTTGCGCGAAACAGCAGCATGACTCCTGCTCAGCTTCCTGCCACGGTAAGATGCTCCGCAGACTTTTTCATCAGTCTCCTGCTGAAACACTCAACACACAACTGTTCCACACATGCAAAAACAAAACGCCACATTTCACACTGGCAATACTAAATGTGTTTACGACATATTCTTGTTGACTTGTGACTGGAATTTTATTTGGAATTTTGTATATTTTACTTTGAAAAAAAACCCCCCGTTATTACTGCCTTCATTTGTTTGTTTGTTTTTGAACACAGGATTGAAAAATTCTACAAACCTAGAAGTGACATCATGGATCTGTACCCGTGTCTCCCTCTGCTGGTGGTGCTCCTGCAGCCAGCTCTCTGTACCTACAACTGCTCCTCTGATGATGAGAGGACGCCTGGTAGCTTCATTTCTTTCTCAATTTAAACACAGCAAACATTTTCTTGTCTCTGCTGTCGTGTTTTTTTTCTTTTAATCTCACAATAACTAAAGGAAAAACTACTGTCTTTGCTTTGAAGGCAATTCAGACATAACGGTCGACTGTGGCGCTGCCACGATCACCCTGGAGATCAACCTGTGCACGGCCCAGTGGTCGGGCTTCAACACCACGGACCTGGCCCTGAACGGGAAGCACAACATCACCGACTGCCTGGGCTCCATCGACAGCAGCGTGGACCCTCCGGTCATCCGCTATCAGCTTCCCGTCAACCACAGTCAGGACAACCCCTGTCGACAGTCTCTGCAGGTCAGACGCGGCCTTGTGCAAAATAGTCCATTGCTGGGTTGTTGTTTTTTTTTAAATGATTTTTTTCATGATTTTTTTCCCATCTTGTCCAGATTGTAGATGAGGCTCCAGATCCTGCTGGACCCTTCAGCAGCTTCTCGAGTATCCAGTCAGTTATCATCACGGGCTACATAGACACACCCCGATCCGACCAGGGGCTGATCAGCTACTCCACAGACCTCTATTATCACTTCTCCTGCCGCTACCCGCTGGAGTACCTGATCAACAACACACAGATAGTGGCGTGAGTACCTGCTAATCTTTAAGAGTAACAAAACCAAAACTAATAAATAAATAAACATAAAAAAGCTGTTTTGTGACCCCAACAACTTCCTAGCTCCTCAGTCTCTGTAGCGACCAGCGACAACAATGGAACCTTCATCGACACGCTGGAAATGGGCGTTTTCAATGTAAGTGAAAGTTCAGAACGTAAGCACGGCATTCTAAACCATGAGAAGCAACATCCCCGATCGTCTTCTTTATCACCAGGACACCGACTATGGCAGGCCGTTGTCGGTGCCCTCAACAGGACTGGAGCTGCGAACTAGGATCTACGTAGAGGTCAAGGCTGTGAACCTGACAGGAAAGTAAGCGAAATGTATTAGGATGAGTAGTTATTTGAGCTGATGAGTTTTTTTCCAACACCGAATGAAAGTGCTTGCACAGTTAGTAACAGTCACTGTCACTGTTTTCAGCTTCTACGTGCTGCTGGATCACTGCTTTGCCACCCCGACCGCCTACAACATGACACAGATGGAGCAGCAAAACTTCTTTGCTGGGTACGGAGGCGCACACGAGTAGAACAAAAAAACCCCACCAACGATTAATTTTGCGTCGTCGACTCACCCAATGACTGTTTTTCCCGACAGCTGCTCGGTGGAGCAAAGGACGTCGGTGACCAGCAACGGCCTTTCCAAGGTCGCCCGCTTCGACTTTGAGACCTTCCGCTTCGTGCAGCACCGCGACCAGCCAAAGTCCAGCATCTATGTGCACTGCATCGTGAGGCTGTGCGAGCCAAGCAAGTGCCAGGAGCTGCTGTCTGTAAGTCAATGCATTAAAATAAAGAAATTAATTAAAAACAGCTGAATCATCAGGAAAAAGTCAGACGTAATGTGACAGATTGCTGTTTATTCGACGCTTCGGCTGTTTGAAAAGAGCAGCTCTGGTGCTTGTTAAATCTTGAGTAGACTTGACAAACTTAAAACTGGCTAAGAATCAGCATAGACAGAGTATTTGATCGTCTTGCTAGTGTAATGTGGAGATTAAAAAAAAAAAAATCAAACAACACAAACCTTCCCGGGTTCAAGCATGAGACACCTGACTGTCAGGAAATCGCCGCTGACTCCTATGAAAAATTATTTTACAAATGAACCACGTGGAATCCATGCACCGCTTAATATTTCTAGGCGTGCAGCAAGAGAAGGAGGAGATCTCTGACTCCTTTTGGACAAGAGAGCACTGATTCTGCCACGGTGACACTGGGACCTCTTTACACCGCTAGAGAAGGTACGACCCAGTTCCGATTACCCAACGCCATCAGTTAAAAAGGGCAACGTTTTCACTTTACTCGTCTTATCCTTCTCTCCTAAAGACAGGCCGTTTGCCGCCTCCCACAGTGAGTAGACTCACATCCATCACTTCAAACTTAAAGTCCCCAAAAAGACTCTCTATTAATGTCCCCCTTTCTTTCTGGGTCAGGTGACGACGCACCGTCAGAGCGGGAGGATGGCGACGTGACGGGCCTGGTGGTGGGCGTGGTTTTCGGCTCGGCTGCTGCGGCCCTGCTGGTTCTGGGCACCTGGTTCGCTCTAAAGAAGTTCTACTGGGTTGGAGGACTGCCTCACGCTTTGGCCTGACAGAACAGCCGGCCAGTCAACCTCGAGTCTTATCACGCCGCAGCGCTCATGGATCAAATTGTGAATTCATGATGGTTCGGCCAATTTCGCAAGAGAGTCACATACTATATTTCTCATACATCCAACTGCATTGCTGTATCTTCATTCATTATGGGGTCATGTGAGAGCTTAGCTTCTATTATCAATATGCTAATAGCAACTTCTCAGGAAAAACAACAATATTAAACGTATAAATATATGTCTTTGTAAATGGCAGCTGGTCTTTCAGGGTGTCTTGTAAATTTTCTTGTTGCACAGAATAAAAATATAGTTTTGATTTACGAAAGCCGATGTCGTTCCCTCTGGGTAATTGCACAAAATCTTTGCTCAGAAATCCAAAGTTTATCATCTTTACTATTCAAAAGCAGCATGTTTTTACATTACACATATATACAATACAAATCAATTTCGCCACATGCTCAAACAAACACATCATTCAATGCCATACATTTATAAATATTGAGACACTAACAATCTTCTTTGGTACAATAGCAAAAAAATAAACATAAACAAATCGAGGCAAAAATTATGTGAAGGCAACCTTGGAGGTAGCTGCTAAGTGGCTTGTTCCGACTGTCACGACACTGAGTGCATAATGTCCTGGATCAGGGCAGAGAGCCGAACTGTAAAGTCCCCTGGCAGAGAGCCATCGGATTGTGAGGAAGAAGAGGATGAAGAAAAAGAAGACAAGCTGGAGGTTCCCCGGACCTGCAGCTCCTCCTTCAGCCCCTGGATCAGCCTCTCCATGCGAGCGCCAAACACTTGGCTCTGCAGCGCTGCGTTCTGGCAGAACCTCTCCAGGCTGGCTGCCACCTCAGTCCCCTGAGGTCGCGCCGTGTCCAGCAGGGCGGCGATCTCTGCTTTGAGAGCCGCCACCTGAGTCTGGGCGTCTGCTCGGAGGGAGCTCACCTCCCTCTCCAACCTTGAGCTGATTTCCTGCCAGAGCTCTGGCTCGGCTGCCTCCTCCTCGCTCGTGCTGATCTCTCTCAGGTGCTCCACCACCCCGGCGGCTCTCGTGTTGAAGTCGGTGATGCTGTCAGCCAGTCTGGAGCTGCCTTGCTCCAGGGTTTGACTCATCCAGTGCAGGGCCTCCCCGTAAACGGCCGCGCTGGCCTCCGGCTGGACCTCGGCCTGCTCCAGGCCCTGCAGGTAGAGCCTCAGCTGGCCGCAGAGGTCCTTGGCGTTGCTGCTGAGGGCGCTCTGGAGCTGCTGGGTGATGGGCGCCAGGCGCTCCCTCATGCCGGCCAGAGTGGCGCTGAGGTGGGACGAGGACGGCGACAGCCTCTCCTGCAGCTCGGCCAGCTCCTGGCGCAGGCGGGTGCGCAGCCGCTCCGACTCCATGTTGAGTTTGTGCTGCATCTCCTCTGCGACGGGGCTCGCGCCGCCATCGTCTCGGCTGTAAAGGTCACTGGTGTCGATGTGGCTCTTGTAGATTGCACTAAGGGGGATGAGATAAAATTGTCACTGAGGCTTTGCTCTCACGGCAGATCTGGTTCTTTTTCTCTCTGCATAACAGGGTGATCTGATTGGTTAACGACTGTGTGACCTGCATAAATTACATATAATCCCCTTTTGTCAAGTCACTATTTAACCATCAGTGGGCTGCGATGCATAAATGAGGAGCAAAAAGCAATTTAGAACGAGATAAGAAAAAACTAAATATTACTCATGTACTAGCTATATAACGTGCTTTAATTTAAGTTCAAACAAGAGAAATATCAACAAAGAGGCACTCAGTTAGGTTTATTATTTTGGTCAGGGTTTGCAACGCCCCCTTCTCTATTTAATTTTCATTTTCATTTTATGGAGTTATCAATTATTCATAGTGATCTTAATTAGATACCCAAACATATGTTGCTCTTATCCACTTGGCAGGTGGATTTTCCTTCATAAGCCACTTAGCCACTTCAGCAATTAAATCATTTGCTTTTCAGACTGTAATGGATTTCTTTCAACTGAGAACTCCTGTCTTTAAGGGTCTTGTGACGGCCTCTCGGGGACCTGTACAAACGTTTAGAACCAGTTTTGAACCAGTTTTATTCGTTTATTTTTCAGATATAAACGGCAACTGAAGTGAAAAAGGGCAAGAGCCCCTCCTCCGCAATGCTGTTGGCGGCTGCTGTGGAGGAGCGAAAATCAAACAAAAACCACATTGTGGCTAAAAGAAAGTATTTTGAATGCCATTTATGGAGCCATTTACACAACTTATTCTATTCCAGCCATTTATTCAACCACCCTTGACTTTGGTCCCCCAATCACTGAAGTAGCAGCTGTTGCACAGACACCTGCTCCCAGTGCAAAATAAAACAGAATTTTTAGTATAAATCCGCATATTTTCACACTTGTCACCTCGATACCACTGTATAGTAAGATCCGCCTACAGTTGAAATAAATCTGAGCTGTATCTTGTTTTCCATTCCTTGAAATAAGTGCATGCAGTTCAGTTCACATACTCTGAGTCCTTTGTTAATTCTGCCTTGTCGTGAACTTGGTTTGCCTCGGAATCGATCCAGGTCGCCTCCCTGATGTCACGGTGGAGTGGATACGCTGCGCAGGCACAGACGCAAACACTTGAATTAAAGAAACACACACACAAGCAAAGGGCAGTTGAAAGCAGCGGTGGAGCATTCCTTACCTGAGGTTGTCAAAAATGACAGGGCAAGGATCACTGCTTTGAAATGCATCTTCGTCTTCCTGGTAAAGGTCAGATACAAAAGGATTAGAATGAACAAATGACCACACTGTCAACACACTACTATGTTATATAGATATTCTTTTCATGCAATCCCTTCCCAAGATAGTCTGCATTTTTAAAATAAAATAAATGACAGTCCTTTACCTGAGGATCATGGGTCTGTGGAGGAGCCATGGCTCTCCTCTGACTTATAAAGGCCCTTGTTATCAGAGCGACAGCCTCGATCCTGCCTGTGTCAACAGTTAACACGTGGAGGGTCACACTGAAAATGACAGAATACGTCACCGTTATTATCATTTACAGTCTGGGCCACACACACACACACACACACACACACACACACACACACACACCACACACACACACACACACACACACACACAAGGTGTAGTCATGTTTATAGCACGTACTGAACCTTTATAACACCTTTTCCAGTGCTTGTTGTATTTGTAGGCAAATTGCACCTCGCGGGAAAGATTGCACACATTTAATCCCCGACTGAACGGGACAGAAGAGCACGCAATCAAGACACTTTCGCATAATTTTTAAAGGCTGTTATTAAACTGAAATATCAATGTAGCAGCAAACTCAATCACACCTCCACACTCTTCGTTCAATATATTGGAACAACCCGGAAAGGTTCAGCAAGTTCATGTTTGTATTTCCAGATAAGGAGGCCCGCTTTGCTGGGAACCAGAATTTTGTGAAGTTTCACAGCGGTAATGCTTTTGCATGAATGTTTGTTTCAAAGTTGCATGCTCAGTTTGAAGCCCGCCTCATATTGTTAAGTTGTGTTATTATGCCCTCTCACTGCTGGCCACTTGACAGTTAACACATTGCTATTTGTGTTACAATGTAGAGCACAGCTGCCCCTGCTGTGTTCTTTTTTTCTTCTCATCAAATCCAAAGAGTCATTTGGCTTAATGTATGAAACCCATGAGCATTAATAATTCAATGATCACACATTTCCAGTGATCTAATTAGCTTTTGGTGCATCCAACAATGCCGCGGCGATGGCTTCTGTGGTATTGTGGGTGAAAGTTGAATCCTGGTTGGTTAGATAAGTTATGAGACATCGCTGCAGGATCATAGTCCATCGCTACTCTGATGAAATATGTAGGTTATTTCAATTATCCAAAGTCCAACACTTCCTCTCAATACAATAACAGTGAAGCGAGGAGCGAGAGAGTGAGTAGTGCACATGGAAAACTGTTGAACTGTTAGGTAACCTGGCACACCAGACTTGTCCATCTGGCACAGAATAAAAGAGTTGAGCCTTGCTAGCTGCTGCTAGCCAATGTGTTTAGCAGTGGCCACTGGTTACAACTCATAGCAGGGTTTCTTGTTTCTTGACTTCTTCCTCTTTCAGAAAAACAGTCGCCTTGTGTTCTTTTCCCCATACCAGCGCCTTAAAAGGAAGCTTACTGGATGTGGACCACTGAAAAATAACTCCACAGCATAAAAGGTTGAATTCAGAGCAGGAAACAAATGCATTCAACTGAATCAACCACAAGTGTAACTGTTAAGACAACGATATCCCACATGTGGTGTAGCCACATGAACACACAAGCAAAAACATTTGGAAATGTGACGTTTTTTGACTTGTTGTCAACGTCAGATTTCTGTGAACCCGCTGCCGTATAGCTTTGATACTCTGAACTCCGGTTTACATTAACGAGTGTACAAGATAAACAAAACTGTGAGTTCAATGGGAATACAAGACCATAAACAGTGAATATGCCGTCAAATCCAACCTTGGCGGGAACCTTTGTAGTGTAGTGTCACATGAGCCATAGAAAAAACACATTGCGAAAAAACAATTCAAGTTCGAATTGCAAAAAGTGCAACTTAAAAGAGTGTTTTAGGGCTTTTTTTTTTTGAGAATTGAGTGAATGTACGTTTGGAATGAGCCTTCCAGGCCAAAAGCCGAACATAACACAAAGGGAAAGGGAAACAACACAGAGTTTCCAGACCAGCTCACCAAAACACTCTTCTCTTCTTTCAGTGGTGAAACGTCTGTGCCAGTTCTGTTGCTATCACAGCATTCACACGTGTCTGTTCTGTGGCCACCAGTTTACAAACCCTCAGTCACTTTTGGCCTTGGTCACAACCACAGCCGCCTCTCACAAAAGGCAGTCTCAAGTCCGAGCCAATAGTGAAGGTTCCCGTTCAAGACTCATTCCAGAAGTGCTTTGGGGATTACTGGAGAGGAAATCCTGAATCATCAGTGAGTGTGAGTCTGACCACCAAGTCTGTCGAGCCACTGAGGGACTTAGGAAGGAACAGAAAGGAAGGCCAAATATCTGCAGGGAGCCATGTGCCATTTTTTTCAGTTTCTTCCCCTTCCCTTCCACATTGCCTTTTTAGACGTTGAAAACGTTGGCCTCATTGCTATTATATGGAGGTGTTACTTGTGGCACAGCCTTTGACTGTTAAAGCTGAATTGGCTGATTTCTGAGTTCAGGAAGATACAGCTGCAAGTTTGCCGATGTCTTGTCACCCAAAGCTCATCTGCATTGGAGGACTGGAGGCTATGGTGGAGAAAATGACAGTGAATCAGGTCAGTGAGGTATTGAGGTAGGCAGGGAGCTGGTATTTGGAAGGCTTGAGGTGAGGAAGAAAAACGTGCGGTCCCATCTCTGTGAAAAAAGTTCAAAGGTTCCAAAATATGTTTTCCACAGTTAGGCCTTGACGAAATGTTTTTGAATTGTAGAGCAATTGGACAGCATTGAAAGCAAAAACTTTGCATATTTGTCTGTTTTACTCTGAAAGGTTTGGAGGGAGAGAAGTTCCACTCATTGATTTATCTCTGTATTTATCTGTGTTGGTGGCCTGATGCAACCATCTAAGGCTGCTTTTCACAAATACCAACATATTTAGCCTGTCCAAAGAAAGAGTGATCGCTTCTTGTCTTTAACTTGATGTTATTTTTTTTTATTTTAACAGACCTATTCGATTAAGAAGTAGCTCCAAACCCTCCGTGCATTACATGCCAAATCATTAATCAGTGTCACGGGAGGATGAAGGAGAACAAAAGCAGTAATGTGATCTGGTGGCACTGCGCTGACATTCTCTCTGGTTCCCCTGCTGCCTTTCACCTTCCACTGTCGCTATCGCTTTACCTCACAGCACTCATAAATCATTCAGCACGAGACTGAAAGTTATGCAGAACGAACCAGTGCACTGTTTATTTTGAAACTCGCCCACTGGGCAGATCAGTATGTGGACGTCACACATCAGAGGTTTAGCTAGGCGGGAATTTTCGTGGTTCGAACCGAAAAGAGGCTCCTTGCAAAATCCTTAATGATATCAAGAAATCATAACCAAAAAATGTGACAGAGGCTCTTCCACTTCAAGACCAGTCGTTTGTTCCAGCTTTTGGACAGATCCGGCACGACATGCAGATGCTTTATCTGTACTTGGAGGGTGCACTGCTTCTTGCACTGGTGAATGGAAACGACAACACTCAACGGGCCAAGCCGAGTCCATCCTGTCCACCAGGTAGGCAGTACCAAAACAAAGTAGTGAGCTTTTGCACCAATATTATTGCATGTTTTGCCATTTATTTACTGAATTACAATTGATGCAATTTCCCAAATAGTTTTTTTGCCTATCCATCAGGCTGTCCTGTGGAACCGTTAACATGTCCTTGTGGCTAAAGAAAATATGCAAACTTTTTTTTTGGTTTGAAACAAGGGATTTTGAGTTGTGAAGACATTTTTTTTTTTAAATGAAAAAGTGCAGACAGCAAAACTTTATTCCAAAACATACTCTTGTAGCATGTACCTTTTGTGCAAGTTGACATCCTGTGAAGTGAGCCCCTCTTTATCTGAATAGGTTTCTACTGTCCGCTGGGGGGCTTCACTCCAGTCCCCTGTCCTAAGGGGACCTACGGACCAACGGTTGCCGCTGAGTCCGCTGACGGCTGCCTGCAGTGTCCTCCTCACCACTATTGTCCTGGACCAGGTTTGCCTGCCCCGAGAGCTTGTGGCCCCACGGCTAACCAGCCTCTGTCAGGTCAGGAGTCTTGCACCTGTCTAAGGGAAGGACAGAACTTTCAGGTATGTTTCAGATGAGTTTCAGTCATCCACTAATAGCGGATGCATCACGCCAGTGATTACTGCATCCAGTGCATTGCAGGAACATGTAAACCCAACATGATCCGGGATGTCATGTTAGAAGAGCTCTCTGCAGAAACATGGCACTTGGCAATCTGAAGCTCTAAACTGAAAGTGCACCAGATTGAGTTTCCTTGTGCTGCAGGCTCTCATTTCACAGTCTCCCTGAAACCTCCTCTGGTGCTGAGTCCTGTGCTCATTAGAACAAGATGCTTGGATTTAGACACATTTTCGCAATGCTTGTGAATAAGAGACAAACAAATCGGAAAGATAGATGGAAGTGAAATGACACAAAATTGATTAATATTACCTTGACTATATTGATGGCTGGTGTAAATACTCTCACTAGGGGTCGCTTCACTTTTTAATTTCTAGGGAGTATATCGACATTGGCATCATCATTGGCATTTGTATCAAATCTGGTAAGGTGAATCTTGCACAATATGGGACCTTCAAAGGATTAATTTATAGCTTAATCGGTATTGCTTTAAATCTATAACCATGTTTAGGTGCCGGTCAGACTGGATGACTTGTTTGAGCCTGACTGCCGCCTTCTCTTGCAGACTAGTGATGGCCAGTGCCACTGTACCATCGGTTACCAACCTTTCAACAATGGAGACGAGTGTGCGCCCAAAGTGTACGGCGTCTGCAAAAACGGGAAAACACGTACACAGCACGGAGAGTGTTGGGACAGATATCAGTGGTTACTTCACTGCCGGGGGCAGGTTAGGCCTTGCGCAATCCTACAACACACACACGAACAGATGGATGGGTGCCAACACTTAAAGTAGAGCAAAGGTAACTGGGAGGTGTCTCTCAAATGAACAGGAAACCCATCTTGAGAATCTGATCATGGAAATGCCTTGGGGCGTTTAATAAAGCCAAAAACAAAGAGATAAACATATGCAGCTCTATCATTCAGCTACCAAAATGAGACAACAGAAGATGGCCCTCTATTTGACACATTTAACCGATATTGGACATATGTCACATACATTCAGAAGGTCACACTTCCTGAACAACTGAGCAACCTTCCCTTTGCCCCCTATCACTGTTTATTTTTACCGCTGTCCTCATAAGTGGCCTTTGGCACAGCTGACCTTACACCTAATTTCACCCTTCCACAGAGCACGAGTGGAAATATTGCTGGAATCAGGATAGATTCTTCACATACAAAAAAACCCTCCCAAAACATATCATTGTTTCCTTTAACGAATAGTGGTGAAACTGATGGTGGTTTTATCTGATCCAACTCACTACCTTGCTTTCATGCAGGTGTGTCAATCTGCAGAAGACTACCAAGCTTATGATGGTGAGCTGGGCCTCTGCGTGTGCAGAGAGCCTCCTGTACGAGCCTCCTCCTGCACAGCAATGCAATGCAGGAGGGGTCAAGCGGCTGAGCTCGCGCTCAAGTGCCTGTCCAGTGGAGAAGTGCAGCTGGTCTGGAGAGAGCGGGTGAGTGGCGGTAGAATCGAGGAAATTTGTATGGAAATGAAAAAACGATTCTACCTTCTAACCTTACGCAACAAGACGATCTCTGAGATGTTCTGAGAAGTTGTTCATTCTTCCTGCCAAGCTCCAATAGAGAGCATTTTTCATTGGTCTTAAAATTGCATTGGATTGCAAAACCAATCAGCTTTGCTGAAGAGGGTAATGTAGATGCTGCAGCCGCAGTACTTCTATGACTACCTGGATGGCATTTAGGCAGGAAAAAAAGAACAAAGAATGACATTTGGCTAAAGACCTTGACACATTGCAGCGTGCAAATGGGTGGTGATGTGCTGCTGCCATTTGCCGCCACTGGAAGTCCTACACCATAGCTGGCTTCAACTAGCAATCCATCCTAGCCACTCCTGGTCGTTCCAACCTGCTTACACACACACTTTCAACTCTTTATCACACTTTCCATTGATAACAAACTGATATTAAAAGTCCTACTGCATGTGTTGGACAGATTTGTTTGTCCAATCATCTTCAACGTTTGTCCTTGTTCTTTACAAATGCGGTTTCTGGGAATGTTAGCTTACTTGATGATACGCTGGAAACAAAAGTGTTTTTAGATTACCAGCAGTGACCAATTCAGACAATCATCTTTTATTAATGCAGCGACCATTAATGACAAATTATGTTTGTTTCCATGTGCAGGTGCTGAGTCTCTCAGGCATTGTGCTGGAGACAGTTTTCAAACATCTGGAGCACCAGGAAATCCTCCTGTGCAGCAACCATCTCAGCTCCTCTCGTGCTGTCCACCTTATTCAGACCACAGGTGAGACATCACGAAGCGTCACACTGTCTTTTTCTCATTCTTTATACCTCCTGTGTGATCGAGCACATGTCGTCCTGTGAGCGCAGATGCAGGTTTCATTGGCCTCCTCGGCGGCCTCCTGAAGGAGCTCCAGCAATACTTCGCTCAGAGCACCGCTGGTTTGGCACTCTAGATCTACTGTGATCATTGAAAAAAAATGCAGAAGTGAATGACTAACAGCAACATTTTGCTGTTCATCTTTAGGAGGCTTTTCTGCTAATCTGTGGGAGGTCACCACAGTCAGTCAAGAGCTCAGAGACATGAACTCCAGCAGCAGCAGCAGGACAAGAAGTGCAGAAGATGTTGAGGAACCTCTAAACGGAGTTCCAAACCCCACAGCATGCCTCCATGTGGGAGACATTATCCTGTTCACCCTCAGTACACACCATTACCCCGAATATGATCTGTGAGTCTATCTTGGTATCCATTTGTACCCTTGTTAATGTGTGCGTGTGTTTTTTTCTTCTCATGTGTGTTTATTGAGCATTTCTTGCGTTTCTTACAGCGACAACTTGTACAACACGAACAGTGACTTTGACTGGGGTGCATTCAGACAGCTACAGGAGGAGATGACTCTGTCCTGGACTCCTCCCAGTTTCTTTTCACTGGTTTTCAGCCAGCCTGGAGTCTATGTTTTCAAACTGAGCAGCAATCAGAACAAGCACATGGTAACTAAATGGTAACTAAAGGATGATAGATAGCTTGCTTATGTGTGACATATATGACATTTGGACCATTGACAGAGCTCTAAAAACACGCCTAACTACTTTGTAATGCAAGCAATACATTTGATGCTAAGTGTGTCTTGGAATTTGCAATCCAGGTCTTAGCTTGTGGAACTTAAGTAATTTAATTAATGTATTGTTTAGTATCTAAGATATTTTGACTGCTGTGTAAAGATGCAATCCAAGCGGAGTAAAATATGACCCATGTCTGTTTTGCCTCTAGTATGTGCGGGTAATGCCTGCAGGAGTCCAGTGTTTTGAGTCTGGACCTTTCTTTCCCTCAACGCCTCGTCACGTGACCAGGCTCGGAATCAGGAGGAGACGCAACCTGTTACTGCGGCCGGACTGGTTGGTGACCGGCGGACTCCTGGCTGGAGCTGTGATCATCCTCTGCACATGTGTGACGCTACTGGTTAGTCAGGGTGCACACGCATCCATTAAATATTTCTAGGATAAAACATAAATCTAAGAACTACCAAATCTTCCCCCTGTAGCTGCTTTTCCGTGAATACGGATGGCCTGAGAAGCAGCAGATCAGAGTGCGCTACCGCTCGCTGCAGTCAGCCTTCCACATGGAGGACTACTCATCCAAAGGTTCCATGGTGACCTCGCGGAGGAAGATCCACAGGAATCAGCAGGCCCGAATGTCCGCAGACTCCACTCAGCCAGGTTGGGACGTTATGGAAACAGCAGCCACACCCACGCGTGCGCTCACACGGCCATACCGTGCAGTGGCTTGAGAGCCTGAAGGCCACCAGATTATGTAACGTCCATTCAAACAGCCCGCTACAAGTCATCCAATATACCTGCCATGGACACACAAACACGCAGATTGTCTGTGTGAGTGTTGGTCTCTGAAAACCGTGGTAACATGTTACGTAACGCTGACTGTGACCCCTGGGTGATACTTACACCCAACCAATTACTGCTGAATGGCCTCCTGTCACACACCTGATATCACGTGCACCGGCCCACAGTGAAAGTGACAACAAGTCCAAATGTCACACGACTTAATAACCACGAGTGACATTATCCTCAAGTGGCACATTTTGTCCCCCATCACCGATATTATTAAATTGTCAGTTCCAGCCAGTTCCAGCGTGTGGCACCGGTGCCGTTCTTTGACTCGGGGAATGAATGCAAAGAGCCATTATTTAAGCAGATCACAAGGAGATCAGATCCCTGCACTGGCTCCGAGGCCAGTTTCCCCCTTCTAGCCATCCATCAAGATGCACACGATATCACGCTTCAATAAAAAAACTCACTCAAACATTAACAAATGCACTCATACCAAACGATCTTGACACATCAGACTCATTGATTTCCTCAGGCGGCACATTAAGTTTGTTCGTTGTCAGTCGGCCCTCGGCAGACAGTTTGAATTCTTAATGTCTGCTCTTCTGCCGGCAGACGTTCTGGATGAGTTCTGGGATTATGAACACCAAGTGGACCTGGAGGCGTTCAGCAGCACCACTTTTTACAACATACTGCTCAAGCAGAGCCTGTCTGTGACCACTCGGCTGGGGCAGCTCACGGCTGAGGTCTGCAATGTCAAGAAGGTGGTGGTGGTGGTGGATGTTTTTCATGGAGGGGGAGGTCCCATTGCTGGACTCACCACTGTAAGGCGGCTCTGGCAACCCATTGTAGTGTACAAACAGTGGCAAACAAAAATAACATAGTTTTTTCCTGGAGAGATTTTGATGATGCAGTGACGGTCCAGTGCAAAATGGTCCCGGAGAAGTTTCCTTGGCGACTGAAAATTGAGGTTCATCCATGACCAGTTATCACATGCTCTTCTATCCCCACTGTATTCTTTTATCTTCTTTCTCTACATGGAGATTGAGTTCAGGCCACTTACAGTCTGTGACATTGAGTCTTGAGTTCTTTATTTTTGTAGAGATTCTTTGGTTGTAACTTCCTGCCCAGTCATTCATTTCTAAATGACACTTTCTTTTTTTGTTTAGCCCCATGTCCCATCTGCAAACAAGTGGGTGGAACATGTAATACTGCGCCCAGCCACGAGGTGTCAGTTGAGCTGTTTTAGATTCACGTTCATTCACTTTTTTTACATTTATACAGTAAAATGATATTGCTCTTTGCAGTACTTTATGCAAACCTTTATCCATTGGTCAAACGCTTTTTAGTCATATTTTTTTTTTACTTTTTAAGTTTTGTTGAGCATTATCTTTAGAGAAGCTGCACATTTAGGTCACTCCCCATTGTGTTCACATTTCATCCACACCTTGAGCACGGCACAAGCATTAATTTATTAATAGCGATGCATCAGATGATGTTTTTTCCCAACCCTTTTTTTTTTTTTTTTTTTCGTCATTGCTGGTATGAGTTTCCCTGAATGTGATCTCTCTCCTCCTGTGTGTGGCGTGACAGTGCTGGCGGCGGTGTAAGAGAGAAAGATTATTGCCGCACGCCTTCAGGACTGCTGGGGTTGTTCAAGGCGCAAGAGGAGATGGCACATCCTGCTCTCTCGTGCCGCAGAGCTGGGACGTGCGAGCCAATTACTGCCATCCGATAACTATTTGTGTGGCACAAATTCTGTTATCCAGGTGAAAGAGCTACACCAGGGTGTGCTTGGGAAACTGCAGCCACTCCACCCTTGCCTCATCGCCGAGGAGCGGATGGGGCACGGTCACGACAGGGTACGGATGGAGGTGCAGGGGGAGGTGGAGCGACGTCAGAATTTAGCGACGCAGCTGAGAAACCTGCTTGGAAGCCAACTGGAGGTTGGCACTGACACTCACCAGCCACTTTCTGAGGTTGCCTTGCTGGTAGCTACCGAAGAGATTAGTTTATAGTTGTGCTTTAGGGATGGCATCGTGCACACATTGGTTGGAAACCAGTGGTTGTTTGCGTTTCTGTCACCTTTTATGGTCTCACACCATTTTGTCCACTCTGACCCTTGACCCAAACAAGGCATTTGACCTTTCTGTGTAAACTATAGACATAATTGTGCATGAAATTTACAGCAGAACAGACCAGTCTGTCCATCACTAACAGCTAGGCCACGTTTAAAGTCACTGAAATCTCCCTTCTATTCCATTCCTGCGCTTAGTTTGATCTTCAGCATGTTGTCTTCGTCATGTCTACATGCACGAATGCATTGACTGCAGCCATGTCATGTGCCGTACCATGTATGGTTGTAGCCACCCGTAGCCTCCCAAGCTGGTTGAGGCTTTGACTTTGACCTTTGACCTTTGGCTTTGAAGCGGTTCGCACTGCGACGGGTAATTCGGGCCGCAAAGACGCAACGCAGGTCAAACACACTTGTGTGGATACTTGTAAAAGTTTATCACATCATGCTTGACATGGAGAAGTGAGACAGGGAGGAATTTCGCTAGCTTGTTGACATTTTGACCTATATTTCCCCAATGACACAAAATAACCCCACTGCAAAATAATACAAAAAAACAAACAAAAAGAAGGGCTTGTTCTATGTTATGATGGTGCTCTTGTATTTTTTGGAGTCCATTCCCAAGAAAAAGATACAATTAACATAATTTCATCACATTTATGACAAAGACTGTCAACAAATAATAATAAAAAAAGAAGCTTTGCCTGTTATATACTTTTTGTCCAGTAGATGGCTTCGTCGAGCAAAGCCTCACGAAAATGTTTCCCATGTAGATTGAAAGCTTGAGCGCTTCATCTCACTATCGCTTCGTAACAACACATGAGAACTAACTAACTAACTAACCGACTAACTAACTGACTAACTACAGTAAAGCCTGACGCACGTCCACCAATCAAAACAGTGCAGGGAAATAACTGAACAGCCCTCTCTTAGGTACAGGGCATTTTTTCTTTTCTTTTCTTTTCTTTTCTCGGAATACCAGGTAATTGCGTGACCATTTTAACATTTAACATGATCAGCCTTATAACCAACCTTAATTTTGGGAAGAAACTTCAATAATTTCTTTGTCCATATTAATTGTTATTAATTATTTCATTGATGAACACACTTTATTTTGCTATATTGTATCACCTACGTCTATTCTCAAATTATTTAACAACAAAGAATGTTATAATTCTTACACCCAGTATAATTGCTCTTCCGGGATTTCCCAGGTCCTCAGGCGAGAGCAGCAAGCCCAGCAGAGTGTCTTCACTGTGTTCACAGGCCAGCTCAGAGAGTGCACCAGGCTGTTGTCTCGGATTCACGGCAACCAGCCCTCCTGTGAAGTGCACGGGCAAAAGTAGAGTAACATTCTCCTCTTTGCAACACGCAGAAAGCAGGAATCTCACTTCAGCCACAACATTTTTCACTCGCTCCACACTTGTTGTCCCTCCCCAGTTTAGTCCGGAGACTAACATCCCTGGTGGATGAGATGTCCGAGCAGGTGTCGGCCGAGTGTCGGCGTCAGGGGGCCTGGGGGCTGTTGGGTGAGGGCACAGGGGCCAAGCTGTTCTGCGCCGACACTCGGACGGTGCTGGGCAAGGAGCACATCTTTGGTGAGTTGCATTGTACGCACAAAGCTCTGTTGAAAACTGATGATTCTGCCGTCTACCAGTGAAAACACGACAAAATAACTCCTGTCAAAAATTCAGATCACCGTCACAATTAAATATGTATTTAAAAAAAACCCAAAAAGAACATTAGCTATCATACTGAACAGACTTCTCCAATCATCAGCATGAGCCAGAGGCATAAAAACAGATTGTCTCAAAGATGGCATGCCATTAATGTGAAAGAGATAATGGGGAAAGAATCCTGGCGTCAGCCTCTGATGCCTGCTATTAAAAGCCGCTCAGCTTTTCACCGCAGTCATTTTACGGTGCGTCACGTTCACCTGTCGCCCTCTTGTCTTTCAGGTCCTGATGGGTCCATGCGTGATGGTCTTGCACTTTACTGCGATTCACTCACGGGACTCATTAGGCCCAGTGCCCACAGCCACATGCTGCTGAGCAACGGCCACATCGTGGCGGTGCCGGATGACTACTTCCTCCACCCACACACGGGCAGGCTGCTGCCCATAGCCGGCAACGTCGCTTACGACCCTGTCAGCTCTTCTCTGGTGTTCACAACCGACCTGTGTGCAGGTACCAAGAGGGGCAGAGGGAAGGTGGGGGAGATAATGGTGTGCACTTTTGCTTTAAAGGTCCAATGTGTAAAATTTTGCCTGATTTATGATTTTTATATTGTTAAAAGCTTAAAATACTGGCCACAAATATCTAAATATTAAATATATACATATAAATGTATGTATATATATGTGCATATATAAATATATATAGGTGTATATATGTATATATATATATATATATATATACATGTATATATATATATATGTATATATGTATACATACATACATACATATGTATGTGTGTGTATAATAATTTACAAAGAACAAGGGTCTTGCTCCAAGTTAGTTACCATCTTGTGCCGCCATATTTCTAAGGGAGCCGCTGTGGAGTATTTTGTATTGAGGCTGACTGCCTTTGTCCTCAAATAAACCAACAAGGAAGAAGGTGCACAAGGTCACCGTGGTTCATGGGAAAGGTCGGGAGAGTTAACGTGAGCAAATAAGTGCTGCAATCTAAAGTGTAATCACTTGATGTCGCTGTTTCTTCGCAGAATCTCCAAATATTACACATTTAACCTTTAAAGGCAAAAAAATCTTAAGTTAAAACGAAATTCTATTTTTTTTAAAAGAAGTCTCATGGCTGCTGCTAACATACATACATGTTCAAATAATATGCAATTCATATCTTATTTCCTCAAGGCAATTTTCCCTTCTATTGACAAGATCTGCCCTTGCCATTCTCTGTGGTCTAGGCGAAAACAGGAAATGGGAAACCGCCCTCATTCCTTTCATTAAGTACCCGACTCCCCGCCACTCTGACCAGCCTCTGGACGGCCCTGCGTGGCTGAGGGGCCTCAGACCCGGCCAGAAGCTGGAGCTGGGTTGTCCCATGGCTGACCCTGACACAGGGGTCCCCGTGCCCATTCTGGCTGTGACCATCCATCCCCAGACGGGACTAGTGTACCCGCTGGGAGGGCTGCACGTCTGTCCCCTGACCCGTATGCCTCAGCCCATTCAGATCGGCAGTCCCGTGCTGGAGCCAAGGTTGGGGAAGCTTGTCCTCACGGTTGGGGTCGGCCTCGACCCAGCGACAGGTCAGTGGCGCACCTAAGACGGGCGAACCGTGCGAGCTTGGCAGGGAGAAAATGATAACGTGTTGTTAATGAGGCGCCGTGCCCACTGCCAAGGAGCCGTGCTGCCAGTCGGTGGAGTTCTGCTGGGGGAGTCCATCATTGAACCTCTCAGCGGCAAGATGGTGAGAGTGGGAGGAGCCAGCGTGCGTCCGGGGCAGCTGTTTCCCAATGCAGGCGGGCACCAAGCTCTCTTGGACAGCAAGGTACTGAAGGGCATTGATAACTTTGATCAGGTTTCACTGAAATAAGGAAATATTGCAAAATTACCATGACGCCATTTAAAGGTCCTACATTAGACACATTTGAAGATATTTTTTTTCGTCATCCTTCCACCATCATGAAAGCTCCCAACTCTACAGACGTTGTTGCCATAAGATAAGAGAAACACATTTAGCCCTCTGGTTACGGTGTCCTGTAAAAACATTTGGTGTTATATTCCAAATCAAACTGATGCTTAGAAGCTGAAACTGAAAAAAATCCATGGCAACCGTTTTATATACTGTATGAAATGAAAAAAAAACTTTATTTTCTGATAAGATAGATAAAAAGACCGGACCGGCTTATAGCCTTTCATCAGGGTATATTATAGAATGGCTACCATGATTGCTATCTGCCCTTGCTCTGAAATATTTTTTAAACCTTGAATTTGTTTTGGTATTATTGCTGTGTAAAATTCTTGCAGTTTTTCAGTGGTGCCTCAGCTCCACTTACAAGCATGAATGAGATAAAATCAACTAATCAATAAATCAGGTTAAGAGCCCAACCTTTCAAAAACACCTGTTATACACATGCAGAGACTTCATTGATAATCAAAGATCATCTAGCACCCAAACCATGTGGGCTGCACTACAAAATATTCAACCCATCAAATTTAATCAAATCAAATACATTTTTGATTTCACACACACACATATATATGTATGTTTATATATATATATAACAGAGTCACCTTGGATTTTTTCAATTTCAGCTGCATACACCCCAACCAAAGAGCACCTGTTTTATTTAATTTAGTTGGACCTTCCATATGTTTGGAAGATTCAAAAACAGAGCAGAGGGAGGATTTGCCCTTTGTGACATCTCAAAGTGATGACAATGTGAAGCCTGCATTTTTCTCATCTCTTCACTGATGCTCAATAAACACCCATGATTGTCAGAAAACATTAGTCAAGTGAGTTTTTTGACCATTAAGAACTTTGAGTTGGAGAGTTTTTTTTTTTTTTTTGCATCTGTAGGTCCTGGCGGTGATGTTGGAGGTGCTGGAGCTGCTGAAGCCGCTCGCAGATCAGTGGGGGTCAGACAAAACGCTGCAGCACCATCTGTGCAGCGAGCGAGAGAGTGCCCAACACGATTACCTCGTGACGGCAGCCAAGGAGCTCCAGCAGGCCTGGGCAAGGAGTCTGCACTGCCAGTTGCAGTTGCACACCAGGCTGAAGGTCCTGCTGGACTGGGCTGTCAGTGTGGAGCAGGACGGGGGGATTCTGGGTGAGGAAAAGCCAGTGTGAAGATGAAAAGAGTCGCATGGTTTTGTTTTGTTTTTGTAAGTTTGTGTGATAGCGCTGATAGTGTTGATAGACAATTAAACAAATATGTGTGTTATTTTGCATTTTTTAAATATTTTTCTTCTTTATATGTTGCGACATTTGCATTCTTTTAAAGGGAAATTTAATTTGACCTAAAAAGACAATTTGCATTGTGGTGGCTGCCCATAATGCCTTCAGTTATTGTGAGCTAGCTTGCTATCGTTCATCACATTATCATGCAGTTTTTGTGCAGTTGTTGCTGTAGTGCTTCAATACCTCAGTCTCTCCAGAAGATGGCATCTTTATCCAAAGCCTTCCAGCAGCTTTAAAAACCCCTGTGAAAGTCTCCTTTTTTCACTCTATACACAGCAAGATTACCAAATAAACGAAATGATGACTTTTGGGAAAATATAACAAATATACACCACATGGATCCAACTAAATTCAGTGAAAGCTGTCAGCTCTTTCCCAACTTGTTGAACGTCAGCCTACTGAATCTCCCTGACGTGCAGCACAGACTGTATACCGGTGTGCGTGGGAAAGTAAGGAATGAAGTGTCTTCAGCGCCTGCCATGTTTTACTCCGTCCATTAAAACAGGAGAGATGCCTCTTCCACACTCAGACATGTGTGTTCCAGCCTTGCTCGGAATGGAGTATCCAGACCCAGTGGGATCTGGCCTCAGTGTTCCAGTGCTGGGCTGTCAGTCCGATATCTCTGGTAATAAGATCCCATTAGCCGGAACTATGGAGGACCCAGGTGGTAAAGGTAATGTGGTGAATTCTTCTGGTGGCTTCGCGTGATGTAGATGTTGAAGGAGTCTTCACTGACACAGACTTAGTTGTATAAAAACTGGTTTATTTGCAAAGAAGTCAGAAGTCAGTCAGGCACCTAGAAAGCCTGGGAATGTCTCTGGGTCAGATGTGAGCAACTCCAATGATCCTTTGGTCACATCATCTCTTATACCTCCAGCAACCAGGGAGGCAGATGCTAGGAGTGGGGGAGAATGTATACATTCCATAGTTGCGCCCCATATGGCCACAACTTGATGGCAGTGGCCATAGCAAGACCATATATGGAAACTGAGACCCCCTTAGGGAAGGAATGCAGCGGGTTCACTGCTGAGCTCACATCAGGCCATATCCAGTTCAAATGATGTCATATACATAAGTTCAGACAGTACAGTAACAAAGATAAAAATAATATTCAATCATTTCCCAATATAAAAAGGATTATTTGAAAATCCGGTCTAAAAATAAGGTGTTCTCTGTACTTGACAGGCTTAGTGGCCATTCGCTATGGATCTCAGACTGTTGACCCCGTGACGGAGGTGCTGGCTCCTGTGGTTGGAGCCAGGCTCGACGTGTCCCGCAAAAAAATTGTGCCCGTTACATCCTTCTACTGGTTATTGATGGCAGATCAGACTGATAATATACAGGTGGGGACAGCGGTGGCAGTGTCCTGTCCGTGGGGGGTTCATTTCAGAGCATCATAACACGTCGTGGCTGAGAGTCCTATCTGTCATTGTGTGCCAGGTTGAGGCGCTGCAGAGGGAGGTGTGCGCACGCAATGATCACTGGCAGCAGCAGAGGCGGCGGGAGGCCGATCTTCTGTCTGACCTGGACTCCGCTCTGGTGCAGTGTGTCGCGGAGGCAAACTCCTCTCAGGTCCGCAGCGACGGGCTCTCTCGAAAACACTCTGGCTATTTTTTTAGTGGTCTGTACGCAGGATGCACAGGGAGCACAGAGTCGAAGTCGAACTGGACGGTTTGTGATGAGTGATGGGCAGTCACAGCTGCTCCAGCTGGTTTCCACTTCCTCTGTGAGGACTCTGCTGTCAGGATTTACCCCAACGTCCTTCTTGCATATGCGCGATGGGATTACTCCAAAAAAGTAATGCAACGACTGATTACTCCTTAATAAAGTAATCTAATTACTTCTTTAACTACTTTGTTTTATAAATAATCAATTACTCGTTACTTTAGTTCATAAAAAGATAAAGCGGCAGTTGCTCAGTGCTTTGGAATGAACTTATTAAAGTGCATATTTTTCAATTCCAAATATTGCCTCTGTCCCATTAACATGAATGTGTGTTTGCTGTCTGAACACAAACTGCACATTTCACAGAACAAACTCATGTGCAGCACTGGCGCCTTTTGCACAGCCCATATTGTTAAAGTTATTAGAAGATTTCGGAAAAGTAACGAAATTGTTGCTTGGCAAAGAAATGATGATATCATTTCCAGTTTTGCCACAGTAATCTAGTTACATCACTCCGTTACTCAAAAAGTAGTTTAATTACAGTGGTGGACTACTTAGTGATGGATTACTCGCCAACGCTGCTCGCGCTGCTATCCAAAGACTGTGCACACTTACCTAGCAGCATGTCGACAGACAGGATCCCCCAAAATACAGTCAAACTGTCAAACGTGACAAGTGTAATGTAAATGCTGCGTCCCTGAAGTGGAGCATATTTCTGTTGTGTCATCAATTGAACTTGTTCTCCGTTGTGCAATTCACGCTTTTTGCTTTGCTTTGCTGCATTTTCAGTGGTGCGGCGGCCAGCTGAGGGAAGTGGCCACGGAGCTGCAGAGGTCAGCGCAGGCCGAGGCCCAGAGGAGAGTGACCCAGGGCTGCCGGCTGGCTCTGGTCCTGCCCGCTTATGTCCTGGACGCCCTCACGCTGGGTAAATTGGGCCGGTGTCGATCGGGTCAGGGTTGTTGTTCCGCCTCTCCGTAATCGCGTCTGCGGTTCTGCGCAGGCGACGGCGAGGAGTGGGATCGGCTGTGCGCCTGGCACTCGGAGCTGTCGTCCGCCCTGGAAAGGCTGGAGGTGTCCGCGGAGCAGCTGAAGCAAGACCAGGAGAAACGGGCGACGCAAGGAGGCGACTGGGAGGCTAACTGCCGAGCTCAGGTCGGGCTTTCAAAGTGCAAAGTGCAGTTTCAATGTGGAGAGCTTCTCTTCTCTCCCAAAGTGGCGAGGCCGACGTCGCCCCTCGGCAATAGGTGGCGCCGAGCCGCGGGTGCTTGGCTAACTTGCGGCAACAAGTGTGACTCCCTCCGCTCCACTGCGATAAACACAACTTTCGTACTGTCGGCCTCGAAAGTTTGCTTTTTCATGCCAAACCCTTGTAAATCAGATGAGTGGGCGAGGACTTTCGCAGACCACACGCTTTTCCTGGCGTCCAATTTAGTGGACCTGATGACGGCCCTGCGCTGCGAGGGAGAGGCTGAAATGAAGCCTTCCGCCCGTTTTTTTGTCCGAGAGTGCGCTTGTTTACAAGTGTTTACTGACGTTCCAGGCCCGAGGGTTGCGGCAGACGGGCTGTTGGGAAGCGTGGTTTTCCTGGAGAGCAGATGTGGAGGCCGCCCTGAACGCGCTGGACTGCGCCAGACAAGTCTGTCAAGTCGGCGCTGAAGCCGCTCAGGTCGGAACGCAATTGCAGGCCGACAGCTGTACAAGAACGAAATCAAAGGGATGTTAATTGCGTTTTTTGTTGCTGTTGAAATCTTCCTGTTTAGCTCCATATTTTCGTCATACCTCGGGTACAAAGTGCGCTGGCAATCATACTGACGGCAGCAAATTATGACAGCAATTTGTATTCTTATTTTATTTATTTTTTACTTCCACTGCCTCGTAGTTTTGCAATTGTTCTCTCTTCTTCGCTCTGAGCCGCCGCCCTCCACCTCTTCCTACAGGCCATACTGTCTGGCAACTTTTGGCACAAGGAGTACGGCCTGCTTCAGCGCTGCACGCACAGGCCAGCTGTGAAGGTCACCGCTCTGCTCCAGCAGCTCGCCTTACCCCTGCTGGAGAAACTGAACACACTGCTTGAGGACAAACAGCCGGCCGGCCTCTCAACCAGCACCTGCCGCCAGTCGGTCTCTGCCACTCAGTCGGCACCGGACAGGGGTACGACAATTGTGACGCGAGGCGACTCCATGGTGGGATGACGGACGGTTTTCTAATCAACAACCAGCAGTTAGCAAGAGTTCAAGGATTCTCACAGAAAGGCAGGAAAAATACACTTTAGTAGCCACTGAGGGATGTCAAACTGATTTATACCTCGAAGAGATTTGCATCACCTCCTGAACAGATTCTTCCAGTAGCCCTATTAAACTGCTGCGTTATTATAAATCCTTTGATTGAAAATCAGGTTAAGAAATCCACATTACAACATTGGTCAAAGATAAAACTTTTCTGGTAAATGAAAAAGAATGAATAAAAAAAAAAGAAATAAACACGTCATTGAATCGACTGTTTTCCAAAACTCTGATTGAATGAACTTCTGTCTGCAACGACTTTTCCGATCCTGGGCATTTTAAGGTTTTTTAAGGTTCACTTTTAGGGAAAATGAAGAACTGATTTTGAAACACGAAGCCTGAGGTTATCGCAGTGTGGTTCAAGGGGGAAAAAAAAACCCTGATGAATGTTGCAGGTTTGTTCAGTTGAGTTGCGGTTCATGGGCAATTCCTGCTTCAGGAGAAATGAGTGAGTCACTCTCACAGCAATGCAATTTTGCCGGAAATTTGAAAAGAAGGAGGTTGTGTACATCCCTCACATCCCCTTTTTTTGTGGTGAACGGGTTGTGAAACTGCTCTTTTTCTTCCTCTATCAGTGGTTGGGATTTTTATGAGAATCGTTTGAGTGGACTGTTTTGAAAGAGATTTGAAGGTAATGTGTTCACATGTCAGTACTAAAATAGACACAAACAGAAAAAGTGGGTCTCAACCTCTGCGACCTGTGTTTTGTCCAGCCAGGGGCAACACTTCCATGGACGTCCTCGATGCTCAGTGGGAGTGTGAGGGAGAGTTGATCCCTTTGGCCCTATCAGACCTCAACCCCAGAGAGACCCTGGTCTATCAGCATGGACTCTTTCTGATAGAGGCCATGAACAGACTCACGCTGGTGAGTGCCAAAGTTTACCCTTTACGTTGAACCCTCGACTTCAATTTCAGTTTGACGCTGTTGTTTTCAGTTTTCACCAGCCTCAACCAAAGCTGCCTTTGAGGAGATGCTAATGGGTCTTGATATGAAAAGCTGACTTTTTTTGGGGGCTTTTGAACATGTCTTTTTAACTAACACACCAAGTATGAAAAATGACAACTTGTGCATTTCTATGTTAGCTGAGTCAGAGTGACGACTCTGCAGACTCCTATTTATTTACCTATTTTGCTATTTATTATTAAATAGGAAAACATTATTTTTTTTTATGATTTATTACTATTTTATTACTACTCTTTTTTTTTATTACCAACTGGCCAGTCAGAATGGGCCGTTCCAAAGCAGAGCCAATGACAGAGCAGGTAGGGGAGGGGGAAGAAATCCCAAACAGCCTCTTCTGGCTGAGTGAGAGACACGCTCGTTTTGTGAGGCCTGTCCAGCTCAAACCAGTGTTTTGACCGAAGCACCCTTGCTTATTGTTGAAAATGTATTCATGAAATAAATGTAAAATTAATCTATTCAATTTGGAGATGGCCATGACAGGGCCTGTTTAATATATCTCAAGAACATCTGTGAAGCCCAAAGTCCTAAAGAACGGAGATTTAACAGCGCTGTTAAAATACAAAAGTAATTGTGGTATAAGAGCTCTGGAACAGACTCTGATCGTTCCTTGACATGCCAGCCTCAACATGCTTATAGTGACCCAGTCCTGTACTTAGAGGCCGTTACTGGATGCTAATCAAGTCTTTACCATTACCCTTACTTGCTAGCATTTTATTCACCCACTTTTTTATGTTAAACACAAACTAGAGACATTAAAAAGTCACTCAAGTCACCCAGTCAGTAGTCATCTGAAAAAAAAAAAGTCTGAAACACCTTCCATCCACTTTCTGATTCTAAATAATCTGAAGCCTGATTTGTCTTGTGCTGACATTTCGTGAAAGAGATGATTCAACATGTTGGCAAATTCACTGTTTGATGACCTTTAGAGCACGTGCACTAAACTTACCCTTTTGAAATCACCCGTCCGGAACGTCGTTCCAGCTATGCATTTCCCTCTGGAGCAATTTCGAATCACAATGCTTTTATACAAGTTTGGTCGCGTGTTAATTGTGCCGGCCACAACTTGTCCACAGGAGTGTTTTTGAAGTTGTTGGATTGTGTGTTTGATGACTTTTGAGGGAGAGAGTCCAGAACTGTTCAACTTCATTTGATTCACTGAGCAGCTCGCTTCTCTGCTCAGAACAACAGGCTCTGACAATTAGAGGCAATGCACCTCACATGACTGTAGGGTCTATGGCAGGGTGTCAAACTCAAATACACAGAGGGCCAAATTTTAAAACCTGGACTAAGCCGAGAGCCGACATTGATATTTATTGAAAAAAACTTCCTCAGTGAGCCTTTTTTTATACGGACCCAAACTAGCTTTGCTTCAACCTGAATATGGAACAAGCAAAGCTGAATACCAGACAATAAATAAGTTAATGTTGCACACATGCAAAACCCAATTTAAAAATAAATAAATAAATAAATAAATAAATAAATAAATAAATTTAAATTTCAACAGTAACCTTTTCCCATTGGCTAACAATAAATTTAAAAATACAAATCAACAATAAACCAATTAAGTCATAATGTCCTTCAACGAACATGTCCTGATTGAGGTGGCAAAATACAAGCAAAGCATTCTGGGATTTGTAGTATTAGTGATACATGTGCTGTGTAATACTGGTGGGTCAGCTCTAGTCGTTATTTTGTATTCCCTCGCGGGCCAAATGTAATCACACTGCGGGCCAGAGTTTGACATCTATGGTCTATGGCACTAAATGTTGAGCTATTCCTTTCACATAAACCCAGTGCTACACGTGACTCCAACTGTTACCGTGAAGCGCCCCCCCCCCCGCCTCCCCCCAAATGCAGCATAACCACTCAAATGCAGTTTGGGATGAATTTTATTGCTGTGCTCGCCTGGTTAAAATGGGGCACAGGGGGAGATTAACAGGCCCCTGGCTAGCACGGGGTTGGTCAAGGTTGAGACGAGAATGCAGTTTTTATGGTTCGCAAAGGCGCAGTGTGACTTAGGAACAGCCACCGGCAGTGAGCTACTAGAACTGAGGGGGGACTGGCGAGACTCGTGGTTAGCATAGAAGCAGCGTCAAGAGCCAGAAAGAGGTGGTCAAAGACACAAGGCTGTAGCGCCGGGGACAGGAGATGGGAGGCACACTGAATCCGTACAGGGAAGTCAAGCCGGGAGCAATGGAATGGAGACGCTTGCAAAGTGGCTGGATAATGAGACTCAGCTGGGAGAACCAGGTGTGGCTGATTCGGCGGCTGAGGTTTTTTAGGCCAGGAAGGCAACGAGTGGAAATTTCCACCACCACACGTTGTTTATGTCTTCCAGCCTCGTAATGCACTTGACTGGGCCTGCGATGAGGGGCCCTGACGCCGCGTGTTTAGATGAAACAATAAGATGAGGAGAACCGCCTCCTCATCTGATCTGGGACGCCTCTCACAACATGGAGGGCTGCAGTTTTTTTTTTTAAACCAAACAGCATTAAGGAGAACTCCTCTCCCGCTTCGTGCTAATGCTAATCTTTCCTAAATATTAGGAAAAGCCACAGTATCACAGAGTTTTAGTAGGAAGCTACAACTTAGTGTTTAACAGCTGGGTCTTACAAGGCTAAGCACGCTGTTTTCCAGCGTTCATTTTGGGGATAATTAAACACGCTCCACTGCACTCTAGGGTAGAATTGATAAATAAATGAATAAATAAAGATGCTACAATGTAAGACATAACTACAAGCTTGCAGAGGTGGGAAGTAACAAAGTACAAATACTTTATTACTGTACTTTAAGTACGTGAGTATTGCCTTGTTGACAACTTTTTACTTTTACTCCCTACATTTGTACACACATATCTGGAATTTCTACTCCTTACATTGGAAAAACGTTTGTATTTAAAAGATACAAATTCTGTTAAAAGTGATTCACTTATTGTTATGGTTGTTGTGGCTCAAAGCAGAGCTATATTTGAACTCAGCTGCTGTGTCGTCGAGGTAGAAGGAGATTATTTCAGAGGACCTTGGCCGCAACAATTACTGATTACAGTGTGGTCGTGCTGCAGTTGTAAAAGGAGTGAAATCAGTACTTTTACTTACACAAGTATCCATACTTTCACTCAAGTGCAGACTGTAAATTCCTTTGCCACCCCTGCAAGCTTAAAGCATTTGCCCCTCCCTCCGCAGGCCCCCGCCGTGTCACTGCAGATTGCGGCCGCTCTGCCCCACAACAACTACTCTGACAACGCTTTTAGAAATTCCTTCTTCTACCAGGTAGGCTTGAAACTCTGTATTTGTCGTGTCGAACTCGGCTGGGCTGCTCGCTCCGGCGCTCGGCAGGGCCTTAAACTTCACTCTCAGCGGTTGTTTACGTTACCGCCCAACTCGGCTGTGTCAAGGCCGGGAGAGGGTGAGGTTTCCCTTTCACTGCTCAACCAATTCCATGTGCAGATAGATTTTTTTTTTCAAAGGTTATCCTGTTGATAGAAGAATGGCAAGTGAAATTTCTGTGTTCGCAGAATCAAGCGTGCAGCCTACACGTTGTGAGGCTTTAGTGCCTATCTCCAGCTTTTCTTTTTGTTGTTGCCTGTGCTCGGGTGCGGGCGGTTATGCAACTTCTGGCCTGATTGGCTGGAGGGGCTTCGCAGATTTTGCAACTCAGAACTAAAGATGATAAACAGCTTTTGATAGTGGAAAGTCCTCTCCTTCCTGAGAGAGATGGAGAGAGGTTCAATTTGAGGGGAAAGCGACGTTCACACAACAGCCCTGCCAGATGGAGTGCATCCAAAACCTGTCAGCTTTGTTTCACGTGTCTGCGGGAAATCACTCTGCACTCGGGCCTCCGCGCGTGAAATCTTTGTTTGGTTTGCAGTGAGAGAAATGTCCTATCAAACATGTGTTGTGTTCTCGGCAAACAGAAATAATTGAGCCCTCGAAAGTTTTTTTCTTGGCAGTGCTGGACGTGTGTGTGAGATCTCGGGGCTGTAACTGTGGCGTGCGAGGCCGAGGTCGACTCCTGGCGGCGGGTCAACGACCCCCTTGTGCTCTGTGTCTCCAACAGGGGTCACGGAGGACGCTTTTTATTCGTCGCCAGAGACTCCAGTCGGCCGGCGGCTTCTCCCTGCTGCTGCTCCACTGCCTGTCGCACGTCGCGCTGCAGGACATGAGCTGCGACTCCAGCCCCGCCTTCCGCAGGCTTTTCTTTCGGGTAACGGCTCAGAGTGAGAGCTCGTTTGGCGAGAACAAAAAATATATATATATATATATGACAGCCAGCCAGGGGATGGAGTGCGTTGTTTCAAGCGGGCTCTGCGCTCTCAAGTGACAACATCTTTCTTTTTTTGTTTTTGCCGTAATCTCTGCGATTAAATGGCAGATGCTGCAGGAATGCCTCAGCCTCGAGCTGCTCCGCTCTCGGCAGGACATTGCCCCATCAGAGGAGGAAGCCGGCTCGTGCGTGCCGTCCCGAGCGGGCCCCTCAGAGGGCAGCCCGCCAAGTTCCTCCGCTGCCTCCCCGCCCCACCGAGCGCTTGGGCCAACGAGGGGATCGGCGCTTTTAGAAGTAAGCAAGAGCGACGTACACAAAAAGACACAGAGCTCAACTGTTTACCATTTGTCTTGCGTCTCATTGCAAGTTGATGACATTTGTGAGTCCGGGGCGAAGGCAGAGACGGCTTGCATGTTTTTTTCCTTCTTTCTTTTTTGTTTGTCTGTCTGTCTGTGATTACGACAGCAGGATGTGGAAGAAGTCCAGCGGAAGCGCAGCGAAGCGTCCTTGTTTTCCAGCCTTCAAGGATATCTGAGAGGGATGGACTGCGGAGCTGCGGAGAAAGCTGGGGAAGAAAAGGGGTGAAAAAGAGACACTCGAAATAAATTCCTCGAGATAATCCGACGCTTTTCGTGTGTTTGCTTTCGGCAGGGGCGGGCAGGAGAGCGGAGAGCACTTTCCAGCAATTGCTTGCACTTTATAAACAGAGTTCCTCAAGAATGGTGCCCCCCAACCACCCCACCCCACAATTTGATAAATAGAGGGAGTGGCCAGAGGTGGCGCATTTGGGAGAGGAAACCTGCAGGGGCTGGTTTCTCTCACATTTTCACCATCAAAACTGTAGTATTCCACTAGAACCACTTTCACTCATTTAGTTGTTCAGGAGATGCAAAAAGGGGCCTTTAATACCAGGGACAAATGACAGAATGTGACGATAATGAAGTGCAGGGTTTTGCTCTGAGGGAAGGCTTTTTGGTGTTTTTTTTTTTTTTTTTTTGATGAAAACTATTTCAGCAAGTGCGCGTAATTGCGTTGTTCCACACTGCAACAGTTTTATGGCAATAGACAAAAACAGGCCCTAACTTAAAAACAAACAAACAAAAGAAAATCATAACCGCGCCACTAGCTTAAGACGCAGGAGTCAAATTTTCCTCGAACCGCTGGCACATTTCCAGCCCAAATATTTAATGCAAGCTCCAAAGTGGAAGCTTGTGCATATTTCACACTTGATATCAGTGCAAAAGCGCGGTTGTTTACACAAGCAGCGCCTGGTCTCTCCGCGAGAGGAAAATGGCGAAGGATTTCAGGAAACTCACGCACCTCCCTGCTTGCACGCAAACGGCAACCGGGAGGTCAGACTGGGTGAAAAGATGCTGTTAACTTTGCCGCTTTGAGTCGATTCGGACTCCCGGAAGCGGCACAGAGACTCGTTGTGCAGTTGTTATGTTGCTTGTTGAGGTTTTTTTTTTTTTTTTTTTTTCCCAAGTTGGAGCATGTGGCAACTGCATTTGTCTGTTGGTTCAGTTCTTTCCGCTCATGAAAATGTCTTCCAGATCCTGAATCCACAAACAGTGGTGCAATACTTGAGTGAATTTTTTTTTTTTTTAATGCAGCGTTACTTGAACCCTTTTACCATGTTAATGAAGAAAAAAAGACAAACCCACCAAAAACCTCAGAAAATGCTTAAAAAAATGATGTTAGCAGTGGATTAGAAAGGTTTATATTTGTCTAAATGAAAAAAAAAAACACACATCCACACACTGCATTGTATTTATAGTTTAATAGATCGTCATAGTTTCAAAGTATCATAGTTCAGTATTGTGTGTTTGGTCAGTTGGAATCCTGCTGCCACTTCTGCACCCTTTTGAGGAAAAAGTTTGACAGTGAAGCCATTGAGTTCCTCCTTTCTTCCACATCAGAGAATCAGTGCCACGCAGACGTTCATTTGGCAGTGTTTATTAGTATTTAAACAATAAAATATGTAAAAAACAATTTTGACAGAGCAGAAACTTTTGGGTTTGATGAAAAAAAATAAAAAATAGGAAAAGCGCCTGGACCCTGAAAGCAAAGCATTATAGTTGCATTCTTGCGGTAAGGCATGTTTGCGGGTGTCTGATTGAAACAGACGTGTGCACAGTTCGAGTGCGTGCATGCAAACAGGGTTCTGTTTCCAATTAGGGATCCCGGGCTGGGAAGGCGGGTAGGGGGAGGGGAAGCAAACGTTAACGAGAGGTCTGCTGAAATTCCAAACAGCCCTGCAGCGAAAAGTCACCAGCGTCGTCAGTATCCTGTCGAGACTCTGACCGACACCACGATGATGATCAAAATGATCCCGCACACTAGTCCAATGATATTGAACATCTTGGCTTTCTTGGAGGCCTCCATGGCTCCGGATGAGTCTCCGACGCCATTGGCGCTTTGGACCTTTGAAAGAGCACAGTGTGAACATTACTATACATTTGCGGCTGAGCCTCTCCCTTTCTAAATGTGCCGTGGAAATAAAAGGAAAAGTCTGCCCTTGCTTAGCTTTTCTTCTTCTCTTTTTTTTCCCCATCTGAGCTGCAATCAGAATTCTTGAAGAGAGACGGATGCTCGGAGAGCGTTACACACCTTAGTGGAGCAGACAATAGCGGCAATCCCAAGCGGCAGGCAGCAGCACAAAGTGGTGAAGATGGACCACCCTAAGTAGGATGGAGCGGCAGACTGCATGGCCCCTCTTTCCATTGCTCCTTCTTTTCTTTCTTCCTTCTCAACACGTAAAAAAAAAAGCGACCAGGGGTAGATCCTTCGCTGGCAAGTGCCTCGGTTCAATAGCTGGTTGGGACAATAACAGGCTCTGCTTTATACGTCAGGGGTGTGGTCTGAGCTCTTACATAAGCAACAGAGGGGGGAAAAGGGAGAGAAAAAAAAGAGAGGGGTGACGGGAATTTGCGACACACCCTTTTCCGCATCCGCCGAGCCGAGGAGAGGGCAGGCCAGGGCAGGCCCTCCCCAGCAAAGTCCAAATTCTGGAAAAATTCAAGTAAAAAGAGGTTTGAGCTCAAGCATGCATTCCTCAAAACAGGGAAGGGGTCGGTGTGGTTGCCCTTGAAGATACATATAAAAACAAAAAACAAGCGCTCCCTCACATCAGGTCTGCTTCTTCATGTCTACTTCTTCCATGTCCGTGCTTCCACCATGAAGGTCCACTTTGCTGATAAATGACACTGTGTTTGATCACTGTCGGTTGCCTCGTCTCATCAGGTGCCAAGTGAACGGGAGCCTTCAGGCAAGGCTGTGATGAAAGCAGCCTGGCTTTTTTTTTTTTTTTTCCTTTTTCAAGCTCACACAGAAAAAAAAAAAAGAGAAAGGAGAAGTCACGTTTTGGAAGATGCGGCAAAGGCGCAGGAGTGCAGTTTCTCCTCGGACACGCCCTCCACTCAACAGTTGCCAGCGCCAGGCGGCAGCAAACCTCCGGGGAACGGATTGTGGGCTCACGTTTCCATCTCACACGTTCTACAGAATTGCGGGCAAGAAACTGCAGGTTTTTGTTTGCCTTGTGGGTAAGAAACGTAAGCCTCTGTGTGCGCGGTTGGTGTTCTGAAGGTAAACGTTGTAATCCCTCCAGGGGGATTTGGTGAGTTATTTTCGCCGAACAATGCCGTGCACGGCATTCACAGCGCGCATCATTAGACAGGGCGGCACTGCTGCGACCCGCCAATTTGCGTCAGAAAACTGCAGCCCGTCTTGCGCGGGGAAAAAAAGGCGGGCGTTGCGACAGCCATCTCCGTCTCTTTCACATTCTTGCGCTTCTCTTCTCGTAATGGTGTGAGAGCAACGGAATGGTAACAGGAAGAGGAATGAGAGACAACCTTTTTTTGCCCCCGAGAGAAAAAAACAGGGGGTCCGTTTTGCGCGGCCCTGTTCTTTCGGTAGAACTTCGATAAACAAAAGAGACGGACGACGCACGCAACGTCAGCCGGTCAAACTCTCGCGTGTGGAAGACCTTCGGGACATTTTTGGCCTCGGGGGGGGCGGGGATGGAGAATTCTGAAGTGGTGGGCATCTTTTCAGATGACCCGTGAGGCAGTGTCGGGCATGTATGAGCCCATTGTGCGTGACCCGATGCAGTGGGAAAAAAAAAAAAAATGCAATCAAATACACCCTTGTGCTGCATAGCTCTGCTTCTCCTAATGAATGAATGAACCTACGCCTGCACCCACTCCTTTGTAAGTCCAGTCCTGGCTTCACACCAGACCGGAGCACGGTTGCGTGTTCCATCCTGTGCCATTCCAACCCAAGAGGCCAAAGGCACCAAGTGATAGGAATGATTCATACTGTATTTTTTATATACACATTTTACTTCTAAAATATAAATAAATATGCATTATTTACTTCTGTACACATTTTTTGGATGGTTGAGGAATTTTGCATGAGGCAACTCATGATGGAATTGCTGCACTTGCAGCCTATTAGCGGAACGTTTTTGAAAGTTTGAGAGTTTCCTTTTGTCCACCGATGAATGGTGGATATAACACATCAATGAGTGCACTGAAAGGGTTAACATTTGTCAGCTCTGTTCACCTCCGTGCGAGTAAGTGCCTTGATTTGTTTCAGGTGCTGGGTTTGATTATCGTTGACTCAAAAAATGCATCTGTTTCGTTGAAATATACAAAGGAGAAAGGTTTGTCTCAGCGTCTCGTGGATTAGTCAGACGCTGCTTGACATTTCAAGACTGTACTCTGCATGAGTCACTGCTCAACTGGGGATGCGCCTGCCTCCAGAAAAAATTCCTCTCCTTAAATTGCACAACATCCACGGCGGCTCCGGCTGCAATGAAACTTGCTTTGGCCCATAAATAAAATAAATGCAGTTTGGTGGTGAGCCGTGGAACTTCAAAAAAAAAAAGAAGAAAAAAAGATGGTGGTAAGTTTGAGCTACATGGAAAAATAAGCTCTCTCCGAAGGGGGAGGCAGGGGTTTTTTTGTGCTACGTCAATAGCGCGTAACGGTCAAGTCCTGTCATAACTAAAACAATGAGACGGCTGCGGAACAACGACCTCCATGTCCGATGCTTGATTTTCTTTTTCCTGTAACTTTATTTTCAATTATCTGTAGAATCCTCTGCCTGCCGGTAATCTGTTCCCCTTTGACATCCCGGCAGCCAGCTATTGTTGAAGGCTCCTTAAAGCCTGTTGCTGTGGAATGTGTTGGGGAAAAGCGCTGGCGTTGGATGACATGCCTGGTAACGGAGCGAGGGACGATAAAGAGAGCAGGATGTTTTGTGTTACGCGTGGAATGCCGCTGCCCGTCGTACTAATGACAATCAAAACTCTTACTCCCTAAAAATCCCCCCCCCCACACACACACACACAAAGTGATGATTGAACTTGCTCTTGACTGATGGATCTGGCATTTTCCGACCTGTGTCCTTGTCATCTTCACAAGTTTTAGGTTAAGAAGGGCTTCTGAAGGCCATTCTTGCAGTGTTGGATCATGGGAGAAAGCTGCTGGGGTACTTGGAGGGAGGAACACAGACCTCAAATAGACCCAAACTCCAGAGCGCAGTCATGAACGCAGAGTGTATCCAACGATAACGCTCTTTAGTTTTCTTTCACTCCCAAAACTGATACCGACTGTGTATCAAGGAAATGTTGTTGCCATGGTTGCAGCCTAATTGCATGGAGCTGACTTCCCGTCAAAACCTCACAAAACAAAACAAACAGGTTTCGTGCCTTGTGATTTACACTTTCAAGTACAAATAAAAGAAATCCTTTAAGTACAAAAGATGATTGATTTGCATTTAGAATGTGTGTGACTGATTCTGATTAATTTGCTGGTATTAGTTCATTGTTATTGTCTGAAATTAGTCCTATATCTCGCCCGTTCCATTTGTGACAAACATTTCAGACGAGATACAATTAACACGCATTTAACACATTATGTTGTTTACTTTACTGCGTCTCCGGTTTGGCAATAGTTCAAATTCACTCTTCAGAATGTGATTAGGGTTTGAGATAGTGCTGTTTTGCAAGCCTATGCAGGTCTTTATTGTAGGTCAACTGATAAAATGCCTGCATTGGTCGACGGACAATCACAGAGCAATTCCTTTTCTTTTTTTTTTTTAGTTAAAATAAGGGACAAACACATGTACCAGAAGTAAAAAAAACAACAAAAAAACAGCTTTATTTTCAAGGGGTTCTTTCCAGGATGCCATGTTAGTCCCAAACTCCCAGCAGAATTTAGTTTTTTCCACAAGCAAAGGTGGTAATCTCTGCTAATATTAATTAAAAACCTGGCTGACCTGTTGCAAGTTGTCAAGCACGGAAACAAAGGCGTAATTCAATTTTCTTTCTCAGCCGTTCATGATGGCTTCCGCCGTGCAAGTGCAATAGCCCACATCTATCTTCTTGATTTTGTAGTTTCAGAAAAAAAGGGAAAGAGTTCCCCTTTACCATTTCTGGGTATCAGATTTCAGATTAGATTTATTTGTCTCCATTAAACAAAATTATACTTTGACATTGAACATTAGCTGGACAGTGATAAATAGGGATTACGAGACACTTGCTTTATAATCCCATTAAAGTCTGCTGTACCTCACTGCTGCCGAGTCCCAGGCTCCAACGATGGCAGTTATTCAGGGTAAAAGGGGAATGAAGCAACTGAAACATTATACAGACAACCCCACAGAAAAAAAAAATCAATAAAAATAAAAATCGAAGTCTTTTTAAAATCCAAAAAAGACTGATTTTAATAAGTCAAGACAAACACACATGCACATATTGATAGAAGCAAGAGTGGTTTATTATTTCATCTCAAAGGACAGATGGAAAATCTCTACTATCAACTGGAATTATCTCACGAATCCATCTATCTGGCGATGAGGTCACAGCAATTACTTGTCAAGGGGGAGGCTTTGTCCGAAAGGTCAGTGAGGATGCAGACACCCAACACCAGACAGCAAGATGTGACGAACAACAATGTTCACATCTGAGGGTAGCGAATGCAGATAGATTTGGAAAACACATTTGGAGATACTGTAAGACCGTGAGTCCGAGCAGCCGGGACGGTGAAAACGTGTTAAGATATTAAGTTACAGTAATTGAATTGAAGAGCTGTGACTAGTGCAGACGCTACATGAGGCTGTCAGGGTTTCCTCAGTGTTTATGTGCTGCTTCCTCTTGTAAGCACCAAATTAATACGTGATCTAAATGATTTAAATGTGGAGCTGTAGTGTCTGAAGCATCTTGTACAATCGGTCATAAGCCATTGTGTACGAAAACCGGACGAACATGCAGCTAAAAATGCAGTCAAACTATGTTAAACTATGACTGTTAACTGTTAAACATAAAAGGTAACGGGCGCGGAAGAACCGCTGCCTTTAATTTTACATTCCTCAGACCGGGGAGACCACCCCATTCTTTCCCAGACAGTCACTCGTGCTTCCCTTAAAAGGATATATGTTAATGCGTTAATATCCGTGCGCATGAAACTGTGGAGCTAGCTGGAGGAGTATATTTGGAGTTGTCAACATTGGCCACGAGAGTTGTGGCGTCAACGAGGATTCCTTCTCCGTCATCGACATATCGCGACCGACTGACAATCCACTGCACAGCAACCAAAATAAGCAATTGCACAGGAATTCTTCAACGTGATGGAGCTCTGGAGAAGAGGGAGCAGCACATGGCACGAGGAAGGAAGTTGAGAATGAGGTCAGTGCATTAGAATTTTGAAAGATTGCAGGGCAGAGCGTCAAACTCACGTGCAGTTGCAAGATGGGCTGATATTTTGTTTTATATGCAGATGTTGTGTGGGAGTCCAAGCCAGCTCATTAGTAACAGTTTTGTTAGGGGGAAAAAGGGGACGCCAGGACAACTCCGTCTCTTGCTCTCTTTTCACCCGACTGACTCTGAACTCCTCATCAAGGCAATTGGAGGAGAGCTGAACCTTATTATCTTTACCAAAGAGTACTGCACTGCACTGCATGCTGCACTATATACTAGATATTTGTGGGCGTATGTGTTTGGCATTGTTTCCTCACAGCAAGAACATGTTGGATTCACATGTCTGAGTTCTTTCTGCGTGGGTTTTGCATGTTCTTCCCTATGTCTATGTTCTCTACAGGTACTGCAGCTTCCTCTCACAGTTCAGAAACATGTAAATGTGTGCATTAACAAGATGTTCCTGTTGAGTAACCTTGACAGTTGGCAGGTTCTTCATTATGAGACGGAGTTTACATCTCACAACAAACGGTATGTGTCAAATAGAAGTCGATGTGCCACATGAGTATAGTTTTAAGGTTTCATTTTGAATTAAACTGTGATATTGTAAAGAGTAAAAGTAAAGTCCCGTGTTATGAAACAGGTTGGGTCTACAGCCAAAAAAAGTGAATTGAGGAAGACGTTTATTCTGCAGCAGAGTGCTGATAAGTTGCCAAAATAAACAGGTCAGGTTTGTTTATTTAGATGGGACAGTGTACATTCATGGACATGTCCAGAATACAGAGTACTCTAAACATGTGAATATACCGGAGTTAGCTTGCCGCTAAATTCCATCTGTAGTCCTCAATAAATAAGGATAGAACTAAACATTCAGCTATGTTTAGACATCACAAAAAACAAGGACATGCAATGTCATCGCAGAGGTACCATATAACCGTTGACACAATTACAGAGACAGGATGCACATGTGAGATGTCATCTTGGAGATAACAACTCTAACTACTCTATCCTAGATTGCTAGAAATACAAGGTCAAGTGCGTAGTGCTAAAAAAATCAGAAGTTATAAGTGTGTGGCAAGGCAACGAGGGGCCGGGCGGGCTTCCAACGCTAGACTCCCGGGTAATAGTCATGCGCCCTTAACCATTCGGCCAAAAGGATATCCCTGTTATTTTTCCTGATTGTGCCTTTATTTTGTGTTTCTTGCCCTACTTCCTGCTTCGAGTCGTTCCCTTTTCTCCCCAGGGCTGGCACGGTGCAGCTGAGGCATGTTCTGCTGATTAGGACCAGCTGCAGACAATCCCAATCATCATCAGCAGCATATAGGTCCGGCAGTCCGCCTCCTCCGTGCCAGAAAGTCTCGCTGCCACTCCCGAGAGTTACTGCCCTGCGCGCCGTGTAGTTATGTGCCCTTTCCAAGTGCCTATGCTACCTTTGTTTCCATTTTAGTCTCAGCCTAGCCAGCCTAGTGATTTTTTTTTTCTTTTTTTTTTGTTCCCTGCCTGTTTGCAGCGTCCTACCTTTGGTAGTGATTTCGTTCTCGTTTTTCTGTGACTGTGTTCCTGGAGGATCCAGCGGTTTTTGTTCTTGTTTAGTTTTTTCAGTCCAGCTGTGAGTCCTGCGAGGTAGTTGGCAATAAAAGGCACCTTTTTTCTACCTCCAGAGTCCAGACCTTGTTCCAAGCCTAACAATCCCCTTGGTTAAGTAGCCAGGGTGCATGATCATTTGGAGGCATCTTAACAGGACCATCAACTGTCACATAAGCAATTGTACTTTTGAGCTGGTTCTTAAATGCAGCAAGTGTGAAGTTTTCTCTAATGGCTAAATGGCAGTTTGCTCCAACTAGCACAGCTCTTGATGGACCAGGTATTTTGTGCTAGAACTGATTTTCTAAATTGGACTTAACAGCCCGCCCCCGTGTGGTTGCCCTTGTGCACATTTGGCTATTCCTCCTTTCAATAAATTCCCCTGGTGGTGGAGGTGGAGCCAGCCCATGTAAACATTTATAGATCAAACAAGTGGTTCAAAAGTTATCAAAGCTGAGAAAATGATATTTCTCTTGAATTTTACAATCATGATATGACTGAGGTCTCTCGTCAAACACCTTGATAGCTTTCTTGCAGAGCTATATACAAGCGGTTTGAGAACAGTGCTACCAGTGAATGGCCGAACAGTGGAGAAGTACTCTAAAGTGAGAGAGAACCATACAGTGTAGATAGGATTTAGCAGGCTCAGTAGTGACGAAGGGTCTAATTCGATTGACGTTCTGTATGATTATATTATATTGAGCACGAGACACGAGTCTCGCAACCAGACTTTTACCCTGGACAGTGCATTAGTGAGCTTGGAAGCTACAGATATGGCATCCTTACCATGTGTAATGATAGCTGCATCATCTGTGTACATCAGCACACCGAAATCAGGGCAAACATCAGGAAGGTCATTTATGTACAAAGAGAACAGTAAAAGGTCCCAAAATAGAACTCTGTGGGACGCCGACGGGGTTGGAGAGATAAGAAGATTTCACACCATTTACAGTTACACATTGTATTCTACTGGAGAGATGATTTAAACCACAATAAAGCATCAGCAGAGAAGTTGAAGTAAGATTAGTTAGTGAGACAAAAGAATATCATGACATTGACAGTGTCAAAAGCCTGCTTAAGGTTTTTGACACCTTAAGAAGGCTTTTTCATACAAGTAAAGATAAATTAAACTTTGCTGTGACTAGGAAGATTTCACAATTCCCATTTTTCTGAGTAATGCTAATATCTGGGTCAACATATATCTTTTTCTCTTCAAAGTCAGTCCTATGTAATGGTGATAATAGAGATAACTGATGCAAAATAGGAGGGGACTGCTTCTCGGGAGATTGTGAGGAAACCCATGCTAAGGCGAGCTAACTGATGCTAATGCCAACAAACTAAGTACACGAAACCAACAGTAGCATGGAAAAGACAGGAAGCAAACACTCAGCTCAGCAAGTAGCACATACTGTTGACTTGTCAAGATTCCTCATGGACAATCGTCTTGCATAGTTATTAATAGAAAAGCGTTGGTAAACAGGATGCTGAACTATAAACTAAGGCTGGTGGAGGATTCAAATATTGACTGTAGAACCCCTTTCACTCTGCCCCAAAATGTCAACATTCTGAGATTAAAGCCACACAGCGCATGTAGTAAATAAATCAGGGTTTGAACTTTTTTTTTATTTACATGAAGCCCCTTTTCCTTTTGTGGAAAGGGAAGACCAGGCAACCGTCAGAATGGCTTTTAATGACAGTTACTATGTAAGCTTCTTGAACAACGAGTATTACTGACACATGAAGCACACTTGACAGTTCGAACAGAACAGATTATTTTCACTCACATTTGGCAAAAAGAAAAAAATCATAGCAAAGGAACACAATCACCTGTGCTGTTTATTGTTTACTGTGCGGCTGCTTGTCTTTATATATAAGTATATGATGCTGCTTTTGGTTTGCTACGGCTGCTATTTTGTACGACAGCTAACCTCCTTTTCGAACTAATCAGTCACTCTTCCCCAACTTAATCATTGGTCATATTTGTAAATTAATGACATTTTTTTCTGATCAGTCAGTCAGTTAGTCTGTCCGTCTTCACACAGGGCTTAACAGCTCCAGACCCTTCTGTGGTGGTGCGTGTCCGGGATTTGTTCGGCGCTACTGTGGCCAACCTTGTTGAGGCCATGCAAAAATTTGGAGCAATCAGGTAGAGTGAGACCTTTGCTTCCCTGTGGAATACACATGTCTATGTAAGCTTTTCACCATACCGAGTGCATACAAACCACATGCAAATTCAATCTGTCACACAATTATACATTTTTAATCACATTACAATGCACAAGACTGATGCCCGTAGAAGCAATAGATGTGATTTGTGTAATTTTGTGTGAGGCAAGCCCTTCGGCCTCGCTTCAAACATTAGCTTCAACATGTTTGATAGTGCAGTAGTTATTGTGTAATCGCTGTGTGATCCTGCAGCATAGAGATCTTTTCTGCATTTGGTTTGTATGCAAGTTTAGCGACATCCTGTTGACTCTCTCCTCTTTTACTGATTTTGCCTTAAGTTATGTCGTGCATATGCCCAAAACGCACCAAGCACTCGTGGAGTATGAAGGCATGGTTGGTTCTTCTGCAGCTGTAAACGCTGCAATCAGTCAATTTTATGTCGCAGACCATCGAACCTACATTGACTACTCCACAAAGCAGAAGCTCTCGAGGGGAGGAGACTCTGAAAACCACAGAAATATTACCAAAGTCCTTTTGCTCACCTTCACAAATTCCATCACCACGGTAAATGTTTCCACAGACCTCTCAACTTTCACATTTTCATCTAAGTTTGCGGTTTGCGAGATTGCAGTTGGAAACTCCTCTATTTGACTCATTGAGGTTGCCTAAAAACTGTAAAACTTGAGTTTCAACTATCTACTATTTTGTAAGTAATCAATCTATAGATTATTTGCTATTTGATTTAATTTTTATTTTTTTTTAGATTGAATAGGCAAAAAAAATAGCAAAAAATGTGAGAAAGACAACAACTTGTCCTAGCTGAAACCACAACACAAAAAAGAGTAAAATAGAAAATATAGATGAAGATATATAAGAAAACCAGCAGCACAGGACAATTGTAGTTCAATGATTGTTTTAATTGATTCTAGTCGATTTATAGATCGATCCCTTCAGCTGTACTTGGTACTTATTAGTGACTGGAGATAAATGATGATGACATTTGCGTTGATGTTACATGTTCACACCTTGTTTCACTGTGTCTATTTTTAACAGGATATTCTTTACATTTGCAACAAGTGTGGGCCTGTCCAGAGAATTGTCATCTTTGGAAAGAATCGTGTCCAGGCAATGGTTGAATATCCTTTTGAATCCTTAAATGCCTGGGTCAGACTTGACATTTTTATTCTGTCACTCCATCATCAATGCCAACCACAGTGGCTTTGATCATGGTCAGGAGACTGGAAACTTTGCTGGTATATGACGGGCTGGTTATGTCTCAAGAGGCCGTTAGTAAGTTGTGTCGGATGTGGGATGACACAAGCAATTTGCAATGTCTATATGAGTCATAGGCGCCTGTCATCTTATTGGCCAAAGCTATGGAACGTGTAGCTGTCACAAATGACATACAGCAATACAAAAAAAAGACTTGACACAATAAAATCTGAAATCTCGACAGTGCTGCACAATACAGAGCACAGAACACACAACTAGAGGTTGCACTGTTGTAAGGTGGAAATTCCTCTGTGACACAAAAGTGGTTTTGATGCAACACTTTTTACACTTTGTCGTCATATTGACAGGTTTGAACATTCTGAGGGAATTTTTTTTCTGTTGTGAAAATGTTATTCTATTGCAATGGATAGGTCTTACTCACCTATTAGAAGAATCAGAGCATTTCAGCATGTCTAGACACAGGAAAACATTCAGTGCACGTCAACTTTATGTTTTAGCCTGAATTGCCATTGCTCTCATGCTGTTAACTCTCCAGTCTTCTCCTTAATCTTGCCTTCACATTTGACTCTGTGCAAAGTGCCCTGCATGCCAAGGACTCGCTGAATGGTGCAAACAATGACACCGGTTGCGGCATACTGAAAGTTGAATATGCCAAGGTAAGGCTGTGTTACATTCAAATCGAGCAACTTATGAATGTCACATTTTGTTGGACCAAAGGTATGTAAACTGATGCTGAATATAGAGATTTGGGTCATTTTTACTTATTAAAAAAACAAACAACAACCTTTAACTGGCAATGAGCCACTGGCTGGACCCAAAGTCTCCAGCACCACTGGCTTCTTATGACAGCTGTCTGAGCTGTTAACAACCATCTGCCCTGCATCTCCACCCACGCCCCTGCTCAGGCACCTCGGTGGACTCCACCAGCCGCCTGTATTGCATTAAATTAGTGCAGCATCCACAAGGCCAAACAAATCACACAAACACACAAACCATCCTTACCACTAATCTGCAGTAGCTGGATCTGGCTATATCTGACAATTAGCCCCTTTTGCCTGTCAGGGCCCGAAACACACCATCACTTTTAAGAGCATGAAAACAATGGGTCTGGCAGCGCCGTCTTCCTTAATAACCACTAATTTGACTATGACTGGTCCAGAGCCTTGACTGACTCCACTCAGAACCAGGACTGTCTACAATCCCATCCTGCGCTCTGCAACTTGCGGGCCAGCCAGTATAGAACAGCTTTTAGCTTTTTGTGTATTTGTGTTTTTTTTCTTTGTTTTTAATTTGAAGTTTCCTTCGTTTGTCACTCATTTTGGATTTATTGAGTGCATCAAGTGCATTGAGTGCAGTCCATCAGTCTGTTCACCCTACTCTGTAATGATGCTACGGGATGCTCAAATATCCAGGATAAATTCTGATTTGTGTGTGATACTTTTACAGGGAACCCATGAGTATTGTCACAGGAAACCATGTGTGTGGGTCTTACGGGAAACACAATTAACTACCGCAGCCATTTGGACATCCCATGGCACATTATCAGAAGGCATGGCGTCATTTAATTGGGTGATCGATGTGATCTTCCTTGTTCAACATGAAAGAGGAGGAACCCTTGCAGCATGCACTCAAAATCAAAATCCAAGCAAAGGAAAACAGCTAATCAAAATCAGAGAACGTGCACACACATGCGCGCACATACACGAAACTAAACAACAGCTTTCCAATTTGGCCATGTACCCGTGAGGGAGGCCATCCAAGGAATCATGGGAGGAGAAACAGGGAGAATGTTAAATACACCGAACAAGGAGCGCCGAAGAGAATCTCTTGACTCTTAAGAGCACTGTAAGAGAGAGCTTAGCAACAAAACCACTGTAATGGACATAATCAAATCCTAGGTCAGTGTAATGCACAGATAATCCGATCAGAGGACATGGAAGAAAGAGGTTGTGGATTAAGGAGCCAATTGAAATGCAAGAGCCAACCCCAAAACACCAGCAACTGAGATGAGGGTGCCTTCATGCCCACACACTCCTTGTGCTAGCTATCTTATCAAGAGACCATTGGTGTATAACATCTCCACACTTTGAGACCAACCAATACCTGGTTAAAAAAATGAAGAAACAGTAAATTACCTACCCAAACTGGCATCCCTAGTTGTAGTGCGAACACAGAAACACTCAGCGATACAACACAAGATAATGCAAGATTCCTGACCTCAATCAATGCTTTACCCTAATCCTTGTATCAAATATATTATTAGTATTTGGACACACAGATAGCGGTGACATTGTGTTTCCCTCACTGAAATCACAGTTGATCATTTATGCAGGCAACATTTATAATTTCTGGTTTCGTTTTCTGGGAGAGTAAAGGTGTAGTTCAACCTTTATATTTTCACCAAAAGTAAACACGAGACAGATACAACGGGAAACAGCGTTTATTTAAAAACAAACAGACAATAAACACGACTCCTTATTTGAAATAGCTGCCCTAGCGAGCCAAGGACCACTTTATGCCGCGGTGTTCGAGGCTTCCTCGCGGCGAAGAGCCACGTCCTCTCGACCAATCCGTATTTCCTCTCGTCTCGAGACTCCTGAGATTCCCTAACTTAACGCGCCTCACGCAGGAGCAACTCGGTTTGTTCCGAGCGCTTCGCCGTTTGCCGCTCGTCGTTTTTGCGAATATGGTTGAACACACTCGCGAACACGGAAGTTCCGTGTCGAAAGAGTTGGCGTCGGTGTCCGTTCCGAAAGGGAAAATCGACGAAAACACTGAGCCAATCCAGTGCCCTGCTCGTCGCTACGTCACCACTCAACTCGCCTCGTCTCGCTTGGACCCTGAGCGCTTGAGGTACCAAAACGGCACCTCCTACAGCTGTGTAGCGGCCAGTGGGGACGCTCTACAACCGTACCGTGGCGAGGCGAGGTGAGGCGAGGCGAGGCGAGGCGAGGCATCAACTGACCCCGCTGCGTCAGTTTACGCGGCCTACCACTTCGTGGCTGAGTTGCTGTCATGCCCAAACACTTCCACGTTCTTATAATACAGCTGACAGTTAACTGTGGAATATTTAGGAGCGAGGAAATTTCACGACTGGATTTGTTGCACTGGAATTCACTGATCTCCTGAGAGCAACCCATTCTTTCACAAATGTTTGCAGTCTGCATGCCTAGGTGCTTGATTTTATACACTTGTGGCCATGGAAGTGATTGGAACACCTGATTCTGATTATTTGGATGGGTGAGCGAATATTTTTGGAAATATACAGTAGTGTATGTGTTGGAACTTTCCAATGGAACACTTGGCATCTTTGGAGGATTAAATTCTTTTGCATCTAATCATGGAAATATCCTCGTTGGGAAATTGTACTAATCACTCTTGATCATAACATCTTTATTAACATATTGTGTGAAACTGGACTGCAAAGGAAGCTGATATTGAGAAGAGCTATTATACGCTATGATACAAAATGACACACTTAATTGAGCTCATGGGTACATAGATGTGAGACAATTCAGACAGTTTTGCTGTGCCTGCCTGAGACTGCACATAAGTATTCTGCAAGATTTAGGGCTACTTTTGTTGTTCATAAAACCTATTATTGTAAGGTAACATTGCTTGAATATTGAAGTAATACTTTTGTTGAAATATAAAAAAACGTTTATTTTCTCAGCGCACTCGCCTCACTGTGTTCAGAAACGACCAAGACACCTGGGATTACACAAATCCTGATCTGGGAAGCATAGGTAAGACTCTGAATCACATTCCTGAGCAATTACTGAGCATTGCTGAACGAGTGTTTCCCCTCTTCCAAGGCTCATAGACAGAACAGTGATAACCTCATAATTTCAACAATCTTAATTCACAAACCAAGGAAGATATTGGTTAAAGCTCTCAATGCGTACTGATGGTACTTTCCCAGATGTAACATTTCAGTTTGTTTTTCTCAGATTTTGTTACCTGCCTTCTGTGTGTTTGCTGCCTTTCTCCTTCTTGTTCTGTAGATGATGTCAACACCAACCCCAGCAGTAATCACAGACAGCCTTCTCTGCTAGGGGATTACCCTTCAGACTACCGTAAGTTGCAGCTGGACACTAGTTAGTATTCAGTTCAAAATGTTATTTACCTCGCTTCATATTTACTTTTCTACGTTGTCAGAAAAGTATTTGCATTTGGACATTTGTCAGTGCAGGGCATTTAGAGCAGCAGCTACATCTGTATCAAGATTCTTTATTCCAAATCTATTGTATTCTGTATTCAAAGGCAGTGATAGGCTGCTGGGTTTTGATCAGAATCTTCTACATGTTCTCTACTGAGGCTCAGACGACAAGGATGTTTTGCTCTTGCTGTGACCTGGCTTATTAATGGGGTCTCTGCTCTTCTAATTTGCCTGCTTCTTCAGGAGATTGTTACCATGGCTATGAGGACTCGTCTTTAGCCTATGAGGGTCGCTGTATAGGTCCGCCAATAAGAGGATGTAGTGGGAGGAGACACTGGCCGAGTTATGAGTGTCTTCCCCCCCCTCCTGGCAAATCCCCAGTAGTCATGTTGCATGGACTGGACCCAGTGAAGATGAATGCAGACCGGGTCTTCAATCTCTTCTGTCTCTATGGCAATGTTGAACGGGTCGGTAGTGAACGCCTTTGGCTGCTTTGACTTTTGTTTGTTAAAATAAATTTAATAAACCATATAAACACAAATTTAATGTAAAAAAAACGATTTGTGTCGTATCAACTAAAGATACTTCCTCAAACTCATGATTGTAGTCAGTAAATCAACTCTGACAAGAAACACAAACAGGTCAGATTGCATCTAGCTTCATGCTGTACGCGGTGACATCACCTTACATGTTAATTCATAGTTCTGTCCCGTTTCCCAGGTCAAGTTTATGAAGAACAAGCCCGGTGCAGCCCTGGTGGAGATGGGAGACTATTATGCCGCAGACCGCGCGATCACCCACCTCAACAACACCTTTCTTTTTTCCCAGAGAATTAATTTGTGGTGAGCATTGTGCTTACATGACTGATTGATGATATTGATTACATGATGTGACGCAGTTTAGACCCGCAACCCATCCTTTCCTACAGTGTATCCAAGCAGCTTGCCATTCGCCCTGGTTACTGCTATGAGCTGGAGGACGGCACAGGCAGTTTCAAGGACTTCCACAGCTCCAGGAACAATCGCTTCACGTTCCGAAAAGAGGCGGATAAAATTCGCATTCAGCATCCCAGCAACATCCTTTACTTCTTCAACGCCCCACCAGACGTCACCCCGGAGGTTTTCTCGAAGGTGCGTGGACGAGGGAGTCTTGCTGTGTGTCATCTGAGACGAGCCTGAGGTTTACCAAAACAAGCCCCTGCAGGATCAATGCATTTTCGCTGCAACTCGTGAAAGAGGGGAAGAAAAAAAATGATACTTATAAGTGACTTGCAATTGTGTCTCGCTCTTGACAGATTTGTGAGGAGATGGGCGTGAAGTCTCCTGTTAATGTCAACATCTTTACAGGAAAGAGTAAGCTGATTTTGTCATGCTTTTCATTTTTATTTTACTGCAACTCAATCTTAGGAAGAAAAATGCTTAAATGTCAAGGCATGTTGATTTGAAATGTGTTGATTTTTTTTTTCCGACCGCCAGTTATTAGTGCACCTTCAGACCGCAAAGTTGCAGGTCTGCTTGAATGGGACTCAGTCAGTAATACCATGGATGCCCTGGCCATGATGAATCATTATCAGTTGAAAAATGAGAGTGAGTGTCCGATCAACAGGATTTTGAGACTATTCATGCACATTTAGAGATTTAGACAACATAGATATAGGACTCCAACATTGCCAATTTTTTCTCAATATGTAAAACATGATTTGGCCTCCTAGCAGACAACTGGTTAATTCAATGCTTCTCTCTCGATGTTTCTCAGCTTGGCCTCATCCTTACACTCTCAAACTGTGCTTCTCCGTTCAACATGCCAGCTGAGGGCACTCTCGTTTCTAAGAGGGTGAAGACTATTCAATAAATCTATTTGCAACTTGAAAATCGTTTTTATTGTGCTGTACTTCTTTCTTGCAAAAGTCTCCTCTTGAGGCAATCTAACACGGTCATAATCTCTTAGAGAGGAAGGTAAGAAAAAAACAAAATGAGCTGAACAAAAGGTTATATTGTATAAAGAACTACACAGAAAAGAAAAAAAAACGAATTTTTGTTCATAATATACTGGAGTAACAAGTTAAACAGTCCAACCAAACCAGACCTCTTGGTCCTGAAGTTATCTACTTAATTGCATTTACAGACCTTAAAAATCAAGTCTCTTCAGGCCTCATTACGGGAAGCTTTTATCTTATTTGCTAGCACTCTGATGGTTTTCTTTAGTAGCTCTTTGTGATTTGAAGGTCCAGCGTGTACTATTTGGCTTTACTAATGATTTTTATACCGGTAAAAGCTGAAAACACTGCCCATAAATACATTAATAAAAGTGTAAACTCGCAGTACAATAAAAAGTTATTTGGTTTTCCTACTCTTAAAATGGTTCTCGAAATCAACGAAATACTATTTACAAAGTGCATAAGACCCACTATTTTCATTAATATTGATGAGACTTGTCACATGTCAGGAGCCTTCACCAAGTCATAGCTCAAATGTTCACTGTGACACGGAGCAGCTGACGTGTGATTGCAATCAGTCCAACCTCAAACCTCAACTAGCCACTCAAACAGTAGATAATAATAATAAAAAAAGATCTTTGTACAGAAATTAGGCACGAAACACCCTTAAATCATCAGAATTTTAAAACTCGAATGCATCTTTTCCACGGCAACTGTCCGCTCATTATCCAACAACATGCACAACCAGTCATTTTTTTCGTTTCTCAAAAGTCAGACCGGCAGCACCAGAACGTGCCTGTACACTGGTGGAGACAAATAATTTGTGGTCACGGAAGCAGCAGAAACTTCAGCTTTTCACTTTCATTTCACTTGAACATTTCCCTTTACAGTTTCTAACTTTCTTTTTTACTGTTGAACTTTTTTACATCGTACTATCATCTAAAAGATGTGGGCCCTTGCTTCACTAACTTTGCATGGTTAATTCGTCCTCTTTATTGATACTAACTTGGCTATACAATTATTATACTTCAGCTTTAATTTTCTTTTCTTTCCCTTTTTCTCTTTACTTCAACTTTATTCCTCACTTCTTTCTCTTTTTCTCTTTAGGTGTCTTTCAGTCTTGTATTCCCCCTTATTGCGCTGTGAGCAATGCAAGGAATCCAAATTTTGACAGAGCGTTGCTCCAAACATAACCACGGCAGTGCACACCCGCGCAAACGATTCTTTCCGGTGTGACCAGCCAACAAACCACAACAGCTTCAAAGAAAGCTCACCTTTTTGCCGAGGGGCAATGAAGCCGTCCGCGGCGCAGCAGGCCACAACACGTCCACGGCTTTGTGACTGTTTGTCATGCAATGACACCTAGTTAATGAAGAAATGTCCGTTAACACCGACTTGATTGCGTGGGAATAAATTTATTTCAAAGAAGTTGAGCGTCAGCCAGGCACCAGTTCACCTGCGGGAGGCCTCAAGTCAATATGAACAACTCTGAAGTCACAGCTACAATATCTCACATGTGTAGGCCAGTTGTTTATACTTGTGCACTCTTCTGATTAGTTTTCCTGTAATTCTGAGCAAAGTCAACTCTAGGAGTCAACCCCTCAGAGCGAACTCCGACTCAAAGTGTCCCGATTAACACAGATCACATGTTTAACTCATGGTAGACATCCCTTCACATAGCAAGACCATATGGCAAAGAAATCAAACATATGACCCATCAGACACTGCATCACTCACTACCAATAACATTGTAGTACTCAGCTATGTTAATATGCTGATCATTTCTTTTTCTGATGGCAACTCCAAAAATGGCACACATGGTTTCATCTTACAAGGAATATGAGGAGCGTCCTCATTATTTATCATACCTCAACATGTTTGAACTGAATGCTTCCGTCTTCCCTAGAAGTGAAAGTGTCCAAACACTTTCTGAGGAAATGAAAGCATTATTTTGAAACATGTTAAGGCATGATAAATAATGTCTCAGTTACACACTGTAATGAATGAAGCATACAAGTCATCTTAATAGAAATAAAGATACATACAACTATGTTTCAATTTATTTGTAATATTTTAGCACCTCCCTCTCCTTCCCCTGCCTGTGTGCACACAAAATATATAATTTTACAGTAAGCCCTAGAACACACAACTCAGAACATGTTTTGTGTGATACATTCGTTTAAAAGGCATTGCAGACCCACTGCGGTGGTCTTGTTTATCTCTTTCAGAGTGAACAACCGAGGCCTTGTGCTGTGGCTATTTGTCTCATCCAGTGATTGTTTCCCCCCTGAGACATAGTTAAAGGTCAATTGTCAATCATGGACGTGAATTATAATCGAACACAACCCACCCTTCCTTGACAAATAAGATAAGATATTGCTTTATTTATCTCTCAGTGGAGAAATTTAAAAACGTTGGCAGCAGCAGTACACACAAACAACAAACATTCACACATCCCAGGAATAAAATATATATCTACAGAAAAGGGATAATTTAGAAATGTTGGCAGGAGTAGTACACATAAACAACAAACATTTGCACATACCAGGCATAAAACATATATATATACAGAATAGGGATAAGAAGCAGTGCAAAAGACAAATGTGGGTGAAATGGCAGCATGTCTTGTGCAAGGGTGCTGTTTTTATATTTGTGTGCATATACAAACACAAACACATGTTTATATTTAAAATGCTAAATGCTAGCTACACGCACAGCAGGCTCACAGGACCCAGTTAGGATTATTCGTGTTTGTCTTGCCTCGACTTCCTGTTTTATTTTGAAACCTCTCTTCTTACTTCGTACGCTAAATGGGAAAATATTCTGGAGGCTGCATCTGCTCGACTAAGCCATCTGCTGGACAAAAAGTATACAGCAAAACAATCTCTTCTCCTTTGGCAATAACAGACCCGCTAACCGAGGTGTTCCATCAAAATCCGCTCCCCTATTCTTTTCTTTTCTGGGTTGTCTTTTATTTGCATTGCTGCCTTTGTTATTTGCACCACTGTTTTTTATTTGCTATGGAACAGTAAAGATGAAAACCTCAAATTCTTTGATTTGACAGGGATGATAATGGGGTGCAAAGGCAACAACATCACGTTCAACGACAACAATGTTAAGAAGCAAAGGCAAACTTGCCTTAGAGTTTTTTTTTTTTATTTTTTATTTTACACTAATAGAGATAAAAGTCGGCTTTCATCAATCGACTGAAGATCGCATCTTCTGCACTCGCCCTGCAGCTACAAAGCGTAGGCTCCCCCTGCTGTAAATATTTAAGTCAACTCCTGACCAACATCATACACTCACCATACAACCGAGTACTGAATCCAGAATGTCAATGCAAATGATGTATTTTTGATGAGGTGACTTACACCTAGCAAGAAGGTCATGGGTTTGATCTTGGTCCTTGAGAACTTTTCTGTGTGGGGTTTGCCTGTGTCTGCGTGGGTTCTCTCCAGGTTCTCCGGCTTCCTCCCACAGTCCAAAAACATGCATGTGAGGTGAACTGTGAACTCTATAAAATTGTCCGTAGGTGTGTGTGTGTTTGAGTGTGGTTGTCTGTCTTTGTTTGTTTTTCTATGTGGCCCTGCGATGAAACGGCCACTTGTCCATTGTTTCACCCTGCCTTTGTCCTATGACAGCTGTGATAGGCTCCAGCAAACCCCTGTGACCCTGAAAGCAGGAAGATGTGGGTGTTGAAAATGGATGGGTGGATAGGGGGACTTACACTGGTGAATCTTACATAATTCAAATAGTCGTTGATAAAGCAATACAAGACATTTTTTAAAAACAAAACAAAAATAAGATATGGACATTTTCTTTTGAGCAAAAACAGAAATACAACTATAACCCTACACAGATGAACACTTTATAAATCTTTTTCATCCTTGGTTTGGTTTTAGTTCTGTTTTTCTCTTTATGCTTGATTCTTCAAGTTCAACTCCAGGTTCAAGTCACAGCAATTTTGGGTAACTACCGATGTTCCTCAGGGTTTTGTCATTGGCTCTTGATTTTCATCCCAAATAGAATTCCTCTTCGTTAACTATTTCATAAATTCAACATTCAATTGTGATTGAAGACTTTCCTGCTTCCTGTCTCACTGCTAAAGAAGTCCCCAATCGCCCCATATGACATGATGTTTGAGTTATGACTTTATGTTCTTCTGCCCCAACAATTTGGACATTTATATTATTCATTTTTTAATTCTGAATACAGATTTCTTTTGTAAAACACACACACACACACACACACACACACACACACACACACACACACACACACACGCACGCACGCACGCACGCACGCCACTAGTTTGTTGCATTTCTGCTTCAAATCCCACTCCCTAAATGATGTCTTTGCAGTTGTAGTATCTGAACTTAGGTATATGTACTCATTTGAACTAAGAAGTGACTCTGATGCACTTCTTCACATAAGGCGTCTTTGTTTCCATATGGCGCCTCTGGCATAGCGGCCTGGTCAGTGGACTATCTGTGTCCAATGCCATCAAATCATAACCAGACGGACACTGGGGGTGCAACTAAGGAATGTATACATTCTCCCCCACTCCTAGTATCTTCATCTCGGGTTACTGGGGGTATAAGAGAGAGTGATGTGAACAAAGGATCATTGGAGTTGCTCACATCTGGCCAAGAGATAAACCAGTTTTTATACAACCAAGTCGGTGTCAGCGAAGACTCCTTCAACATCTACATCCCTCGAAGCCACCTGAAGAATTCACCACACAGTCTCCTGGGGAAAAAAAGCCCTAACAGTCTAATGGATTGGCACAAACATAAATACACAGGAAAAGCACTACTGAAACCTTGTGTTTCCAACAATCAAGACAACCAAAGCATCAGATAAGAAAAAGGATCTTGGAAATGGATCTGAAAGAGTAGTTTTTAAAGGTACAAAAAAAACCCCAAAAAAACAAAACTCAAATCACAGTCACATACACGTACAAGGAATCAACTTGCACTGCAGAAGTACAAACACAAAGAGACAAGTCTACGGGCAGTGTGATGCCTGACTTTTAGTCCCCTTCCTCTGATTGCAGCGTGATAATTTACAGGTATGCAATACCTCCTCTTGCCCTCTTCTAAAGTCATGTTTTCTGTTGTGCTGTTACGATTTCAGGCCTGCGTCAATTACTACAGAGCCTCGTGGTCTGTCTGACATCTTTTAAGGGTTACACGGTTTGTCGCGGCAACCGGCAGTGTTGCGGCAGTCAGCTGAGGGGCGTGGCAGCTGTCAGCTGGGGGGTGTGGCAAAAGCTGCGCTTCTCCGCCCAAGTGACGGCAGGTGCGCAGGAGCGCGTGTTTCTTTGCGCATGCGTTACCGGCGCCCCAAGGTGCGCCTGACCATGTGATCGCAATCAAAGCGATTGGAAACACGCACGCCAAAAGAGGCAAACCTCGCCAGTCTTTTAGAGAGCGAGGCAAAGCCGAAGACAGCAGGAGCAGTCACAAACGAAACTGAGACGCATGGGACACTGGACTCAAATGAGAAGGGCGACCGGTAAGGTCCAGCTGGGAAATCGTGCTTGGGCTGATGATCTAATCCATGTGAGAATTGTGATCGTCTGGGTCTTGTTTCTTTCTTTCTTTCTTTCTTTAAAAAAAAAAACAAAAAAACAAAGGTTTCTTTAATTTGTTAAAACGAAAGTTAAGTTGATTTGTTAAGAATGTTGCCAAAATAATTTAAATGGAACATTTGCTTTGTTAAAATTATGAAGTAAAAGAAATGAGGATTTTATTTTTTCTCTAAAAGTTGTGTTGAATGTGTTTGAGTGCAACACTTGATTTTTATATAAGTCAAAAGAAAAATGAGTTTTATTTACATTGGTTGTTGTGTGTGTTTGAAGGTTTTTCACCAGCACCATCCTCATTGACTGTTGAATAAAAAAGGATGGAGTGAATTTCTGTGCTTTTGTGGAGTCCTTTCCCTTTCAAGCGTGGGAAAACCATGCAACTTTAGAAGACACTTGACACGGTTATTCTGGAAAGCAGTCAAACTACAGAGGAAGCAGCAACAACAAGAAGTACATCCAAATCACCCCCCCCCCCCACATTGGCAATCCTCCAAGGTGCTCTGCATCTCTAAGTCCATGGCTGTGTGTGTTAGCCGAATTGTTTGGTTTCTGCTCTCTTACAGAAATCCTCTGCACTATGTCCCCTCCCTGCATAATCAAGTATGTGGGTTTCAATGCCATTAAAGCACTTGAACAATGTTAACTATGGCGTTGCCTCCTGCTCATTAATAGGTTAAAAATAACAACATATAAACAGACCGGGCTCAATATTTGGTCGGAATGTATACTCCATCGGAGGCTTCTTTCTCTTAGGCACAAGGCCATGACTTGAATTGGAATCAGCGGGCCCAGTGACATGGTTGATAAATGTTTGGATACTTAAACCCACAAGGACCTTAAACTTGTCTTGGCTTGGTCTCTCCATGTGCCTCCAGCTACACTTGACATTTCTGCAAAACACACAAAACCGGTTTCAATTCAAAGTACTTTTTTTTTTTTTTTTTTTTATATACCTCAGAAGCTCATAATTAATAAGAGGTGAACTTTGTGTCATTCTTAATCACTTGTGACTTTAACCACTTAAGCCTGTTATTGGGTCCAAGCTAAAAAAAAAAAAAAAAACCTAATAAAAACAAAACCCAATCATCCCTTGCCTCTGCTCTTGTGGAGAATCTGTCTCAAAGACTTATTGATTTTTTTTTTTTCTGTCCTTTGTGCAATTTTTTTTGTAAGCGCTCACTGTTCAGCAGTTCTCGCGTTCCTTCACGTTTCTTTTCACCACAGGGAGGCAACATTGAGCTGTTGCTGCAAAAAAAGCCCATTCAAGATAAGGACCCCTCTAAACCCTGCTGCAGTCAACTTGATGAGATCTCAAACTATATAGGGGAAGTAGACCCTGAAGCATTGAGATGTTTATCAATGAAATGGAGAAGTAATGGCAAGAAACACAATGGTAATAATCATGATAATAACTTGAAAATGTCTTTTCTGCTGTTGAGTCAGCATTGAATAGGAGTCAGCCCATATTTTCACAGTTGTAAATTCATTCAACCTTCAGAACTGAGGCAGCGGATGAGTGATTGTTTCGCTACTTCAAGCTATTGCGTCGCCAACTTCTAAATACAATCACCATTTATATTGCTGAAAACCTAAGTGAATAAAGTTTAATTCTCTTTCTGTAATAAGGTGTATATTCCCATTTTTAGGTGGATTGCACTGCATATGTTGCTGATTCATAGTTGGAAATCTTGATAGTAAAACGTCTTCTGCTCTGTCTTCCATGTACAGCATCATACACTTATTGCTTCATCACTGCATCTAACTCATCAAATGTATCTGCATCCATTCCTCTGGAGAGAATCAAAGATAAAGGTGAAACCCACCGGTAGCATTTGTACCAACTCTCATTTTCTTGCAGATTCACTGATTCATGATTTGGTAAAAAAAAACAACCCAAACCATTCTATTTAAAATATTTGAAAATAAGAATTTAAATGTAAAAGTCCAAGGGAAACATATTTACTCCCCAATAGCACACAAATATATGCATTAAGCACCAGACTGAGCAGGCGTGGGCCACATAGGCAATCGTCAAGCGCCCTCCAGTGGCCAGATTTAATAGGTCAGTTTTGTTTTCATAAGTCACCAGCCACAACACTACCCTGCCTGGCAGAGCTGCAAAAATGTCCTGAACGAACAAACAAGCAGAAAAAAAAAGAAGCTCAACAGTACTGGAAGGACAACGATATGTTAAAACAAAGAAACAAACACCTATTATACACCGTGTGTCACTGAAATAAATTATGCAAAATACCGCTTTTTCCGAGATCAAAGTCATTGGTGCACGTTTGTAAACGTTGTAGTTATTTCGCAATAATAGCTGTCTGTGCAACATTTCAGGCCTTTCGCGTTTTCTGACTCAGAAGTCAACTGGCACGCGTTAATATACTCGTATTTCCACATCCGGAAGTCGACGCGCAGACCGTCGCTGTCCCAATCCTGGGCAAATTTATAACATTACGTTTTCTACATTTACCAGCGACGCTTGTTTTACGACTTGTTTCGTTTACAAACGACAATCTTCACGAAGAGTCGCAGAGAAGTCGCTGAGCACGTTTTGCGTGTTTGACAAATTTACCGCAGTAATCAGAATAAGCGCGCAGCTGGAATGTACGTCTCCATGGTAACTGAATGCTAAACTCCTGCTAGTCGCCTTAGCGGCAGTTTAGGCATAAACATTGGGGCTAATAATAAGTGTGCATTTGGATCTCACCGTTTTCAAAGCTTTCTAAAGTCCACGTCCTGTTTTAACGGACTTAAATCAAGATCGAAGTAAGTGGATTTAAAAAAATAAAATAAAAAATGTTCTTCCTTTTATCGTTGCAATTCAGACAAAACGAAGATAAGCATAAAACTATCAGAATAAACAAATTGGAAAGACAAGTCTGTGCTGACTTAAGTTGTCGTAACATGTGAGTCCATCCTGGCTCACACTGCACTTCTCATCTATATACGTTGGGATTTTGTCACTGATATGTTGTATACTTGTAAAATATAATTACACATATAAATATTTCATTGTTTGTTCATGTTTGGACTTTTCAGGTTCTAAAAGGTGTGGAACTGCATAATGGAGAACATTGAAAAACTCGATACATTTCTGGAGAATGTTGACAAAATAAGTGAGTACTTGTGTGTGTGTGTGTTATACAAAATCTTTCATTTTCCTAATAATGTTTAATAATGTTATGTGAAACTAGCCTGAAAAATTAAAATGAAGTAAGTCCATCCTTCACTCGTACTTTGTTTGCTTGCACCAGATTTCAGAAAGTGTCTGCTTAAACACTCTAATAACATGTGTGATGGGGGCCTTTAACTTTGATTGTTTGCTATTTGGAAGAAGTGACTGCTGTGAAAAGTGGTGCAATTCCAGTATAAGTAGAAACATAATTAAAAGACAGAGAAACATTGACACCTACCAAACTCAAATTTTAATTTACCTCATCAAAAAAATATGCTTAGTTATTTTAAAACATTATTTGTAAAATACATTAAATGTGCTAACATCTCTGAGTGTAATAGAGCAAATGGTTTGTTTTGATGTTGAATTTGAGGTTAATCGTAAATGATGCATCGTTTCAGCTGAGCTCGTGATGGATCTCAAGTCTTCAGATGATGAAGTCAGTAAAAAGGCGATGGAAAAAGCTGACTGCTTCATAGCCGCTCTGGAGGAGCCTTGCAGAACTAAAGTAAACAGAACTTCAATCAACACAACCCCATCTCGTCAGGATTCTTTGGTAAAAGCATACACACTGTATCTCCCAAGAATAGATGCACAGTCTCATTTGTGACCAACCTCCTTGTGAATATGGACTAGAAACTTGAAGAAACATCTTTGATTATTTCCCTGTCTGTTTTACAGAATCTGCAGGACAGTAGTGCAGGTGAGTATGAGAGGACATTGTACTCTTCCTCACACAGAAGTAAACATTGCTGAACTAAATACATTTGCCTTAACAACTCAATGTTCTTTAAGCCAAAGAACAGAAAAGCAAGGAGAAAAACAACACCCTTAACTCTAAGTCTCATTGTTCTTTAGATGCTGCAGAGGAGATTAAGATTCTTTATCATCATTAACATATTTATGGCTCATTTTCACAATAGCATCATATCGCCCAGTCCTGCCACATTTAATTATTTTTCCTATTATGGTTAATATTTGTAACTTGGCTTTTTAATGTGTGGACTGTGTTTTGTGCTGACACCATTTTCTGATTCACTTTTGCTCTTTTAAACAACTGCATTTGTTGAAACAGTCCTCATTAGCAAAGAGTTCCAACCCCCCCCCCCCCCCCCCCCCCGCACCCCCCACCCCTGAACTTCTAACCGTGCACTGTCAAACTACGACAATCGAGTTTTTCTAACTTCATTGTAGTTACTGGCTCACACCTCAGTCAAGTGACCCTTATGTGTCTATAACTGCCAGAGCTACTTCCTGTGGACCAAACCGATGAAGGTGTTTGAATGAACACCGAAACGTCTTGTGTTTTTCAATTTTTTCTTCACGTCCGGAGTTTTAAAATCAAATCCTTTTTTAGAAGAACTTTCTACCTGGTCAAATGAATCTCCGCAGACCCATTCCCCTTGTGCGTCCTTCACCAAAGGCCGTGACCGTAACTCACACCTTTCTCCACTCGCCTCCCGACGCGACACCCCAAAATTTTGTGCTATTTTCTGACAGTTTACCAGCCAAGGACAGTGTGTGGTGGTGAGGGTTGAGCATTTTGAATGAGGACAGACGGCTGCTGTGATGGCCGCTGCTGTGTTTATAGGGGTGAAAACCAATGAGCCACTGTAGGAACACCAGGACTATTTCAACTGGCAACTGTCACTCAACAGGCTTACGTACAGTCAACATTCCCGTTATCGATTGAGCTAGTGAAATGTTCAGTGACACTGTGAGTCAATTAAACAGCTAATCTCTGTAAGCACTGCAGAGTGACAACCCTTACTCTGGGAATGCAACCAACTTTCTGACGCATTTCCCTGATCACTGCTGGAACGTGCTCTTGTACATGTGCACGTAGGGAGACAAAAAAAAAACAAAACAAAACATGGGGAAAAGTGAGCAAAGTTTGCAATTTGAAAAGACGAGGGAACGGATTTCTCATGCGAAAGTATGAAAGAGATGTTTGCTCTGAGACAATTTGACGGAAAGAAACATTCACACTGTGAGTCATCAAAAGCCGAGGCTGATTTATTGATTGGCGCTGACTGTGTGAGGACAATCAAAGAGGCAGGGAGAGCAGAGGAGAGTGAGCACGGGATGAGAAACACTTGCGTCTCTGGTTGAGTGTGCATGTGTGTTTTAGCTCAGCAAACAGGAACATGAGTGGGTATCGCCATCCAGAGACATAAACACGCCTGCCGCTGGTTGGACAGCAACGAGCCACTGCAAAACACGCAAACACAGTCATGAAGTGTTTGGAAAAAGTGAGGAACTGAGAACTGCTGACTGCGTTGTGCCGAACAATTACATTCTGAGACGAAAGTCCCCTCATGTAAAAAACGAACAAACTTTTCAGCAATTCTTTGCTTCCTATTTCCCCCAAGTGTGAAACTCAGCAGTACTAACACGGCCGCTGAACTTTGCGCCATAAATATTGAATTGAGAATGAGGAAACAGCAAAACAGTGGCAATCTCACTTTTTGAACACAAGACTTAAGAGGAGCTAAGAACTGCACATAGTTCAAAAACACTCCATTGAACCCAGAGTGTGCAGGGGGTCAGATAACAAAGTGCTTGACTGGAGGCTTTTATTTATTTTTCTACTGACTGAGCCTGAGCTCATTTTCCCACAGACTGGAAAGTGCGTTGCCAAATTTTTTTGTTGCTGATGAAAACCACAGGCTAAACGAACCGCGGCCTAAAGAGAGAAAATATCTTTGGCGCAGCACCGCTGTCATCGTGGCTCATCCCTGTCATCGCAGTTTTCCAAATTAAAGCTATTTTGTTTCCCTCCTTCCTGCCAGAGGCCTTCATGAAGATCATGGAGAAAGACGCCGAGGCCCGCAGATTAAAGAGGATGAAAAGGGAAAAAGTGGCAAACGGTGCGCTTGTTCTTCTCTCTAAGTCTGCTTTTCTTGCTGCTGGCTCGGTGGCGGTGCTATTTTTGAGTGTGGCAACGTTTCTCCTCTCCGCAGCATTGAAAGACAAAGGTAATGAAGCGTACGCTCGGGGAGAATACAGAACCGCTGTGCAGTTTTACACCGACGGCTTGGCTGAACTTCGAGACATGAAGCCTTTGTACACCAACCGAGCACAAGTGAGAAAAAAAAAAAATCTGAGCTGTGTTAATGATGATTTCTGTCTGTGCTTTGTTGTGCGCCAATGAAGAAACCTCATTTCCCCCCCAATTAGCGAATATGGTTTATTGAAAAGTAGACTGACAATTCTCTCTTCTATATGCATTTTCTTTTTTTCTTCTTTTTTTAATATCGCTGTGACTACCCAGGCTTTCATCAAGCTGGGACAGTACCAGGAAGCCATTACTGACTGTGAATGGGCCCTGAAGGTGAGTCTGACACCAAAGTCACCTTTGACTCTCAGAGTTCACTGGAACCTTACATTTGTATGCTTTTAGATGATTGGTATTTAGCTTAATTTCACATGTATGTGTATGTATATGTATATATATATATATATGTGTGTATATGTATATATATGTATATATATATACATATATATATATATATACATATATATACATATATATATATATATGTGCATGCATGTGTATATTTTATTATATAAGCTGTTTTAGTTTTGTGGATGGATTGTTTTTTATTTTGGTTGTTGTTACCTTAGTGTGTTGAATGAATGAATGAATGAATGAATGAATGAATAACGCACTGCTGCTGTAACAATTTCATTTCCTGCGAAGGACTAGCTAACTAACTAACTAGCTAACTAGCTAGCTAGCTAGGACAATGTTAGAGAGGAGTTAAAACATGGATAACCTCTCAAAAGTTTGTTTATTTTGAAATTGTATTACTTTGTGTTTAGAATGGAAAAAATGCCATGTAGAAAAGAAAAAAAAAACTTGTTCAAAACCTTGTTGTAATCAAATCTGGGAAGGCGGCGAGTGTCTGTGAGCATGTTGCTGCGACAGAAATCGCCACGTGCCATTACGTAGGTCTGCTTGCTGTCATGCCGGCGTCATTTTCTCCCCATTAGTGTGATGAGAGGTGTGAAAAGGCCTATCTACACATGGGGAAAGCGTACCTGGCTTTGAAGGAATATAACAAGGTGAGCGTAATTAGTCGCCCTCACATCTATTCACACATTTTACCCGACAAATTGCTCTTGCGTTATTTTTGCGATATTTACTGCTGTATTAATATATTACAAGTGTTAACGACCTGGGCTAATTGCCCATGCCAGAAAATACGTCGGGGCGGTGTATACAAGTGTATGCTCACCGCAGGCCTACGTCACTAGGTTTTCAGTTGTTTGCGTGGCATCGCAGTGTTGCGTTCTTTATAACGGAACTACTTTTTTTTTTTTTTTACTGCTTAAAGAGATCTGGAGTATCTGCACCTGCATGAAAGGGGAAAATACCTTTACGTAACCACGAAAGAGGCGTACCTGCCTCCAGCACGGCGCTAAAATACCACTTTATGCAGCAGTCCTATTCCCTGTATACCTTGAAGAAAATATGTAATTCATTAATGAGAGTTTGTTTGGTATTTTATTAGAAGATACAGTCCCCCCCCCGCCGAACCTTTAAACATTAGTGACAGTCGGATTATTCTCTTGAAATTTGAAGTGCGTTTTATTTTTGAAAGAGAATCACGTAGCCAAAGACGAACGTACCATTTTCCCCTTGCCTCTCCCTCTCTCCAGTCTAGAACCTGCTTCGGAAAGATTGTTGACATTGAACCCGGCAGAGGGAAGATGATAAAAGGTAGTGACATCATTTATTTATTTATTTTTTTTCCGGAGAGGTCAAGTAAGTAAAGCTTCGCCCTGCGTCATTTTCACGTCACATGCTTCTCGCGTGTTCATTGCCGCTGTGCGTACGTACTGCACACCAGCAGCCGCTTTGAATTTAAATTCAGGGCTGCTCAACGGACCTGCTCTCCTGTGCCGGTGCCGGCGCGGTGACAGCGGCACAGTGCGAGGCTGACGGAACGCATATTTCGCCTTTTATTCACACATTCCTGGAAAAATGAAACATCACAGTGAAAAGGGCACACAGTCCATCTTCAGCCAGTGATTCCAGCTCCCAGAAGAACGCCTTCATGGCACATTGCACGCTTATGTATAACACGCTACTGTGTCCTCCTTGGCTTCCTGTGCAATGTGTAGAATATGACGACCATTACACAAGCAGTTTGCAGCCTGGCTTGCCAGACAGAACGCTGCCTATGTCCTTGGTGTATCAATCTTGTAAAGAACGTAAAGGATTGAAAAGAAGAGCAGAACTTCACACTGGTGACACGGCGTCACCTTGAAGCAGACCAATCAGATTTGTGACTGTTCAGGCTTTTACTTCCCACACTAGAGGTATTCTTTGTGCAAGTAATTGCTTATCTTTGAATGCAGATTGGTTGAGTATTATATGTCTCTGATGCGTCCACCTCCCGCAACAACAGCAGCAGCAGCAGCAACAACAACATCTTTATCTCCAACAAACTCATTAACCGTGTCTTTCAGCACCAGGTGTTGTTCGACAATGACACACGTCATAAAAAACAACAATGACAGGAAGGACAAACATAGGAAAGTGTTTGGTTATGCTGATTTGCCCGTTGCTGCTTTGTCTTTTGAAATATCCAACGTGTCCATGACGAGGTGAAAAACTCTATCCTAACTCAACAGGATGTTTTATACTTTTGGAACTTTAGAAAATAAAAAAAAACAAATGTAATTTTCTGTTGCAATCTTGTATCGCAGCCGATCCGAGCATTTTGCACTTTTATCTTTATTTTATCTGTATTAGTCATTCAGTGTGTGAAGGCCTTTTCTCCAGCGAGACAACGGCGGATTATGGGTGTTAGGGACAACATGATCTGCACTCCAGCCACCAGGACCTAGTGGCTTCTGTGTTAAACTCTTGCCAAAGCCAGTTAAGGTCAAGTGGGAGAAAAGCCTTCAGCGATAATGCAATGCTGCGGTAATGCAATCCAGTTCACCAGTACGCCAGCATCCATGCTAATTGCTTTAGCAGCAGCCGTCTCTTCAGTACGAGTTTCTCCCCACCGAGATTCTCCTCAAGCCCCCGCCTCTTAAAAAAACGACTAGTCGCGTCGGTTAGATGGATGAGTGACATTTTCGAGTTGTCATGCGAGGGCTGCAGCTGCTGCACAGGGGGTGGGGGGATGGGAGGGGTGGGGGGGAGGGTCAGCCATTTTAATCTATTGCACCTGAGCGGCGCTTTGTCTCGCCGCTGGCCTGACTTTACCATCCTTCACCTTATTGCCGTTTTTAGCGGCCCATTTACTACATCGCAAGAGGCAAATTGCAATATTTTTGAACGCGGTGGGGGGGGGGGTTGCTGTTGCCGCGAGTGCAAGTCAGGACTCCGGCGGTCGTGAAAGGACGGTTAGAGGCAAAGGAGGAGGCCGGATTCATTGTTGTCCCCAAGCCTGTTTCACATTTCGCTGTTTGCTGTTGGATCACAGTCAACTCAATTTTGCTCTTCCTCCCGTCCTTTTTTCACGCAGGGTACCTGGAACAAGTCGATTTAGAGGAGGAGAAAGACGGTCAGGAGGCAAGCGCCATGGAAGAATTCGACAGCGGAGACGCCAACGCCCAAACGGTCCCTCATCTGCTGGAGAAACTGTCGGCACCCGGCCGCCTGCCCTCCTACTACCGCGGAGGACTGGAGATCCTGACACAGGCGCTCGCAGGCTGTGAGTGCCCTCGCGGAAGGAGTGGCCGTCATTTTTTTTTCTCTCCCCCGTAATGTCTTTGCGCTCGTCTCGCCACTTCGCCGGTTCACCTATTTCACAGCTCTGTGGCTAAATGGCCCTTCAGGCGCAAATGTTAAATAGCTCTGAAAGGAGGGACGAGATGGGAGATAAAGTGCTCACAGCAAACATCTTGGGCCAGGGCGCCCCGCGCGATGCAGGGGCTGCCGAAACACTGAGAGGTTTCCGTTCTGCTATTTAAAAAAAAAACAACAAAAAACAACAAAAAAAACAAAAAACAGGCGGTGATGTGATGAGTCTGGTGCAGTTGCCGCCTGTTGCTGTTTTCACGCCTTGTTTGTCACAGTGGGGAATTTCCATGATAGACTAGAAAGCAATGCTAAAATATGGCAACCTTTGTTTTGAATGATGCGCAATCTTACCAGAGAGGAAGTGGCACTTAAAGGTCCTGTGTGTAAAATTTGGCACAATTTCCCATTTTTATATTGTTAAATGCCCAAAAGTACATTAATAAAAGTGCATACTCACAGTACAAAACAAGCAATTTGGCCTTCCTGCCCATAGAACGGTTCTTCTTTGTATATAAGAATATACATATAGATGTATATTGAACCCACAAGGGTCTTGCTCCCAGTTAGCTGCCATCTTGCACTGCCATATTTTGGGAGGGTGAGAGGATGAGCGCTGCAATCTAGAATCTACAGTGCTCTGCAACCACTTGATGCCCCTGTTTCTTTTCAAAATTTCCAAATATTACACACATAACACATTTTTTTGTTGTTGCATAATTTATACATTATAGCAGGAAAAAAACAAAACAAAGTAAGTTATTTCCTGTTTGGGATGCCTGGAGATAATGAAAACCTAATGACCGTTTCATCTAGCAAAATTAAATGATGCATTTATCATTGGGCTGTAAAGCAAGTGTTTTTTCCATTGGCTTCTTTGCAGCGTTAACATGTGCTCATGCCCTCAGATCAATCACATTCCAATCATAACAACCTCATCGGAGGTTTCAAGTTGACTGTTTCGATAGAAGCAAACTCAAGCAAACTCTTAAGGATGCATGGAAACGTTAATCGACATAAGAACACAAGCCTTACCCTCTGCTTATCCCGTAAACAAGCGTCGCTGCCGTCGCACACATGCTCTTATTTTCTACGGATTTAATTTTCTGTCTCCATTGCGTTGCACACATACACACAGACCAACGCATTATCCCGAGCAAAACTTTTTTTCCTGCTAATCTTGGGGATTAAGCCAAAGCCTTAGAAGTTCATACAACTGCTGCATCCCAAAGGATTTAAACATAGCCAAACGGATGGAACGTTTCCTAAGCGCTTTCCCAAACTGCTCCATGTATCCATCTGGTAAAGTGCCAATCGGAAGCTCTTGGAAAGTGAGGCAGAACTAGGAAGATGAGAGGGTAAACTTAGCGGCTGACCAATCAGATCTGTTTATTCATGACACATGGCACGCACCACCATTATGTTCTACATATAACAAAGAGAGGAAAAGTCCTCTGTTTCATTTCTATGTCAGTATTGTATATGCTTTTATATTGTGAAGCACCTTGTTTTGCATTTGAAAGGTGCAATACAAAGAAAGTGTGATTTTTGATTGTAGTGGGAATGTACCACCTTGTTCCCCCCTAACCGGTTATCTTAGCAACAATCATCGTTGTGGTGACACTTTAGGAAATGAAAAAAAAAAAAGTTTTCTTCTTCTTCCAACTCCTTTTTCAAACCATGTGCGGCATTTTTTGGTTTTTTTTGCTTTTTCATTATTGTTGTTATTTGCATCATTTATCACTTGTTGTTTCTTTTGCATCTGCAGATAGTTACATATTTCATTTTATTTTATTTTATTAAGGTCGAAACAAATTCATTCATTCATTCATTCATTCATTCGTTCATTCATACACTGCTGGGGAATAGTGAAGATTGAAAAGATCTTTATTGTATGCCAAGCACAGAGGTTTGTTCTTTTTTTTTCCCAGGCACCACCGCTGAGAAAGGATGTGGTTTGAGAGAAAGTGCAGCGAGGGTTTGCTTTAGGTTGACAGCAAACACTGTGAAGCCTTGAGGAGATGCCCTGGGCAAAATCTAATAAAGCGGCTGTTAACATCAGGTGGCAGTTTCTATAACATCACGATATTACCTGCATGCAGGCCTGTCGGTTTTAGGCGAGAGGAGCAGGTGCCTGTCCGCGGCTTTATAAATGAATGGCATTCAAGATTGAGATCCACCAGATGGACGGGACTCTTGGAACTTGCCTGGGGTTATTGATGCTTCTTATACATATTTCACGCCAACCATGAGCTGCAGTCAGCAAAATGTAGAATTTTTGTTGAAAGAAGAAAAAAAGCTTGGCGCCACTGAGCCGAAAAACGGTGCTGGGCCAACAGAAAACTTTTCACAGGGACGCCTATTAAAACAAGTCATTACAAACAACGGCATCATTAGTCAAATCACACCCAAGGACAACGTTAAAGTGACCACGTAGCTCTCTTGACGTTAGCTTTGTTTGACCTAGTAGATTGACCACTATTTTGGACAGCCAAGGCTCCCTGTCAGGTTGCTCACCCCCTTTTGCCTCTGAGCTGTTGATATTTCAGCAAATGACTCCCGACGTGACTTTGAAAACTCCACCACCGAACTGTCGTCGCCGCCTGTAAAAGAGTCGGCCGGCGCATTTCATTAAGGTCAGACCTCTCAGGGGTGTTTATTTTGCGACGGAGGAGGTGAGGCTCAGCCACGTCGTCCCCGAAGCCTTGTAAAAACTTCAGGCACTTTGGTCTCGTGACTTGAACTGATGGAGGCGATGGGATGACACTTAAATTTAGATCCTCTGCTCAAACTTTGCTCGCCTGACGCGGCCCATGGACAAAAGTACAAAGAACTTTTTTCACACGGCGGAAATCAGGACGACATTAATTTCCTTTTGACTAGTTTCGCAAGTTTGACTTTTCTGCTGTCGCGTCCAAACCCTGACTTGTGTCTTGGCCACTTTCTAACTGATTGGTCCAGTTTTATTCTGGCCAGCTATTTAACAATTCAGCTTTTTGAGGTGAATTTACGAGTCTTGCAACACAATCGACTGCTTTTTCTCTCCGCTGGCCTTCACCAGGCAGGCAACCTAACGGAAGTTGCCACATCGCACTCTGGGACAAGGTCGAGGTAGCGGAAGAAAAGAAAAGCTGCAATGACTGCACAACAACGAGGAAAACAACTCCCGGCACCACCACCAACAACAACAACATGAAAAAAACAAAACAAAATAATTTCTTCTTGTTTATACAAGAGAATTTCTTTTTGCTTTTCATTTTGTGAGATTTCAGACTTGGAATCTCGGCAATCCATTCTCTTTGCAAGGTTAAAACTATAAAGCCGGGGGTGGGGGAAAAAAAAAACCCCATCACTGTGTCACGCTGACCTTTTGCCGCACAATTTGTTGCACACCATATTCCTTTGCACCGGCTGCCCTCCGAATAATGGAAAATATTTCCTTTCCGATATCTTTTTGTTCTTTTTTCCATTTAGAAGAATACAAATGTTCTGTTATACAATGAGGTGCGCTGCCATTCGAGGGAAAAGGGCAAAACTTACATAACTCACAACTGAAAAGATCTCAGCGCGGCCGACGTCACACGCTCTCCCCACTGAAAGTACGTGCTCAGTCCTCAGCGTTACCTTCCTTACGCTCGTGCTCATGATTAATGGAGGAAAAGACCCCTCGTCACCGTGCAGTACTCTTAACATATTTTATTCATCCCATCCCTTTTGTGCCCTTGACTGGAAACCTGGGAGCAAAAGTTAAAATTGGAAGACAGATGGGGGTGTATTTCCGCAGACCTTCAGGCTAACTGTGGTGATATATATATATATATATATAGGTTTTTTTTTTTTGTCTCCACCCACGATCTACTCTTCTCTTCCACCAGGTTCCGGCCAGACCCTTTTCAGACTGAACAATGGTTTCAGCATCATCATTGGCAATGACACGCTGAGGAGGTAAGGAGACCGGAGGGAGTGGTAGCTGTCAGCCGTCTTGACAGATGAACCCGGGGAGAGGTGCGTGCAGACAGTGACGGCCTAAACCGGAGAGAGCTCCTTCTCCCACCTTCTCGCCCCCCCCCGCCCGTCACTCCGTTTGTGGGCGAGCGGAAGGAAAACGTGACCGCACTCCAGTATGGCTACAAAAAATGGCCCAATTATGTGGCTGGAGTATATCTAAATTCAAAGGCAGACCTGGAACACTTACAAATTGCAAACTTAATCGTTTATGTTTGACCGCTGACATTGGCCAGTCAGACAGGAGTGTGTGAGTGTGTGAGACATTTGTCACATCGCACTTCGGTGCAATATTTTTGTTTGTATTCTTTGTTCCCTGCACATCATGCTGATGGATGCCCTGAAAATCCCAAAAGATCATCAGTTTTCCCCGTTCAAAGTCACTTTAATCACTTCACTTCAATCCTCTCTCTTCCTTCTTCCGAAGCTCACTTTAAACTTCGTCTCCACTGTTTCACTGAGTTGGTGCCATGTGATTGGCCGGTTAGATGTTTGTGTAATCGAGGAGTTCAACATTTTACATCATATAGTGACCAGCGGGTGCAGATTGCACGTTTCTCTCACACATTGCATTGTGTTACGTTTTACAGTTATTGTGTATCTCCGCTTGAAGCATTGCGTTGTTTTTCTTCCCAGTTGTCTCCTGCAGGGATCAAAGGCTTCAGAGAGTCGGGAACTGCGTACATCCGTCCTAAAACTATGGAGAGTCGTATGTCAGGGGAATGGTATGTGACTTCATTTAGTCCCCGGGAGATGGAAATATTAGAACTCTGCTCATTTGGCTGCACAGCAGGTGATCTTGCTCTCCTGCTAGCTCTCGCCCTTTGATTCAATCCACTCTCTGTATAGTGCCGTCAAAATTAAGTGTGCGGAGAGAACTTTTCCTCAGATGTGGAGTTTGATGTGTCTTGCAGACATCTCCGTGGCCCCAAATTTTCATAAAAGTGTGAGCTAACACCAAACATTAAATTATAAACTAAATGTGAGGTACAATATGTTTTCATGCTACTTCCCGCTACGTCTTCGTAAAATTACCAGGCACAGGAAGAGGATGCAGCAAATTCCAGGAGTTTTGCAATATTCAGCAGACGCTGAAGTTATTTGTGCAAAGTTTCACAAGTGCAGCAGCTGTTCACGAACCTGCTTGACAATTTTTTGAGACAAGTTAAGTAAACAAAGGGTGAAAAGGATGACTCAAAGACTGAAATATGCAAACAAAATCTTCACGTAGACTGTTTCCATGGCGAGATAAACACGTGGGGAGGTGACGGTTGCATCGTTACACGTGAGGATGAGGATCGTCAAGCTGAGATACAAATGGCTGTTTACAGAAAATTTCAATTGTGTGACAATGTAAAAGTGAGGGTGAATTTCTTTCTTTTGGCTGAGGAGGAAAAATAGATGTTCCTGGTTGGAGGAAGCTCATTAAAACCAGTGGTGATGTTTAAGAACACGGGTGGATTTTAATGGGGGTGGCTTCACTTAATTCAAGTGTTTGATTAGAATTCTGTAGGCTTTCACAGTCAGGGGTGAAGGGAGAAGCCCGGCGTACTGTGAAATCTCCCCAGCGAGAAAAGTCTGAGATTGCACAGAGAGAGAAAGAAAACACTTCGCAAGTTTGACATCTCACAAGCAAGTGCCTAAAGGAAACTGACGGGTTATGATTGAACAAAGAGGAGAGCGAAGCAGTGGAGCTCAGAGGGAAAACAAACTGAAGCTGCCTCGGACTTTGAGGGCAAACCATTGAGGTCGAAAACTTCACTCTGGGCCTTGAGCATTTGATAAAAACGAGTGCAGATAACTGATGGCTACGGAGAAGTGTGAGAATCTTCTTCTGGTGCTTTTTGTTTACAAAACGACACCCTGAAACTTTGATGCTTTTCATAGCGAGCGCTCTTCTTTTGCTAGTAACGCTCCACATGACATATCACGGGATTCTGTCTGCAGTGACACAATATTATTCCACTGTTTTTCCTTTCCATTTCAGACGAAAACCAGAAGACGCTAATGTCATGCCCGGTTAGCAGGGAGTCGGCAGTTCGCTTGGTCGCAGCCGAGCAGGCCGCCGTCCGGAGGGAATGCCTGGCGCTGCTGTCTTTGTTCTCTGAGACGCCACGCGGCAGGAGGCTGGCCATTGACTCCCTGGATGTGCAAACGTAGGCCTTTGCTTTTCAATGAAAAGTTGCCGAATGAACTTTGAGAAAGCACGGAAAATTACACTACAGACTACAAAGACTTCAAATGATTGGAATTTTTTCCCCCCTTCTTTCTGCTCTGTCTGCGGAGGGTATGCTTGGAAATAATCTAGCATTTCCCAGTGCCCCTCTAAATAAATCAGCGGCGGGACCTTGTCCCTGGGCCATGTAGCTGACATTATTGTCAATCGAATTGCCACAACCGTTTAATGAGATTTCAGGAGACGTTATATATCATTGCTCTGAGACATAATTTTTTAAAATGACACTAAGTGGCCCAGGTGATTTCTTAATATCTGTATGTCGGCGTAACGTATTTCGCAAAATGGATATTTCGGGTAGGAAAAGTGAGTGAACTGTAATGTTGTGGCATTTAAATTAAACCAGCGTTTGGAGGGAAAATATTAACCACTTTCTCATCGTTTGAACGCTGAGGTTTTTTTTTTTTTTTAATCCTTGTGTGTTCTACCATCCTCCTTCCACAGTTTATTAACCTTTCCCCACTTTTAATTGCCTTCTGCTTTTAATTTCCATCTAATAGGCTAACAAAGAACCTCATGACGTGCATCGTCGAGCAGCGCCAGCAGAAGTCGGCAGTCAACATCCTGGAGAAGTTTTCCCACGAAAAAAAGTATTACCACCCTCACGAAGCACCAGTTTAACGCCAACTTACGTAAACTATGAATAAAAGATCCACATTTTAAAGTCCACATTTAGAATATGGCCCATATGAGACTGTCATTGTTCCCCTTTACATGTTTTACATAAAGTACAGTAAAATATGTCATCACCTCATGCCAGGAGGTGTCTCCGGGGAAAAGGAAAGTGTGTTATGCTTAATAATTCAACACGATATCCGAGTGTTAATGTCACTTGGAGGCGAAAAAAAGGCTGCTCTCGGCCCGTTTCACCAAAATAGACATGAAAGGAGAAAGCGGGCTCTCAAACGCAGCAGGATGCTAGCCATGGTATAAAGCAGTGACATCGGGGGATCAATTCTCCTTGTCTAAAATTCAACACTCGCTCCATGGAGACGGTCGCATCCTGCAAAGGTTTTCTCTTTCATGTCGAGCCCAAAAGGTTGAAATCAAACCTTGGAATGGATGCGGTTGCACGTGGGGGATCGAAAGGTTCAAACACGTGCAAAATGCCTAAAAACAGAGACAGAAAATGAATCCACGGACGTGAGTTTGAAGAATATGTATAGGTTTGTATTGTTTTTTTTTTTTTTTTTTAATACAGACGAATGAGAATGTGGGTTGTAGTTTTCTCCAAGCCTGCAGGCTTGTCGAGGCTTCAGAAATTCAGATCAAGCTGTCAAACCAGTCAGTGGTGTTTAAAAATTGAGCAGTATGCTGCTTCTGGAGCGTTATTACTCATCTAATGAACAGAGTTGGGAGTAATGGGTAACTTAAGTAGTGCCATTACACTAAGGCACTACTTCATGCTCTATTGCAGCAGTACAGTGTTTTATTAATGATGATTTCAGCAACATTTTACACATGACATGGTCACTAATGACACAAGTTCTTCTTTTAGAATGTACGAAAAATGTGAAAGTAAAAGTCTCCTTTCCACACTGCTGGAATTCAGTGGTCAATTCTTACATTTTGTATGAAGGACATGCACTCATTTCACTTTGTCCGAAAGGATGAAGGCAAGGACAAGAACTCTAAAGCAACTGCTTAACATTTCCATCCTTTTTGAGATTCTGACTGTTTTTTTTTTTTTTTTTTTTATGTTTTTTTTTTTTATATGCAATGTACATCGCCCTCAATGGGCTGTACCCTGAGCTGCACCCAACCACATTTGAATATTGTAGAATACAGTTGTATTATGTCATGCGACGTTCCAATTTAACATGACAGAGACAAACAATATATTGTGCGTTAAATTATGAAGGCAATCGGAATGTGAGTGAAGACATTCACCTGTTTTAGGGGTTTATTCAGAATGAAGAAGCCTGCCGCTGACTTTCCAGCTGAATGTATCTCATCCTTTTGTTTGTGGCACAGCCAAATCAAATACCCGGCAGAACGACCTTGGCTCTTCCCCTTTGAAAATCGAACAGAGGGCTGAGATTTCGTCAGGTTTACGAGCCTCATCGCTGCTGGGATTCTTCCCCCCTCTTCTGTTACTGTTCTGTTAGGCCAGGGTTGTTGTTCCGAGTTACACTCAGGGACGAAACTTCATTCTGCTCACTCCTGTGTTTTGTCTCCTGCAGATTTTGCAAACAGCTAAGGGCGGCGTTCAAGGACTCCGTCAGTACGCTGTTTGGAACTGTACTGGTAAGTCGCGCAGATATACCGTTCGTACAGCTCTTGATGCACAGCTTGAACCAAATCTGAGTCATGTTTGCTCAATCTTTACAGAGAAACGTCGGCGAGTCCGGTCAGCACGTCCTTCCTCTGCTGATCGCTGCAGTCGACGGCCTGGCCAGAGATGATATCATCCGTCGCAGCTTAGCTCGCGATCCAGACTGCTGGCAGGCCTTTCTGCACGCTATTGTCAGTAGCCTTCCCTTACTGCTCCCGTCACCTGCCAACACACTCAGCACCTGGTCTGCTGTCCGCCGGTTGCATTTGATGGTGAATGTCTGTTTACTGTCCTTGCAGGAGCGCTGCATTGCATGCAAATACACCGACGTGCTCTGCCCTTTGCTTGGTTTGATCGTCAACACCTCAACCATCAGTTCTCCAGTCATTGGGGTAAGAGTTGTCATTTGTCATATTAATGATAACTGTAATTATCCAAAGGGAACCTTGCAGAAAATTAATAACCAGACTGTATATTCATCACGTATACCATTATGCCCATGCGCTCGTTGCTGTCTAAGGAGAAATTGCAGTCAATCAACTTATCGTGATTTACGTTTAGGGAACGTCACCTGGGTCAGTGTGTTTGTCCCACCTGATTTCACACCTTTCACAAGCTGTAAGGGTAAAAAAAAAAAAAAATCACAAAAGCCTGGGTTGGTCTTTGTTCATTTTTTTCTCAACATGCCATGTTCCTTATTCGTGCACCTGTGGAATAAATGCTTATTATATGCTGTCTGCAATGCTAAAAATGGTGTGCAATTCACACTGAGGAGGAAATCGCTTCCATTCGAGTCAATCTGCACAAAGATGCATAGGTTTCCACGACTGTGCTTCACTTGAGATATATATGTGCTAGTGATGTAGACGAGACAGTATGAGCCGAGACCAAGACACAAACAAGACAATGGATACCGACACCAAGGCAAGACTAAGACCAAGACCAAGATAGATCAAGGCTGCGTTCAAACTGCAGGCAGATTCCTACTCAAATCCAATTTTTAGGGCTCACTGTCCACACTGTTTTTAGCAAGTGTCCAAATGGGATCTGGTTCTGTTCAGACTGGGCCACATTATTGACCCATGTGACAGGTTGCTGTAGCAACGACGTCGGAGCGGAGGCGTCGTCCAGCATAGCGTGTAGTGTGTGATGTCATATAATTGCAGCAGCGGCACTTGTTGCAATACATACCCTGGAGCTTGGCTTGAATGGAGCTACCTCACCCACACACTGATGAGCCAATGAGTTTCCTCCTCTGTCCAGGGACTGCTGCTTTCTACTTCTTCTGTCAGCTCCATTAAGTTACAGTTCTGCACCTCCAATGGCGCCCTCTGGTCTGACGCATTGGGTCGCGTAGAGTGACATCACTGACAGTCAAAACCCATCAGTGTGTTTGGAGCTGTTCAGACTGAGACGCATCTGTCCAACTGCGACTTGAAACTACCTCCCGAAAGTGGTTTCAATCCGTTTTGCAAAAATTGGATTTCATGTGATTTGTGACTGTTCAGACTAGGATGGATGGGCTAAAAATTGGATTTTGACTGGCAGTCTGAACGCGGCTCAAGTCAAGAACAAGGCCGATTCCAGACCAAACGCCCCAAAATGTTAGAATCAACAGGACATTACCACTTCCTTGAATTGTAGCACTAAAACATCATATAGCGACTCAGCTGTTGAGCATGAAATCAATACAGGTCTTAGTATTGTGTTGTTGAATTGGCTGACGTGTATTATTTACTGGGCGACACGGAGGCGCAGTGGTTAGCGCTGCCGCCTCACAGCAAGAAGGTCGGGGGTTCGATTCCGGGGCCCGGACCAGAGACCTTTCTGTATGGAGTTCTCTCCGGGTTCTCCGGCTTCCTCCCACAGTCCAAAAACATGCATGTGAGGTCAATTGAACACTCTAAATTGTCCGTAGGTGTGCATGTGAGTGTGAATGGTTGTTTGTTTCTATGTGGCCCTGCGATGAACTGGCGACTTGTCCAGGGTGTCCCCTGCCTTCGCCCTATGACAGCTGGGATAGGCTCCAGCAGACCCCTGTGACCCTGAATAAGTGGGTATAGAAGATGAATGAATGAATGATATTATTTACTGATGGAACAAATGTATTCTGCAGATAGATCAGGCTTGTCAGAGTGATCATTGACTTAGATCACTCACTTAGAAACCCTCCCCTAATAATAATCTAAAGCATGAGCTTTTTTTTTGTTGTCATTTTGTATAACTCAAACCTAGTCATAGTATTAATTATTAGCAGTAGTAATTTCAACCCATGATCCCTGTAATTGCTGCACATTCGGTCTTTGAGTTATATGGGCCACTAAATTCAAAACCAAAGTCCACAAGGGAAATAAAAACTTTGTGAGAGTTTCGGCAAATGTGTGGCAATAAGTCTGGCAATTGCGTAACACATACACCCTCGAAAAGGTTAAGTAAGCAACCAATTTCCTTTCTCCAGGAGTATGCTGTTCCAATCTGCGACTGCTGTGTCGGCCTACTGAGGGATGGTAATGAAGATGTCGTGGCAGTGAGTCAACTTTCCCATTGCGACACTCGAATGACTGTGCATCACTCCCTTCAAAACTTCATATGCGGTTGTGTTGTGTTGTGTTGTCGTGCTCTGTACAATAAGCTTTTGTTTTCCAAAACTTGCACATGCCCCATAAAGTGTAGTAACATCCCCGCAGGCAACTGATGGAAAGTGGAACACATTCATCACGAGTAATGGCCCGTTTCCGTGGCTTGTGAGCCGACTGGCACGATGGCCCAAAACACGGTGGCAGCAATTCACCCTGTCGATGGGACCCTTTCTATGAGTCATTACAGTTGATTACAACTCCAGCTCCAGGTGCTGTTGTCTGTACTAATGCTTGTTTTAGCAGTTTATAAGCAGCCAATTCGATTCCCTCAGAGGCCCAAAACAAAGAGCCATCTGTCTCCGTCCTTGTTTAAGAGCTCCGCCGCTCCGTCGCCAACGCTTTATTTTCCACGCCACGCGTGCTCCCTCTGGCTTATTCTTACTTTAATTTATTATACTGACAGTGCCATAGCCCTAAATCCCTACTCTTTTTTTGTATTATCAATTTGGTGCAAAACACTTTTTTTTTAATGAAATATAATTGTATATACATTTTGCATAGTCTAAGCACCTTTTTGTTTGGTGGGTTATTTCCTCGTTTTAATGCTTCTTGACATTGGATGCTATACTGGTGGGAAGCCTGTTTAATACCATTGAATTACTGTATCAGAATTTGGTGGATTGAAGGTTTGACCCAAGACATATTGGCAAACGGGCGAGACGGTAGCGCAGTGGGTTAGCACTGTTGCCTCACAGCAAGAAGGGCATGGGTTCGATGCCGAACATGAGGCCTTTCTATGGCATGTTCTGCATGTTTGTGGACTCTAGATTGTCTGTACGTGCGTGAGTGTGAAATACTTGTTTGTCTTCCTGTGTGTTAGCCCAATGACAACTGGGAAAGGCTCCAAGAGAGGAGTGCAGGAGTCAGTGTTTATAGAAGATGGATGGATGGTTTTTGGCAAACAGGACCCTGAGTAGCTGAGTAGCTCAGTAGGACCACTCATGGCAGCTTGGCTCCTCCTACTCATGCTGGTCTCGCCACACGATGATGATGATGATGGAAATCCGTTCTCCAATTAGCTTGTGTCAAAAACCAACCGACGTGGTTTTGTTGCCGAGGATGAAGCCGCCGGTGTTGCATGAGGTTGTGGTCAGGAAAGCTAGCAGGCATTTCCCGCCTCTCCTCCTCTGATGCACCCGCTCTGTGGAGCAGAGTGTTGTCATTTTGGAGGGCAGAGTTCACTCTCAAGACCGCAGGGGGATCTCTCTTGAGATCGATCAGCAGCGAAGGAGATGCTGCCCCACACCTTTGCGTGGCCTCCACCAATATGTTGCTCTTGCGGTGCTGCAATCAGCGAGGCATTCTCCACTGCTACTCCACACTTTGACCCTATGACTCAACTGCCGGAGGCAGAATCTGGACTCATTGCTGAACATAGCGCTGCTGACACGGCAGTCAGCACCTGTAGTACCTCGGTACCAGAGGCTCCAACCAAGAGTCATTATACGTAAAATCAGTGGTTCTGGCATTGGCGGAGAAGATCTGGCAATTTTTTTCCTTGACCCGCAACCCATGTACTCAGCCGTGCTTCTTATCCCACAACTGCGTGCACCTTCAAAGAAAAATAAACAGGGTTCACAATTAATTATTCATTGCTATTCCACAGAATCAGAAAGAATATCCAAACAGATGTTTATTGGTTTGTATATGTTCACATTTCTCTCTACTATCTATTATCGTAAGAAAAGAAATCCATACATGGATCGTACTTTGATGGTGAATCATCTCTGTTATGCTTCGGCTCTCCCAGAAATGAAAAGAAAATTCACTTTGAGAAAACACAGGCCAACATTTCAGGGTTCTATGAAAAAAACAATTTTAAAGGTAAAGCTTGCAAGTTCTGAGGTGCACTTCCTGTTCATGCGGACCACTGAACATATGTGTTAGTGCTTCTCCCGCTGGCCTGAGCGAGAGTTCCTGCTTAGTTTTTTTGAGCTGGGTTTACAATATGTTTCGTGTGACTTTTGTGGACTTGAAAATGCACCTCTCTTATAACGCTGTCAGCAATTCTGGCGAGGTCCAAATTATATTTCGGATAAGGTTGCATTTACACTTATGAAACCTTTCACGGAAGGAACTCAACATAATCTCATTAAAGCTGTAAAGGTCAGCGGTTTCCTAAATATGCAGTAGCCCCAGAGTTTGTGATCATTCCTCATGTTCTACACCACTTGCACTGATTTTGTTATCTTTTTGGAGTGATTCATTCCCCTATATTGCTTTTGTCTCATCATCCAAGTCACTTCAATTGACTGAGCCATCCCACTGGTTCTACGGCAGAGAGGACGCAACCATGCGAGACTGTTTTCTAGTTCCCACTCTCATCATTTCCGATGCCCAGTGTCCTCGTTCCTTTCGATGATATCTTCCTTGAGAGTTGGGCGATAATTTTAGGTTCACTATCATGTTCAAAGCATTGCAAAGCACCTCGGCTGTTTGCTGAAAACATTGCTGTAAACACACAACACAATGTGCAACACGTTGCTGAAACATCAGTTTTCTGTTGTGTCCCCAAATGTCAAAGAACACATGACATTTTACACAGCCAAATGCCATGAGCTGTTCTTCCTTTCATGGAAAAAGTCATCCAGGTCAGATAGAAGAGCAGAATAAGCAGACCTCTTTAGCAACAGCTAAGCACAGTCTCTTCTATTTTTTTTTCCCACACCTTTCCGGGAGCTTTGAAGGACAACCAGCAGCAGTTGCCAAAGTCGCTACTCAACACAAGGAAGCTAGTTTGACTGCCGAGTGGAGATCTGGGTGGTTCACACGCAACATTCCAGAAATTTTATTTGCCATAATTCACATTCTTTGGCATAAACGAGAGGTCAAAAAGAGCTCACCATATGGACCTCGTGTCCATACTGTCAGGATTTGAAGACTTGTTGCAAAGATATTCATTAATCCTCACACAGAAGCGGAAAAATTTTTTCGTACAGCCTTAAAATTTGACTTCATCTCAAATATCATCACGTAATATTTGTAAAAAAACAAATTAAAAAAACTTTTTTGTGTTATAAAAAGTGTGACTGCATCAGTCTGACACACACAAATGCAAGTTGTGTACATGTCTTACAATTATTATTATTTGGTTATTGTTAACAAGACTATAGAAGAAAACTTGGTACCTGGATGTGTGACAAGGCTCATTATCTTTACATTTTTGTCCTGGATGGAACACTTCGTGTGGATTGTGACTGACATTGCAATTTGAGACGTAAGAAGAAAATGTTAAACTAATGTATCACAAATGCATCGAGTCAACTGTTGATGAGCCTGTACGTGTATAAAATCGCAACATAAAAATTCTTAAGTGCAATGAGCATTTTCCCTGAGACGCATTTACACAACACCGACTTATTAACTCTTGTCTGGTTTTGCCTAGCGTCTTTTCCTGATAGGCTGACATTGTTTATCTGGCAGAGAGCCACGCGCGTGCTGAGCACCATCCTCCCGCTGTCATCGGAGGCCATTCAGCGTGCTATTCAAGAAAACGTGGTGCGAACAATGCATCGACTGCTCAAGGTGTGTAACTGCATTCATAGCAAACATGGATCCGCTGTAAACACAAAGCGGAATCCAATAGTGTGAACAGGGCCGCTTTGTTTAATTTGTGTGCGAGGATTTGCCGCCGCAGTGCGGCGTTAGGTGTTGAATTTCACGTTGGTGCTTTGCAAGGTCTGTTTACGCTCATTAATCCGTTACAGGTACCATAACAATGTAAAAACTAGGGCTGTCACACCATTAATTTTTTCAAATCTTGATTAAGCTTTGAATTTCTGTAGTTAACTGTGATTAATCGCTTTTTCGATTTGAATGTTTAAAATTCTGTTACTTTGTGTCCATATAAATGTAAAGCTAATCTTACCGGACTGCCTTAATTGGGAACTAAATGAACACAAAGAAAATAATTCGGTTTTTTGATCTTTTGTATTTTATTTTTTTTAGTGCATCTACACCCATTTGTCACATTGACATTTTACAGGAGTTCCTTTCTAGTTCCTTTTCTGGTGTCACAGAGCTCCTGTACGTGTGAACAGTTGTTCCCCTCCACAGTAGGTGTAAATGGTATCACCAGTCTGAGGGACATTGGCTGCACCTGGATGTTTAGCGTGCAACACAAAAATAAACACAGCTAAACGTTAGCGGGATGCTGTGTCGAAACGTAGCGGCACGGCTTGAGGACCTGACTGTTGTGCCTTGCATTTAATCTCATCGAGTATTAACGCGTTAAAGCTGACAACCCCAGTAAAAACCCTACACAAGACGTCTTCATCCTCAAAGACGTACCACTGCAATTAAGGAGAAAGGAAAAAATGGAGCTGTTTCTCTAGTGTTGGCTAGCTTGTGTTTTCGCTGCATGTTTGAGTGTCAGCGAGTGTTTTTTTTTGTTTTTTTTGCATATGAGCACTATTTTGTCCACCCACCCAGAAATCCAGAGAGCAGGCGGCCACAAAGTACGCCATGAAGACTCTCGCCGTGTGCACTGCCACCAGTCACTTGGCGCGGGAGGAGCTGCTGACGGCCGATAAAAGTAAGCCATGATTGACATCTGAGCATCACCGGCAGCCCGAGATCATGAATTAAATATCACTATATCTGGCTTAATCTGCCAGGGAGGCGTGCATCTACATATCTACGTAGATATGTATTCTGTGCCTATTTCAGCGCCACTGCACCCACTTCTCCTCAGACAATAATAGTATGTGTTAGCATACATTTAGGAGGGAGTATTTATTGTTTTTTTTTTTTTTTTTAAATCTCTTCCTCTATTTGTGTGCACAGAGCTGTCAGTGCTGCGGCGTCTGCTGGCTCCCAGCTGTGATGAGATGGTGTCTGGTAATGCGGCGCTGTGCCTGGCGCACTGCCTGGAGTTGCAGGGGACTGCCAGCCGCCTGCTGGGCACCGATATTGTGCCGCTTCTGCTGCGCCACGCGGCAGCAGACCCCAAGAGCGCAGGCGTGCAGAGGAACGCGGCCGTCGCTCTGGGGAAGCTGTGTCGCTCCGAGCCCAGGTGACTGTTTCTCCTCCCCTGCGCTGCTGATTACCCCCAGACTCTCAGCCCAGAGAGTTGTGGATCGAGTCGCGGGGAAGAGTCATTCAGATGTCGTTTCGCACCTTTCATCGTAGAAGATCAGACATGAGCATTTTCTTTTTTTTTAAATGAAAGATGTTCCAAGAACAAAGCAAAGGGTGGCGAAGCAGCTTCCTTGCTTATTTGTTCTCTGTACTGTTGAACTTGTTTTATTTAAATCTGCGGTTCATTGCGTCGTGCATCATCTTTGACAGAGACAAACATCTCAATTTGCATTTGAAAGCAACGGGAGAGGCATCAAAAGCAACGCGCAGATTCAGCTCCTCTTGATGTGTCATAAAACTCAAAACACAGCGACAAGCACTAAATGAAAACAAAATTTTGTGCTTGCTCAAGACTTGATCGTGTTTTTGTTTCTCCCCCCCCCCCGATTCCAGACATGTGAGCAAACTACGAGAGCTGCACGGCTTTGAGATTCTGCACTCCTGCATGAAGCTCATCACGTGAACTGACTGGGCCTTGATATGGGCGAGATACTTCTGTCTTCTCTGTCCTGTTTAATAAAGAAAATACCCCCACCCATGGAGATAAAGACTAAAGACAAGTTTACATGTTTTATTCAGAATTTAGCAGTTGTATTTTTTGGGGAAAACATTCTACAATTTGTAACGAGCACAGGAAATATCGTAATCAATCATGAGCTGATGGAGGTTTATTTGTAAACCCAAGAGTGCAAGAGGTGTGACCATTATAGTTTTAAAGTGTCTATGTCACACCGGGGTGTAGGCGTTGGAGTCAGGACTCAAAAGCAGGCATAGTCTGGGTTGCAGCAGTACAGAAAACTATTTGTGGCAACAGAGCGAAACAAAAAGTGTCCTCGAGGGTAGAAACTCAACAAACCGGCAACGGAGGACTTAAACTGACAACTGCAACAAAACTGACCAAGACACACAGTGTCCAACGTGGAGTAACAGACAGGACGAAGGCATGGATGCCACAACGTGAATGACACACAAGACAACCAAGCAGAAACAATCCATGACGAGGCAGAAGCCAATTGAACAGATAAACAACCCAATTTACAAGCCAACAAAAGAGGAAAATAGGTAAAGGAAGTAAATAAACAGTTGATACAAGGACAGATGAGACTTTCAAAATAAAACAGGAAACACTAAAACCAGACATTTTATATAGCATAAAATACCATCCCGAGAACTTAAAATACAGAAATAGGGAGTTTTATCAATAATAAAAAAAAATGGTCTGGGGAATTTAAAACTCAGATTTAGATCAGGTGCCATAATATTCTAAAAGTATTTGAACAGACACATGGATTATAGTGATGCCTCCCTGTGGCCCAACAGCTCTATATAGAGATGCAAAACGTGACACTCACTTATCTGTTTGGAAGGTCTTGGCACTGTATCAAATCATTTCTCAGGTATAAGCCCGGAAAGGATCTCGCATGAAAGCGAGTGCGCGTCAGACTTTCCAGTGTCCCCGTATAAACTCCTGAGTGATGGCAGTGATTCACAAAGCCTCTCACTATCTGATGACTCCTACCCCTTCTCTGACTGATGACTCCCCGTTTTGTTTAGGCAGCAGGTACAGGCAGCGATAAACAGATCCAGCTTAAACTGACATGAAGATATGCCGCCTCTGGTTATTTGTTTCATGAAATTCATACTTTATTTTGGTACCAGTCCCATAACCCAAAAAGAGACTCTCTCTGATCTTGAAGCTGCAGCGGGAGGTGATTTATAGCTGATGTGTAACAGACTTCACTTGAGCCCAGTAACAGATGGGATGGGATGGGCTCCAGCTCACCCTTGACACTGAAACAAGGACTACGGGGATGAATGGACTGATTGATTGATTGATTGATTGATTGATTGATGGAGCCCAAAACTTGATGCTGGAAAATGTTACTTTGAATGTGCCAAATATGAAATACTTGTATAAAAATTAAGAAAAAAACAAGAATTACAAGGAAGAATATTTATTGCCGTGTGACTAAATCTGTGACCGCAAAGTTTGCACACTGCGGTCATTCTGACAGGGAAAAATAAATTCCATTCTGGGTCAAAATCCAATTCTAAGACAAATTTGTGGCTATGCGTATATAGACTCTCATGCTTGAATAGGCCTAAAGGAATTGAGAAAAGTTGCATCTTGGTTAATCATTTCACAGCATTATAAAACGCTGGTATACTCCCAACTTCTGCAGACAAGTAGAGCCCGCCCCCCCCCCCCCCCCCCCATTTCATTGGAAGCCTGCTGATTAATGAACAATGGCTTTTTTTTTTTTTACCCTGGTGAAACCGACCATGCATGCAATACCATTAAGCTTTGCATTTAATGTTCATTATATAAAGTGTTTCAACATCAACGGAATGAGCGCCGTATTGTTGAAGTGACATTAACTGCGCCCAGGAGATACGAGTTGAAACGACTTTGTCGACCGAATGCCACCCGCTTGTTTGTATTAATTAAAATGTGTTTTTTAAAGCCTTTTTCTTTTGCTAATGTCACTGAGGAAACCTAGAGTTGAAAGAGGACAAGAGGGGTACTGAAGCATGGATATACGTTCGTAAATATATATTGCTGCATGATGCACAATACATAACTAAAAAGTAATGGACGGGAGATCTAAGCGTTGGATCAAGATAGATTAGCAGGATCACATACGAGGTAATACATATATATATATATGTATATATATATATATATATATATATATATATATGTATACATATATATATATATATATATATATATATATATATATATATATATATATATATGTATATGTATATATATGTATGTATATGTATGTATATATATAGATAGAGAGAGTATCATTATTCTGTCTAAAGAGAATCATGTTTTATTCAGTGTAATTCAGCGGTGACATCACAACCACTTCAAACACATGACTGATCCTCTTCTTATTTTCACTGTGCTCTTTGCTTAATTGCAATATATGACCTCCGCTCACACCGTGCTAAATTGAGACAGATTGATGGCGACAACATACTTAGCGACAGATTAGTTGAAACGTGTAATTGCGCTTCTCAATTTGCGGCCATGGTGATTATTTGCTTGTCTTAACAGAAGCCCGTCAGAATCCCGCGCTTCCCTATAAATCAATTCATTTAGGTGAAGGTTGCTATTATGTGATCACGTGGGCGCACAAGCAAACTGGAATTTAAAGGAATAGCTCACTCAAAAAACAAAACCGAAAAAAAAAAAAATCGCCCTACTGCTCACTTTGGATATCAGTGGATGTTCTGGTTACATTTTCTGATGTTACATGGGGAGGAAAATTCTGCACAGAGAATTTATAATATTTCTTAGGCATCATCTCATTATAACATGCACAATTCCAACACACACTAGTTCCAATTAGGAAGAAACTGGCTTGTTATACGTGTATTTAACATAAATTTGCACTGTAACGTCCCATACACAAAAATGTTTATATTAGCTCCTGAGTTTGGAAAGTTCAACAACATGCTTACCCTGCACACGTACAGTACATACACAGTGACACACACAACGGATATTTATGCGGACGCACACACGACACACACACATTTAGTGCGTCATTGCCCGTCCCCCTATCCAGTCCAACAGCTCCCAAAAATGTATTATTCATGATAAATAGATAAGATTTATGCAACAGGTGGATCATAAACCAATATTTCTGTCTCACACTGTCTGCTTCAAGCTTTACCTTTGCAAAATAAATCTGCCAGGCATTACAAGGACATCCAGACCTTCAACTGTGTGTCTAAGTTGACAGACAGGACTGGCTGAAAAAAAAAAAAATAAATAAAAAGTGGATGTCATCATGCAGCACCTTGTGGCCGTTTGGATAATACCACGCAAGTGGCACGGAGACACGATCAGTTTTTCATCTTTTGCGAACATTTGACGAAAGGCCACCATGAGCTTCCAGTGTACCGCCATTGGGTGGAAATTTTTCCATCTGTGAAACTCCACTTACGTAGATTAGAAAATGTCACTGGAGCCTCTGTCGCCACAGGGGCGCTTAAGCGGAAGTGTGAAATTTCAATTTGGTGTGAACTATCCCTTTAAACCATATCATTACTGCTTCTATGGCTCATGCAGTCCTCTGGAAAACTGCTGAAATATGATCCCTGTTTTTGCGTCATTAAGTTGTATCGGACGCACCAAAAATAACTAATCTCCAGAGAAAGTTTCCTTTTTTTCAGTTTGTATGTGTAATGAATGTATGTTGTGCAAGTACTGGCATTACATTTCTAATTCCAATCATAAATGGAGTATCACAGGCTGTATTAGAGTTATTTCACAACTGTAAGTTACTCCACGGCTACAAACTAAATGTCTATTACCAATCGTGACACTTCAATCGTGTAACACTGCTGCAGTGCCACTGGTAGTCTGGTATTTTCTTAGCGATTCTACAGAAAGGACAGCCTTCACGGAGGTTGAATTGAGTGACGGATCCCACCCATTTCTAGAAGAAAAGAAGAAAAAAAAAAGCAGTCCCAAGGTTATCACACAGAAGAAACAAAAGGCGCCGTCACAAAAGACCTGCTTTTGAACGAGGAAAACACCGTTTCATCCGGCACAGCGGCACTTTTTACGCACTTCAGAACACTGCAGTGGCAGACTCAACCAAGTCTCCATCAGCAACTTGTGAAAGGACACACCCCTTAAAAGCACTGAAGCTGCACTTGCCTCGCAAATCAGAGGTCCTTTTGTTGCCAGAAATTAGTCCGAATACACACGCAGTCAGTCTATCATCTAAAAATGACACACACAATCAGCAATCCAATTGCTCCGAGTTTATTCCCAAATGCAAGCGCTGCATACCAATAAGCCGCTGTGACACTACAGGATGACGTCCATTCAACTATGGCGGACACAACAATTTTTTTTTTTTTTTTTTCGTTTTGAAATCTGAGATACATGGCTGCTTCAGAAACCGTCCTATCGCGCCAACCTCATGTAACTGATCGCCTGACTGCGGCCCGTTAATTACAACAATGATCACAGAGCTCCGGGGAGGGTCGAGCAGCCAAAATCGGAGGCGTGTGCTGGGAATGACGCCGTCCATCTTCCTTGAGTGATACGGCAGAGGAGCCGCTGAGAAGAAGCTCCGTGACAAACTGTCTGAAGATTGATGGCCGGCGTTCGGTGAGCAAAACCGAGGCTCCAATGCCTTCAGTGTCAGCCAGCTGCTCACGCTGCCTTTGCTCCCACCTCCTTCACCTTCATCCTTAATGCCCAGGTTGAATGTACGGTCGAACGTAGAGCATGAAAAATAATAATAGCTAAGAAGACATAAATCCCGCAACAGAGCTTCACCGGGTGTCTTAAGGTGTAATACTGTAAAACAAACATACATAATCTCTACCAGTGGGCACAGTGTCGACTTTGTCTGAGCGGCCAAGTTTGTGTGTGCCTGTAGCCACATGCAACGCCTTACAGAGAGTGTACTGCGTAGGCAAACCCGCTAAAACAGGTTGACAGGTTAAAACAAGTTTTGCGAGAGTCGGAAACCTGAATCAAAAGTGAAAGTTCTGGTGCTTCTTCCAGTCGCGTTCACACTGCCCTGTTCCGCAATCTTTAGTTTCCAGCTTCGGGGAAGCGAATTCCGATGGGATCAAAGAAGTCATTCTGGCCCTTTTGAACACGTAGGTCTCGGTCCACCATGGTGATGCAATAGCAGGAAACAAGCTACAGTGTGTAGGGCATTGAGGTTAATCACACACACACACACACACACACACACACACACACACACACACACACACACACACACACACACAAAATCAAATGTGCATGTAGCAGGCTACATACTACTGTTCCTGCTTTGAGGAACAGAAGAACGAGGTTTCTTATTCATTGTTCGGATTGTCCTCTTCGTCTGTCATTTTTGTTGCAGCGCCACCACAGGTGAGAAAAGGGAATATTCGAAAGGTTCAGTTTGATTGCAAATTGTTGCTGAATGTTGCGATCGTTTTTACAGACCGTATGTGGGTGAGGAACTGTGTGAAAACCTCTTTAACTCTGATTCAGCCTTAAAACTAAAACTGATCTCCTGATATCCCCTAATCACTCTCGACAAAGTTGTAGTGTTAAGCAACTGTTTCACTGAGTGCCCTGTAAAGGATTGATAGGAGCTGAACCGAACGAACAAGCATGCCCGCCTTTGCAATGTTTTCATAATAGCTATGAGGTATCGATAAACCAATCTGGCATAAAGAATAACAGGGATTTAATGTTGTGGTCCTTAATAATGTGCAATCTACAAATGGCAGATAAAAACAAGCAGAAAAAAAAATAAAGGGGTTGAGAACAACAGGAAAGGAAGACAGGGATTATTGAGAAATGGGGGCAAGGAGGGCAAAGACAAAGAAACGAGAAAAAAAAAAAACTTTAAATACTGCTTATAAAGTTGCAGGCATATGAGAAGCGCTGGCGAGATGAAAAGTTATTGGGGAGCACAGCAAAGCTATTATTTAGTTTAGATATGACAAAGCCGGAAAAGTGAGAAAACTAAAACCGTCAGGATGATAGCGGGAACTCAGAGCGGCAGTGAGAAACTTTCAGCTAAAGTCAGGAGGAGCAGGTTAAAGTATTCACAAAAACAATGTTCCTACTCTCAGGGAAGCTGGAGGTGAAGGAGTTGCTGCTGAAAAGGAGAGAACATTACACAGAAGCGTGATAGAGAGTTACCCTTGGACCAATTACTAAGTCTGCAGAGACAAAATGCCACTTCCCCAAGTGAGTCGCGCGCAGATTAAAATTCATCTGGTGGCGCACACTGTGACTCAACAAGAAACAACTGTACAATTTAAGTGAAACTGCAGCTGACAGGGCCTCTCTCCCTGGCTGTCGGGCTAAAAACGGTCCCGGTGGTGTCATTCCGGACGTTGAAAGCCATATTTTGTCAATCAAAGTCACAGCTGAAACATTTTGCGCTAGCCGCTGTATCGGAGTAAACAGGCGCAATCGCTTCCGCATTAGTTATTTATAGCGACTGGGATAGCGGGCCCTAAATTTAGCACTTGAAGGGAGGGAAACCCACAGACTTGACAGAGAAGAGACAACGCGAGCGCGTCATTTTTAGCGTCCGAAACAACGTGACGCCCCGCGACTTGTCCACCTGCCCGCCAACCAGCGCGGAGCCTGCTCATGCCAGACGCCTCCCTCCTCTGACATGTCTCCGGGCCAGCAGCTCACAGTGACACTGTCACGGCAGACGGCCTGTTCAGACGCATTCGCATGCAACCCGTGAGGGATAACGTGAGATCTGCCTGGGCACTAATGGAATCAACCAGCCAGAAAGGAAGCCGGTCGGTTTCTTCTTGGCAGCGTGTCGGCGCTGGTGTTTGGAGGTGACAGCCTGCCTGACAAAAAAAAAAAAAAAAAAAAAGGAGTCCTGAGGGAGAGGCCTGGTGCTGAGTATGCAAATAATCCGAGGTCCCTTTGAGTTGGTGTTGGGGTGCGATGAGGTGAAGTCGTACGCAGACGACATCATGCGAAACGTGGTGATGAGTGATGCAGCAAGAGAGAACCTTGAGATTTGTGGTTACTCTGAGTTAGAAGGCTGATCTATCTATCTATCTATCTATCTATCTATCTATCTGAATAATAAGTCCAAGCATAACATAAATCAGGCAATGGGCAAATTATGGCCCGGGGGGGCCATATAGGCCCGTTAAGCTTTTTAATCCGGCCAACCAAACTTGAAGAAATTATATTAATAGTCAGTAAATCATAAAATAGCTGTATTTCATCCATTCCATCCATTGTTTCAAGAGGGATTTCAATAAAGAGCTAAATGCCGTGACGCTGCAAAGACAGGTTTCGTTGTAACTTTGCTACGGTTCATTTTCAATAGACATTAAAGCACAGCTTTCTCCATATTATCCATATTATGATATATTTTCTTCCTCCTATGAGGTGGCTCACCAAAACACTCCATCCATCTGCCGCTGCCTCTCCGGCCCCCTCTGTCACATTTTTAGAACCCATTGTGGCCCCACCAATGAAAAAGTTTGCCCATCCCCGACTTAAATCACACTATGACGATCAAATGTACCACAAAAGTCGCTATTGCGTACACACACACACACACACACACACACACACACACACACACACACACACACACACAGAACATGAATATTAACGCATGATAATAAATAGTTAATTCCATCCTAACCTCTTTTTTTATTCATTCGTCCATTTTATTTTCATGAGTCCATCTGGGTTGCCCTGTGCACACCCAGGCCCACCCATAGCTTCGCCCCTGCTTGTACCTGGTACCCCCCCCCCCCTTTTTTTTTATTCATTTCAGTTTTCCTTGCACAACCACCCTAAATGATAACCTTTCACGCTCCCCCAACCCCAAACTCAGTTGATCCCCCCCCCCCCACACACACACTAAATCATTCAACAACAACCTCTGAGCAAAATATATGCAGTATAAATTGATAAGTAAAAAAATAAGCATGTTTTCTCAACTCTTATGAGTTGACAGTTGCACTCTGGTGCTCACAAGAAGTTGGACTGCTGGAGTGCCGCCGCTGAAAAGTCATCTCCGGCTCTGCGTGCCACGCGTGCCGTGTGGTCCAATATTATACCTTTGTTACAGAAAAAAAAAAAAAAATAGCCTCTCGCGAGTCCCACTGCCAGCAAGACGGCCCCCCGCTGTAAAAACCAAGAGCAAACACAGGCGCAGAATAAAGAGGGGAACCGAAGATGAAAAGCTGTGCCCTGCTGTTGAACAAAGCAGGAGTGCCCTGTTTGGATTGATTGCAGCGCCGCAGCACTTTGGTGTCCCTGCGCGACGCCACCACTGCCACGGGGTTGAAATATATGATTTGCCGACATTGAAGCAACGCGGGGGAGCAGAGAGCCGAGCCAGACAGGCTCGACGTGAGAAAATTCCGTCGCTGAACGGAGCGAGCGAACGCCGAAGGAGTGCCCGTCTCAAGTCGGGTGACACTCTGTTCACCTGGCACATCTGTTGGCAATGTTAATGACCACTGCTGAGGGACACACAAGTAAATGAAGCTATCTGAACGTTGCAGATTGACTGTAGATCACATTCTGGAAACATTAGACCATTTTTTTGGGACGTAACCAGCGCCAAAGATCCCGAAACGTGTGCCTCAGGTTGCGCTTGCAAACTTATTTCTGAATGTGCAGGACGCAGCTGAAACAAAGGCCTGGACAGCAGTGTGCTTTTGTAAAAGGTGAGCGCGAGGGCATCCTCGAAATGGAGGCCAGTCACCTTCAGCAGGCGATTGCAAGGAGGTTAGTTGATCTGAACCTAATGAAAACACTGCGCACTCACTGTCAAGGCTCCTGGCAACTCCTGCCACGGCGGCGCACCTCCAAAATACACAAACGCAGCTCTGCAACTGCTCTGGTATTTTAAGCATCTACATGTCATTCATTTCAGCAGAGGTGGCAAAAGTGATGAAATGAGTAAGGTATTCTTAAGAGAAAGTACGAATGCTTGTGTAAAAAAAAAAAAAAATACTCTAGTAAAAGTAATAGTACTTATTCAACTCCTTTACTTAAGTAAAAGAGTGATAATGTAATTACGGTAAGTAAAAATAATATTTTTTTGCTGAATTTTCTGTGCCGAAAATGCAATGAACAGCGAGCCCAAAGCCAAGGTACTCTCAAATAATCACCTTCTAAAATATGAACCAGTTTTATATTTAACAAGAGCACAGTTCAAATAGCTCCACTTCAAGTGACCCAAGTAAATGACTTTGAACAGAGTTAGATTTTGCTCTTTCAACAGCAGAGAACCATCTGATTTAAGTCGAAAATGTGTGGGATTCCACAACCCCTGAAGCCACTGTGAAGAGCTGCCCTTGGAAACAATCCTTTCAACCGCGGCACGATCGGCTGCGTCACTTCACAAGTTCACAGAGCCGAACTAACATGAGGACAGACTGTAGAGGAAATATTTTGTCATCAAATAAAATCTATATATGTGAGGGTACAGATGGAGATACGTATTCAAAACATGAACTGGTGTCCTTGCCAGCTGGTTTCTGTGCTGTGTTTGATCAGAAGAGTTAAAGCATAAAATGAAAAATGGCCAGAAACACTCAAGTCTAAATCTCAAAACAATTTTAAAATAATAATCTCACTGGCAGGCACCTCTTCGGTCTTGTTTGGGAGTGCATGTTTTTTTTCTACTTACTTGAATCAAGAGAAAAATGAATCGGTTGCCCATCCCATCTGGTACTGCACAGTTCACAAAAACAGCTCTAAAAATGGGCCATGGTTTTAGATAAATGGTAAAATCTTGTCCTTTTACATGAATAAAGAATCACACCGAAATCCAACTCATGAATTAATCATTTCCTAAAAGCTGATTCCCGGGAAGTCTCCCAAAAGTGTTGACCAGAAAAATAGTTGTTGCTGTAATTTATATCACTACGTGGATTGAGAGGTCAGTATTTCATGGCTGCATCTTTTCTGCTCCGTGGGTTGACGCAAGCTGTGAAATAACAGTCTGGCCGAGGCGGCATTGCTGGGATGTAGAGTGATGACTTCTCCGGAGGGTGTTTACTTCTGAAGCCGTTTGTTAGGCAGTCTGCGCCCCCCTGCTAAAGTGGAAGACTGGCAACAGCACAGAGGGCTTTGAGTAAACCCGTCAGACGTCACTGCATATTTGCATGTAAACTCCAGTCGATGAGACTGAACGCTATGAATATTATCCCTGCTTAATGCCTTCCTGCCGTGTGTAGTGCTGTTACGGATCCCCTGGGAGCGCTCCAGAGATTCCACTTGTGTGGACCGTCTCAGTTTCAAGTTCTTTCAGGCAAAATGATTGCCTGAAAGAACTTCAGCAAGATTTTAATGTGCTTTTATAATTGTTGAAGTTGTGGGCCATCTTATTTAGCGGAGCTGCCTTTATCATACCAACCCTCACAGATCCCGAGGTCCTCTGGCACTGGCCTGTTGATCCTTCCATTGGTTTGCAGCAAAACATACGGCAAGACTGCAGTCAGCCATGAGAGTACCAGGCTTTGGAACAGCCTGCCAGAGGGCATCAGGGCTGCAGAGACTGTTGATGTTTTTAGAAGGAGACTCAAGACTCAGGTCACCAACTACTGTCATACTATAGAATAATAGAGTACTTTTGTAGTAACAGAGTAATGTAATGGGATTACTCTGGCAAAACTGGTAATTATATCATAATTACTTTATCAAGTAACAATTCCATTACTTTTCTGAAATATTTTGCAAGCTTAAACAACGCACCAAAACAAGCATGCGGGCGGCAAAAGTAAAAAAACAGTGATTGTGTTTAATGGCTGGAAAAACAAACATTATTTTGAGTTCATCGTCTAAATAAAAGAATATTTTTGGTTCGTTGTACGTCATGTTCTCAACTGTTAATTTATCTTTTTTTTAAACTAAAGTAATAAGTAATTGATTGCTTATGAAACAAAGTAGTAAAAGAAGTAATTAGATTACTTTTGAAGGAGTAATCAGTAGTTGGATTACTTTTACGGAGTAATCCCAACAACACTGATTATAAGGCATTTTATTTCATTGTCTTTTAGCTAGGTTTTAGCCAGGTTTTTATCCCATTGTCTCATGGCTGAGTTTTCTTTTTTTCATTTTGTTTAATTTTTAGCTCCAGTGCTTCCTCATGAGGAGCCTCCACACTGGGTGGTGTGTTTGATTTGCCCTTTGGTCCGTCACCCTGAGAGGACCCCTCCCAGCGTGGATGATCTACCCATAGGTGGTTACTTCCTCTTATTGGTTGCTCAGTGCCCTGCCATGCTATTACTCTGACTGTTTCTGCGGTGTGTGTGTGTGTGTGTGTGTTTGGGAGGAGTGGGCGGGCTTTTATTAACTCCTGCAGGTCTGATTTAATTTGATTCAGTTGAGATCACAACGTGCTGTTTGTGTCGCCGTCTTGGGTTAGCACTGAACCAGCAGGGATCACGTTACCTGCCAGTAGCCTTTCCAGCCTCACAAGCGCCGTCTTCCAATTGACTGATTACTCAGCCGCGTGGCCGATTGGGATCCGTGCATGCGCCCGGGAACCCGGCCCTACCTGGGAGAGAGCGAGACCGCAGGGAGCACACAGCATAATGACAGCGCCAGGACGGGAGAACGGGCATCCAGGAGTGCTTTCCATTTAGTGATATGAGGCGCGACACTGTGAGAAAAACACCGGGGCGGGTGGCGAGGGTCGGGCCGGGGTTGATGCAAACTGACTGCGTGGACAAGCAAGAGGGGAGAGGGAAGGGCGAGACTGAAGAGGAGCTGAACACGGTTTAGGAACCAGTGGAGGTTTTTTTGTGCGGGAAAGTGGCATGAAACGTTCCCAAAATAGAGGCACAGAAGGAAGAGCGTAATGGAAGTGGAACAAGTCTCTGCTCTGGGAAAAAAACCAAAATAAACAACAACAAAAAAAACCCTAAAAAATACCCGCAGGACTGTTAGCCGGATGCCAAAGCATGAAGCAGCAATCCGACACAAAGCAAGTCATGTGGGACGTGATGTAAGGCACAGGGACAGAACAAAGCGTGTGGCTAATGCTGCGTTCAGTCCGGCAGACGGGAAAAAACAGGCAGATGGAAATGGAAAGACACACAAGCTTAAGTGCTGTGATGAAACGGCAAGACTGGAAACTGGTCGCTATGGAGGTGTCATATTGTTTTCAAGAAGTTGCATAAAATATAAAAAAAATATGTCTTTTTGTATTATTAAATGTTATTCAAAACTTCCAAACAGTTATGCTTTGGCTTTAACATCATTTTTCTAAATACTGCAATGTAAAGTGGACCTTCTTTTAAATTCCCTGAACATATACATGTTTTTTTCACAATATGACTTTGTTTTACTGTCGGGGGTTGCAGAAAAAAAATGCAAGAGAGTGATTTAAAGCACCACACAGGAATAATAATAATAAAAAAACACAAACCACTCCGCTCCATATGATGTAGGCCTAAAACAAACAAACACAAAAACACACCAGGTACCATGTATGATGCAATCACCATAGTCATTAGGCCGTCATGCATCCTGTGCATTTGATATGCTGATGACATGATTTACATCACAGATCTCGTCATATGAACAATCCACATTAGGCTCATCTCAATTCAAGTATCAATATTAAAAGAAGACTCAATGCATCTCCATGTCTCTTGACACGCGTGGTGGGTATCGAGAGTGCGTCAGAAGCAGAGGCGACATGCAGGGGCAGTGGAGACCAGGATGGGTTTGTCCAGTCCACCGGAAGATAATAGTTGTCATTGCGGACCACGGCAGCTCCAAGGAAAAAAAACAATGAAAGGGGGAGAAAGGGGGTTAAATGCACCAGAATGTGGGAAATTGCATCTACATGTAGTGAAATTCTCCAGGGGAGGACCTTCACACCGCCACTGTATGCCCACCCCCACACTCAAAATGCAGCTGACACCCTTGATGTTGCTCCCTCTCTGAACACCCACGCTTCCAGTGTAAATCCGGGCTAAGGCATTTTTCCATTAACATAATCCTGATGAATGCTATTATTTATGTATTATTATTATTATTATTATTATTATTATTATTATTATTATTATTATTACTATTATTATTATCATTATTTTTTTCTGCCGGTAAATATTGGGATGAATATTGTGATGAAAAATATGTGAATCCTGAACTTTCTTTTCGTGTATGTTATTAATTGTTCCTTTCTCCCTTGAAACACTCCTCGTCTCCCTGCACTTGCTTTCAAATTGCACTTTTTCCTGGAGATGAGAAATACGCCACTCCTCTCATTTGCATGAGCCGGACGAGAAAAAAAAGAAAAAAGGCGCCGTATATCTGCGCTGTTTGAACTGCTCCAACTCACTCTGGCCCGCTGAGATTAAAAGAATGACTTGCTTTTCCCAGCTAAAACCCTATTTTCGACTGTTTTAATAAATGGTGCTGCTCCTGCCACCCTTTTATCCAGATAGAGACGTCCCGCGGTGAAAAAACAGGTTCTGAGACGACTTATCAGCCCGTGCGGATTAATTCAACCACTGCTCTCTCTGCATTGTTCCATCCCTCTGCGGCTGATAAAGAGCAACGCAATCCTTCTTCCAAAAAAATTTAATTACCTGTCACCTTCTTTGTCATTTGTCATGCACACATGCTACATGGCCCTCTTAATCCTCTTTTCAAGGTTGTGCACCGAACTAAGGAGTGAATTTCCCGCTGAAGAAAAACTACTGTCACCGATCAGAGCAATCGCACGCACACCCTGGGCCGAGGCAACTTTCCCGGCCAACGGGTCTGATCGTCGGTTCTGCCTTCAGGAACAGTGTCGGCGAGTAATCTATTACTAAGTAATCCGCTACTGTAATTAAACTTTATTAAACTTTTTTAGTTTTTAAGAGTAAAGTAACAGTATTACTTTGGCAAAAACTGTAATTATATCATCATTACGTCATCAAGCAACGATTCCATTACTTTTCTGAAGTATTTTGCAAGCTAGAAATGTCTTATTATCCACAAAAGGTCTGAAATTTAGAAAAAAAACAACCGAAAACAACGATGTCGCAGATTGATGATGCAGCTGTTAAGAATAAACAGCAATTGCATTTGATAGCTGCAAATACAAACATTATTTTGAGTTCATCTTGTCTAAATGAAAGACTATTATGGTTGGTTATGTGCAGGAAACAGGACGTCCTCAACTGTTACTTTATCTTTTTTAAACTGAAGTAATTAGCACTTGATTACTTATGAAACCAATTAGTTAAAGAAGTAATTAGATTACTTTTTAAAGGAGTAATCAGTAGTTGGATTACTTTTATGGAGTAATCTCAACGACACTGATCAGGAAGTGTTGCTGGAGAGGAAATGAGAGATGACCTTACGCCATTTGTCCACTTCCAGTTATACCCCTGCGCTGGGAAGAGCCTAAGCCCAGGTGGGCTCTTTGTTTCCTTTATTGGATTTTCATGAAAAGCTGTTTCATTACTCCCCCCCGCCCGGTAATGGCAACCTTTGTATGTTTATCTCCAAGCGTTTCAGTCTCGCAAAGTGTAATGTAAAGAGCGGCCGCCTGGCGAAAAGCCGCTTGACCCTAAGATAAGGAAATGAGGAATGGCTGCAGCCTCAGGTCACATACTTCCACTGGAAAGCTCCAGCATTCATCAGTGGTGCTTCACAGGTACCTGGACGCTACCCCCAGTGCCGAATTCCTGCTTGTCTGGGCCTCGGGAGATGACTTGATCCATACCGTGATCAAGGGGGAACCGCCACCAATTACGCTGATCACGTCCACGGCAAAATAGCTGCAGACAATTACATTAGCAAACAGCAGACAGGGGAGCAGTCAATCGTATTAGCCACGGAGCAGAGGTGGCCGCTCCAATCAGCCTCTTTGAGCCAGACACTGCAGCGACGAGCAATCCAATTCGCACCTGCCGTCGTCGGTGACGCAGCTGTCGCGGTCGGAATCACGCAGCAGATTATTACCATTCCGTGAAAAAAAAATAAACAAAAAAATAAACACAGAGCCGGGTGAAAATCTGCGCAGATCATTTTCATTTTCAGTTTGAGGCGACAAATCAATACGCTTTTGAGTCGGCCCCTTAAAGTGATCGCTGGCAAATGCTAGCGTGACGCTCCTGGTGGATTCGCCCATTGACATTTACATTAAGTCACCTGCTTGAGGAATACGTGTCTTAGCAGACAGGAAGAACATTTGGAAGGATCTGCAGCGATATTTGTCGCTTGAGATGTGTATCGATACAATCATGTACAATTGAAAATGAAGGAATACAATGTTCAGCGTTAAAGAAAGCAAAGCCAACTCACGAGGTATTAGAAATGTCAAAATAATGCTTCAGAAATAGACTCACAACTACAGCGTGATTTTAATTGGGCCTGGGCATGTGATTTTTAACTGCTCCAAATCGGATCAAATCAGGGTTTTTTTTATACATTGGGGGAAAAAAAAAAAAAAAAAAAAAATATTTTGTATGGGTTATTTACCAATTAATACATATGATACAAGATCGACTCCAATGTAGTATAAGAGCACTGACTTGGAGACATAATTGGTTTTGGCTTTCTCATTTGGAGACACAAACAGAAAACAAATAAAAAGTCTGCAGTGACCAGGATGTCACTGGGTCACCAAAGACGGTCCTATTGAAGAAGCTTGAGGAACATTTTGTTCTCACCACAGCACTAGATGAAGAGTGCGTTTCCAAGAGGAAAGGATCAGCGGGGTCACATCCCGGGAACTCTTTGTTTTTTTTTGTTGTTTTTTTAATGGCTGTCAATTACACTGGAGTAGAGTTTGTAGAATTGCAGTAAATAAATCAATATCACACTCCAGGTCATACTGTTATACTACCATCACCAGATGTGCTTCCACCTTTCACATTGTATACAAATTTCTCACCTCCCGGCCTTTCGTCATCCAATGGTGGTAATGAAAATGCCAAAGCTTTAAGAGATAAATACATAAAATAAATATTACCTCTCAATACATTGTTGTTTTTTCCATTGTGCAGAGTTAATGGTCACCGGGGAGTTGGAAGGCTAAAATATGCAAACATAATTATAAAGAAAAAAGAGAGAAGACACTTTTAATGGAAAGAACTCTTGCAACTTGTGCATTCCCATGACATCGACTTATTTGTGTTTGCAGATTGCAAACTCTCCTACATTATTTCGCAGCTCAGCTTTGGCATATTGCTTACACCGTCCTCGGAAATAAACAGTGCATGCGTGGGAGTGCGTGTGTGGAGGGAGAGGCTTGATAACAATATTGAGAGAGAGAGAGAATATAGAGGTGAGATTTAAAAAAAAAGTGTTTTTATCCTTTGTCTGAAAGCAGCCAGTTTACAGTCAAGACCGAAACGCTCCGGAAAAACACTAAAGGTTTGCTCACCGGAGAGAGTGTGACATTTTACACAACATCTAACAAGGGGATAAGTAACCATATTTCAATTTCAGTCAATAACTTAAGAAAAGCAATGCAATTTATAATATGTGAGACAGTAAAAAAGCCAACATGTTGCTTTGACGTGGCATTTTGAAGGTGAAGTTTGAAATAGGGGAAAATAAAACCACCAGTTTTTTGACAAATTAAAAGGATTTGATAAATAGCGTTCGGTGCAGCTGAGCAATAGGAGCCATCAATGTTTTTCAGCAGGCTTCCACCTTTTCATCCACTTTTGAAATAGGCTTCTTTTGAATTCCCCAGCCCTCGCCTCACGCACGGATCGGAGGCTCGGCGTTAAGCTAGTTGGACGTTAGAGGACATCAGGAGCAATGGAAAAGCCCTTTGCTCCAGCCAGTCAGTTTATCTAGCGTGGTGCCGCCTGCTAATGCGATTGGCTTAGCCGCGAGTTGCGGCCACAGTCAATGAAGACAGACTTCTCCCCGTCAGGTAGGTGATCGGGAATCTGATCACGGGCGTCAGGTTTCCACTGGAACAGCGGTCCCAGGGCCGGACCGAGCGCACGAGTTAGCAGAGCGTGAAACCACGGCTGTCAGTGAATGTTAAATTCATCCATCACCGCAAAGTACAGAGTGCGCGGGGAGTGGGAGGCGAAGAAGCAAGACAAAACATTGTGCTGCGCCGGCTCCTCCCAGAGAAACCAACCAAAATGAGCTGCGCTCCCATCGGCGCTAAATCGCTGTCTCTTGAATCATTTCACGGAAAATAGTTTCCATTCACGGCGTGTGCGCGCGAGCGCTCGTTTCTATAGAGACGCCGCTCTCTTCGCGAGAAGCGCGGTACATCACTGAACCAAAAGTTTGAATGGCGCGCACTGGCATTCAGGCCGGCGAGGCACGGCGACAATGGGACGCGGGACACAGGCCCCAGTTGCGAGAGGTTGCACACTTTTTGCTCTATTGTGGGAAAGATTTGAGTCATGCTTCTCTGCCTGCTGCAGTCACGTTGAATTTTCCCCTGGAAATGAGGGAGCCCTGAGAAAGGCGAGGCCCAATATTTACCACATGCACAGGGCCTCCGACCCACAGGGCCAATTTATACAAATATGTTTTGTGCAATCCGCACTTATCTAAAGCTCATCCATATCTTCCACATGGCAGGGTGACATCACGTCCCCAGACGGAATGAGCTGTGAAGGAGGCTGAGTGTTCTGGCGGAACGCTGGCCGAGCAGCGTATTAACCGGACCAGCGTGAGAGCGGAAGCGGGGAAGAGGCGAGGCGAGGCGAGGCGAGGCGGGGAAGAGGGCATCTCTGTTTCCTCGTCTTCCTCGCTGAGCCTTCTGTCGCGCAATCCAGTCTTAGAATCCATCCAGCAGGATGTCTGCCCCTGAAAATATATTGTAATCATGAAGAACAGATATGTGTATATATATGTATGTATGTATATATATATATGTACATGTATATATACTGTATAAGCTCTTCTCGCTGCAATAAAGATCACTAGATTATTGCACTTGAACCCTTATTATGGCTTGTGGTGACTTTATTAGTTTCTGAAAGTAGATTTGTTTGGCTTAAAGCACAAGAGGGTCATCTCAGACATAAATGTACATGAAGGTATAAAGGTATAGATAGATAGATGAGCAAACTCAAGGTCCGGATCACAAGATTAAAAAAAAACAAAAAAAAAAACCCAGATGGCATACAGACAAACAAGCAACCAACAAAATATATAGAAAAAAAATAAGATGACTAAAATGCCCCAAAAAATGTAAAATCCTTCATTGATGATGTCATGCTGAATTCAGTGAGATGGTTATTAATACTAAACAAAGAATGCCAGACAAAGTCATATTCGCGTTGCCTTGTGCATGACTCACTTTAGAAATGAAAACAGCATTTAAAATGTTGAATTAATTATCAAATTGTAAGAACTGACCGAGAGCCTGGAAACTCTTCACTTTCCAAACTGTACAGTACACACAGTAACTGGTGGCTGAAGAATATTATTTTTGCTTGAGAAAACAGACTTAAAAATGTTGTTAACCAGCGTCAGCCTCCATCTACAGCACGCTGTGTGCTCAGCACGGACTTTGTCCCCATCAGGCCAACTGAGAAGTCATTTCAGCAGAGTAAACACCTCTGTGTGATGTAATCTTGGTCTTGTTCTCACGTACGTGGGTAATTGTCTTGTTTTTTTAAACATAGTGTCTCCTTTTTCTGTACTCCCCCCCCCCGCTTTTCTGTAAATGAAAATGAAAAAACTTCTGGGGTCGTACACCGCTCGTCTCTGTACAATCAGCTGGTGTTGATAATCAAACAAATTGACTAATCAGATAGAAATACAAACAAAAAAAACACATTGTTTTCCAGGTGGAGAGAAATATTGGACATTTTCACGTCCTTGACATGCTGGGCATTCCACAAGTCATGATCCTCCACTTAAATGGGGTACGAGAGAAGAGGATGTGAACTACTTAAATTACTTCATTCTATTTTTAAGATTTACTTTCCATTGAACGTTGCATACACACGCCTTGTGTAGTTAAAATTGCTGGTGGCGTGCACGTACGTAAGGACAGCTGGCACACACACACACACACACACACACACACACCGCCCCCCCGCTGAGATATAGAAGAGGGATTTCTTCAATGCAAACTGGTGACCACTGGGCCTCCTCGTCGTGACTGCTGGAGGTGAAGTACCTTGTTAAAGTTCAACTTAATGAAAGTGAATGGCTCATTAGGCACCTCAGCCTCACAGTCATATCATGTTTGATAGTATACCATTTCAACTCCTCAACACTAAATTCTGCTGCTTTGCTAATTTTTTCCCCTGTTACTTTTACGACAATTTCTCTTTTTGTCTCGTACTTTGTACTCTGTCTTGCCCTCGGAATTTCAAAAGTCACATAGTTTTGCCCGGAAGACTGTAAACTCAGTTGGCCTTCAGGCAGATTAAAACCGGCTGTGCGACATTGTAGTGTAAACAAGTTCTGCGTGTAGGCTCCTCCTATCCCTCAGCAGAGTGGTTTGTGCAAAGCCACACGCCTTTCACACCACCAGCTGTCACCGGCCTGGTTGCCTTTCCCCCCCCCTGCTCGTCGGAACTCTGGAGGATAAACTGTAGGATAAACGCCCCTCTTTCCAGTGCAGCGGGATTAGACGTCGTTCGCGTCGTCAGGGAGTTGTACGCGCTCATGGATTCTGTTGGCGGATCCATGGGGCAGTTCACGAGCTTCAGGAAGGATGACTTTGAGGCTGACTGGACTAAGGTGGCAGAAGGCAGGTTCACTCAGGTGTACCAGGTCAAACTCAAGATCTGGCGGGAAAAATGTGCGCTGAAAAGCTATGACTTGGCAATTTGTCCAAGCAAGTTTTACAGGTGGGACTGGCATTGATATATATATATACAAAAAAATCACCAACTGCCGTATATAGTTATTTTTAGTTTTCAATTTTGTGAAGCATTTCTTGCTATTAAATCGCAAATTTTAAACTAAAAGTCTTTGGTTTGGTTTTAATAATTTTCTAACCAACATTTGTTTCTCTATCTTTTTTTTTTTTAATATATATATATAGGAGAGTATTGGATGTGGTTTCTGACATAGCCAAAGTGAAATTCAGGTACATTGTGCCCATCTACGGGGTGTGCAGTGAGGTAACGGGCGTAGTGATGGAGTACATGAGCAATGGATCGTTGAACAGCCTCCTGGCCAGTCACATGCTGATGTGGCCAAAGAAGTTCCAGATGATTCATGAGGTCTCGATGGGCATGAATTTCCTCCACAGCATGAAGCCTCCAGTACTCCATCTTAACCTGAAGACGTCCAACATCCTGCTGGACGACCACCTCCATGTCAAGGTCAGAGCAGCGCTTGAAAAAGTTGCGGGGTAAGACAAGATATGTAGAGTAGGATTGCTATTTACAACTGTGACCAAGTCCCTATTCTCAAGATTTCAGATTTTGGTTTAATCCACTGGGAGGAAGGAATGGACACCAAAGTTTTCATGGAGGACTTGACAGCGTATGGAAACATTAGTTACACTCCCCCTGAGACCTTCTCAAAGAATTCAGACCCACCGGGAACCTCCTTCGACGTTTACAGGTCACATAGCAACATGTTTCTTTGGAGTAATTTTGATTATCTGAATCAATATCTTCATGACTTAGGGGTTAGTTAGCTCATCCTTAGTCAGCAGGACACATACATACACAGGTGTAATGGGAAAAAAAGTGAATGTACTAAGAGAATCCTCTTGTCTTTTCAAATTTCCAGCTTTGGGATCCTTATTTGGGAGATTCTGACACAACAGAAACCATATGCTGGTACGACTGATTCCACTTGAGATGCAATGCATTTTTTTTTTTTTTTTTTTGGTTGCATGTAAGCGGGACATCATACTGTGCGTGCAGAACTGAGGTGCATCCATCTACCTCTTGGTGCTCATGCTGTCTAAAGACCTGTGTGTTCTATGGTGGCAGGGTGCAGCGTGACCACAGTCCTCCTACAGGTGTCACATGGTAAGAGACCCAATGTGGACATGATACCTGAGCAGAGACCGCAGGAGTGCAATCAGATGATCAGTGTCATGAAGCAGTGCTGGGACCAGGAAGACAGGAAGAGGCCTCCATTCTCAGGTATAGAGAAAGCACGTCTCATATTCACTGTAAATAGCTTGTCTCTTATTTGTGGAGGCTTCAAGTTATAATCAATTACTGCTGAAAAGAAAAACATAGGGAATGCACGAAAACGCATTTTAACACAATCAGAATTTACACAGATATACAGACATACATCATAGATCATTCCAAAATCCCAAGCAATTATTTATTCTGGCCTTATTCACTTAATGCAGAATTGCCTTTTTCATTTAACGGCTCATTTATAGCAATATTTTTGTGCGGTTATTTTTATTTATTTTTTATTATTATTCACTGTGCATTAATTGGAATGTCAAGTAGAAGTTAATTTAATTATGTTCTGTTTTGGTTTAAAACAGAAACATAATTCAGCCAAGTGAAATTTCCCTCCCATTTGTCACGTCTGATCCAACATGCTGCAGTTTTTAACCAGAAAAAAATGCAGATAAACATAAAAAATACAATATAAAAGAGATGTCAGACGTCTCCTTAGCTCGTGTTCATATCAGTTGCACATACATATATACATACATAAACACATTCATTAATCACTTAACAGTGACAGTTAAGAGTATTGAGTGAATCATAACAGCAAAAAAATAATTTTTATTGCTAAAAAATGTATTGTTTTGAGATGACAATGAAAACGTTCCAAAGCGACAGACATTTTTTCCCTCATGTCAAAAAAGTTTGCGAACAAAAAGTATTGTTTTGTTCAAACTCTTTGCACTTTGCAAAGTGAGAGGGGGAGAACACATTCTTCCGCGTGAAATCTAGCAACAAACATGAATAAAACAGAACACTGATTTTTAGGCAAGGCTTGGCACTATGGTAACAGAAGCCAGCAGCCATCTGAATGTTAAAACTCCTCCTGAATCACAACTTTTCAATTTTGTACAAGCCGTTGTCCACAAATCAAACTTTGAGGAAGAGTCTCATGGTTAACTTTTTAACTTTTGCTTCAGACACTGTCAAGAAGACAGAGGCTTTGAGTGACGTTCTGAAGATCCCCGGATCTGCCACGTGTCTCAAAGTTGGTGGGGTTGACCGACAGAAACCCAATTATCCTTGGCTGGTTTCCCCTGTGGACAAGGTCAGTTGAGTCTGAATGGAACTGAATTATTAGCCTGTTGCTCGAGCTAGTCTTGGTGTGTACCGCGCTGTGGTGCGCTGGAAAAATAATGACGGAATAATCTACTTGCCTTGCCTCGCCACCTTACTGTCACGTCAATGCTGCTGTGGGACAGTCATCTAAAGTTATGACATTTAAGGCATTTTATATTTCCTTCTTAATGTTGGATGGATTTTTTTTTTTTATTTAGACAGCAGCATGTGACTTTGCTTGAACTTGCTAGATTTTCCCCACCTGTCCCTTCAGAAAAGAGCCGACAAAAAAGACTTTGAAAAGACCTTCCCCCCCGCCCTTACGTTTGGAGGATACAAACCCAATTTATTTTCCATCGCCGAGACAGCTAGTTGGCAACAGCTCAAGGCTTTATGATTGTGTGAGGGGTGACAACTTTTGCCAAACTCAGTCATGAAGGGAACGTCTTTTGTCAGCGGTTGCTTTTGTGCGACGCTCAAAGAATGCTGAAAAGTTCTTGGATGAATCCACCAGCGTTGCAGATGTACAAAATCAATTTAGTTCACATAATCGAGCGTGCTCTTAAGATGTCCGTACGAGCTGAATACCTGAATACTTCCTGCGTACCACCTTTGAGTGGGTGCCAAGGAAAATGCATCTGCGAGTGCGTACGTGCCTCAGTTACGCTCAGTGAAAGTCCTCAACGTCTTGAATGTAGACCTTTTGCAATTTTGCATTGACGGTCACAATAAGTTGCAGTACGAATTCCTTTGTGCACCAAACACATTGTTCTCTGGCACCATTCACGGTACTTGTACAAGGGAAAAGTGTTTTGCCATGTGCACTCTGACAGAGCCAGTCTGACGGTTTGCAAGCGTGTTTGCCAAGCTTGTGAGAACACTGATCCTGCCAACTTGATTGCAACATTCTCCGTGTTCCTTTTTTTTCTCCATTACAGCTCGAGTTGCCTGAGATGTGCGACCCTCCCCCAGGTAAACGCAAGGGTGGTTGGAGTTGGATTGGAAATTAATTTTAATGAGTCAAGCCTGCTTCGTAATTCACACCGCGGATATTACCATGACAGCAACGTTGTGATAACAATAGAAATCAGAGAACAATTTAAGTCAACAGCCTCCGTGAACTTCTGAATAAATGATTGCCCTCTTTTTTTTTTAAAACTAGCCTATTTAATTTCACTCCTCATTAAAACGTAACTGTTATGATGTCCCTGTTGAATAATAAAGAAACAATTGCCAGTTTCATGTTATCGCTGAACTCCGCAGCCTGTAGAAATCTCCCAGTAAGTAAAGTGTTCTCCATTGCTCTCATTATAACAATGTCTTCCAAAAAAAAAAAAAAAAAAAAATCTCATTCACAGGTCAAAAACACGAAAAGGAGAACATTCTGTCTCTGCTCTCCAAAAAGGACTTTGGCAGTTTCAGAGAGTCAGTGAAAAGAGAGCACGTTCACACACAGTTTTCCGACAAAATGAGCCTCCTCCACTGCACCGTGGTCAGCAGGGATGCAGAGAGTGTGGAGCATGTCCTCAATTTGGGCGCTGACGTCAACTGCAAAACTGCAGGAGGTTACACTCCTCTCATTATCGCCGTTCTACAGAGGTCGGTATTAGAACACCAAACCAAGTTCTCTGCTTGGATGGAATTTGAGCCTTTTGATCTGGTTTCTACGATTCATTAATTCATATGTTAAAATACGTTTTTAATGATTTTGGTGATTCACTTCTTTTTTTTTTTTAATTAGAAATAGACTCTTTGAGATTTTCATAAAACTTTATAACATTTCCATAAACAACGGCAGAAATAGCATAATCTTAAAAAAAACTTCCTTGAATTTGCATTTGCTTAATGAAAGCACTGGTTAGCATAGCGCTACTGTTTTTATTTAAAAGGGGGGGATTTTCAAATGTTTGCTTTAAATTAGCCTGACATTATCTGGAACTACACTCTATTTGTATTTTCACTCTTTAGTTCCCTGTTACACTAGGGCAGGTCTATTGGGCTCTAATTGACCCTTCAGTAAACCCCGGCCCCATAGTAACTGTTGCTAACCATGGCAAGCTTTAACCTTACAGTACAGTCTGGCATGTAAGTATGGCATTTCTTTTACTTGCCCAGTGACTGATATTCCACAGGAAAGGGCTCCAATATGCTTTGAAGACGAGAAAAGATGTTTTCAGAATGTTCTTTGCAATGATGTGCAATGATTTGAATGCAGAGATCACAATCCAGGAAAAAGCACACTCAATGGTCTCAATGGAATATAAAAAATGCAAGCCTGCCCTCTAAACCTTTAGGATATCGAGCATCTGACTTGCATGCACCGTGGACACACCGCTTCGGTGTATTGACAGCGAGAGGAAGTTTGCCACAGTGCGCATGCTAAGGTGTGATTGGTCAGTAGCCGCTGAAAATAGCTGGGCTTACCGAAGGGTCAATTTCCCACAACGAGTCCATTTGAGCCGTTGCAACCTCTATTTATAGTGAGAAACCCTCAATTGCTGAAAGTCGACAATAGACCCTCATTTTGCACACATCCCCCAACCACTCACACACATCCACCCCCTCAAACAATGGGTCCGTGTTTGTTGCACAGCATCAGCCAATACATTTTCTGTCATTGTGGATGGAACCGAGGCAGCGGGGGATCACTCAGGTACCCCGGGTGAAAAATGTAAAGTGGTGTCCTTGCATGACATGTAATTAAAATAAAACAAAAAGAAAGAATTGTGGCCACTTTTGGGTGTGAAAAGAAAGCTTCATCATTATGTTCTGCATGTTCACGGATATGAAGCATTTATACTTGGACAAAAGTGGGTCCACTTGTATTGAGATGGCAATATTGCACCACCACCTATCTTATCTGATATCAGAAAGATTGAAGATGGGGTGGACATCAGAAAATAGAGGGTGACACTGTGTGCAGTTTGTTCTCTTATCATTAAATGCTGGTAAATCTTGAAACATTGACTCATGAAGCCCTTTAGATGTCCCTGAGACACCACTTTATAAATCACTGTCAAAGATGGTATGAACAGCCAAGCCTCTGCCTTCCTTAATCCCCAAAATGATTAAGGCCGATATAGAAATAAATACTGGCAAAGAAGTGAACTGGATTAAAAAAAAAAAAACCCACCTGAAACGCAATTACTCCTGAACCTGTCACGTCTCTGTTCATTGTGGTGCCTTATTATAACCACCTATGCTGATGACGAGCCGACGTCATTTAATAAACCCTCTTGTTGTGCGCAGGCTTCACGACATTGTGTCTCTACTGCTGGAGCGCGGCGCGGACACCAACCAGACGGACGACGACCAGTGGACCGCACTCCACTTCGCCGCTCAGAACGGCGACAACCGGGCCGCCCGCCTCCTCCTGGACAAGGCCACCGCGGTCGACGTCCAGGAGAAGGTGGGCTGGACGCCCCTGCACCTGGCCTGCCAGAACGGCCACGAGACGGTGGCGCGCCTGCTGCTCTCCCGCCAGTCGGAGGAGCCGGCGCTGGGCCAGCGGGAGGCGCAGGGGCGGACGCCGCTGCACCTCGCCGCCGCCTACGGCCACATGGACATCGTCAAGCTGCTGCTGTCTCAGGGGGCCAAACCCAACGTGGCCGACTCCTCGCTCTCCACCCCTCTTCACCTGTCGGCCGAGGACGGACACAACCGAGTGGTGCGGCAGCTGCTGAAGAGCGGCGCCGCCGTGGACGCCGCCAACGGCAAGGGCCTCACTTCGCTCCACTTGGCCGCACTGAGGGGTCACACGGGCATCTGCAGGCAGCTGCTGTCCAACCAGGCCGACCCGGAGTTGCGGACTACCCAGGGATGGACGCCCATGCACCTGGCCGCCCTACGGGGGCACGAGGCCACCGTGATCCAGCTGGAGTCCCAGGGCGCCAGCGTGAACGCCCGCGGCCAGGACGGGTGGACGCCGCTGCACCTCGCCTGCCACCAGAGCCACGCGGCGGTGGCGGCGGCGCTACTGGCCGCCAAGGCTGACCCGGATGCCTCGGAGGACAGCAAGGGGTGGACGCCGCTGCACGTGGCCGCCTCCAGCTCCTGCTTCTCGAGCGTCCTCCACCTGATCAAGTGCGGCGCCAACGTGAACGCAGCGAACTCGGAGAGGGCGACGCCGCTGCACGTGGCCGCGCGGCACGGAAGCGCGGCCGTCGTGAAGGCCCTGCTCCTGAACGAGGCCGACCGGAGCCTGAGGGACTCGTCCGGGTCTACGGCTCTGACTGTGGCCAAAGAGAGTGAAAAACTGGAAATAGTGAAGTTGTTAGAGAATTAGTCTAAAAAACAAAAACAAGAAACACTTTGGCTACCTGTAATCCAGATTTTCTTTTTGTACTTTCTTTCCTGACCAATGTGAACATTCTGTGTGTCACTGTATTGTAGACATAACTCAAGGACTGTCTTAAACTTCAATGTTATTAAACATTATACAACAAAATTCTATCTGGTGAGTCTGAACATCAAATCAAAGTAAGAAGAGATAAAAACTTAAATTGAAGACAATCAACCAACAGACAGTGAGCAACAATTTGCAGGATAATTCAGCTAAATTTTCCCAGCATGTTTGAGTGGGTTGTTTCCTAAAAAGGTCTTTGTGATGTTTTTAGAGTAATGAACAATATTTTAAAAAAGAAATATGCAGCAGCAACAGTGTCTTTCTGTTTTACAGTTGACTAAAAATGTTAATTAATGACGCCTAGTTTGGATTCAGCCAAAAAAAAAAGGAGGCACTGTAATTAATGGTTGTGGGCTTAAAGTTCTAATCCTCAAAAAGAGCAAATTTAAATAAATATTGCATTTATTTTAATAGCTCACACGTGGCTCAGCGAAGCTTGTCGAAACCCTCATCCATCGAAGTAATTAGGCCAGAAAACTTTGCCTGGTTTAAATCCTGATGGAAAAAACAATCCCGTTTTCTGTCGCTACAAGACTAACCTTCATTACCGCGACAGTTATCTCTTACTACTCATCTTTTCTCACGCATTAAGAGTTATCCAGGCCCACCTGCATAACCTCTTTGCAACATTCTGATGTTTATTGAGAGGTATCGCGAGCCGTGTTCATGTAAGGCGAGACTGTCTTGCAGAAGTGACTGTAAACACACAGAGAAAAAGGTTCAACTCGACGGTGCTCAGAAACAGACTGATAGCGGGAACTGTTGAGCTTGCCGGGTTCCTATCAGCGAGCTCCGGCTCCGTTGCAACTTTGCATTATTGGGCCATCCATCATCCGTTCTCTTTCCATGGGAATGAGAAAAGTTTGGAAAACAAACAGTTTCTGTGATTTATACAGAAAACTGTATGAAATGCACACACACACACACACACACGCACACATTCAGACAGATGCCCCTGTCTGAACCGATTAGTGAGTATACCTGCTGGATGGTACATGCATCGCATGGTTTCAAATTTGCGGCTGCGTCCGACAGAAGCAGACAGAGCGTGAATGTTGCATTGCAGTGTGACAGGAACGACTGCAAAGCTTACACCATTCTCTTTATCCCCCCCCCACGGCCACCGTACCTCATCACTGCTCATCGCAATTTGCACTTTGCATTACAATACCAGACATTTTTTTTAAAGGTGGTATTTTTTTGTGTGTGTTATTTTATTTCTCTATTTTGCTGTTGTAGTTTTCCATTCATTGCGTCATGTAAACATAACACAAAAAGTAAGGAAATTTGTGTTTGGCAGATCACTTCTTTATTGTGACAAGGCTTCTTGGAAATAAATCTTATATCGTTGGAAAGCCTGTAAATTCCCCCTTTAAATGGTGCCACACTTGTAAGGAACATGCATTTGTGGGGTGAGCAGCAGAGCTAAGTATCTGGGTTGCACCCATGAAAAATGTATCAAATCTTCTCTGCTGAGTCAAACAGCTTAGTCTGCCATTGGCTCTTGTTTGATGGATTGGATGATTGAAATTTGAGGAAACAAAACATATTGGCAATGTAACAATTGAGTCATTGAACAAACAGGAGCCTCAGTAGCGTGTGGAAGAACCACACACAGCCACAACCGCCTGGCATCTCCTCCTCACGCTGGTCACCAGCCCTGTCACACACTGCCGTGGGATGGCATCCCCTTATTCAACCAGTATTTGTCGGAAGTCAGTTATTGTGTCGGTCACTCTGGCACGAGTGAACAGCACGCACGCCCAGGCTGATCCCACTAGTGTTCAATGGGGTTGAGGTCAGGACTGCTGGCAGGCCATTCCATCTTCTCCACTCCCAAATTTTGGAGGTAGTCTCTGATAAACCTCACTCTGCGGGGGCGAAGTCATCTTGGAGGATGGACTGTGGTCCCAGAGTGTGGAGATATGGGATTGCCACTGGTTGCAGAATCTCATCTTGTTACGATCGGCTCGAGATGTTTAAAGGAGAGAGATTGTAACATAAAAACCCTCAGGAGATCAGTAGGTGTAAATGATTAAAACAGGCTTTATTATCCTAAACAAAAAGAACGAGGCAAAACTGCAACGTAGGGTGACCAACTGGTGACTTCAAAAAGAACGAGAGCAATCTATTTAGAACAGAAGTTGTCAAAAAGGGAAAAGAAAACCTCGCTGTCTAGCTATCGAGACGGCCGGTGGCCGTAACACATCTAAAGGTCTCTCTGCTTTAAGATGACCTCCAACGATGACAAGCCTTGTTCTTCCAGTGAAGTAGATGCCACCCCACACCATCACACTGCCTCCACCAAGAGATGTTACTCTGCCGGTGCAGCAATCAGCATACTCCGTCCTCAGCGTCTTCTCCACACTTTGACCCTGCGATCCAACTGCCGTAGGCCAGAATCTGGACTCATCACTGAACAGAACGTTCCTCCACATGTTCAGGCACCTGATTGGCAGCACCTTGGAGGTACCAGAAGCTAAAAAAAAAAAAAAAGAAAAAAAAGAGTCAATAGCAACAGCAGAATAAGCTGTTTGACTCGGCAGAGAAGATTTGATGCATTTTTCATGGGCGCAACCCAGATACTTAGCTCTGCTGCTCACCCCACAAATGCATATTTCTTACAAGTGTGCCATCATATAAAAGGGGAGTATACAGGCTTTCCAACGATATAAGAATTATTTCCAAGAAGCAATGTCACAACAACAAAAAATTATCTACCAAATACAAATTACCTTAATTTGTTCTGTTTATTTTCTATCATTTAACTTGGCAGCAGTGCGGAAAGCAACAAAAGAATTTCATCGCACAGAGAAACGCGTCCTCCTGAAAACACACCCATGATTAATGAGGAGACTGAGGACAACCCCTTTCAACCATTTTGGTCCATTTTTCTGCCGTTAATGATTGCAGAAGTGCATTTGGAGACGACATGACTGCAATTGCACCATGCGCTTCAGATCATGCACTCTTGAAATAGGGCCCTGTCAATCACACACTGCAGTTTGCATCCACCCATTGGTCAAGAACACAGCCATACACTGAAAATGCCTTCAAGGGCTATGATCAGTTCCCCCCTCTTGCACTAACTAACCTCACCACAGCCACACGTCCCCTCTTTGCTCTTCCTCTCGGCCTCCAGCCTGACAGTTCCAACCTCATACTGCTATACTCTCTGTCTTTAAACCATCCAACATTGCTGCTCCGACCCCTCTTTTCTATACTTTCCCTTTCATTTGCGCACACTCTTTTATCATACATCACACCCGACACTTTGCAAACTCAAAGGGGTGAACTCTTTTTCACCCTCTCTGTTTTTCTGGACCCTCAGCCGTTACAGTACCCCCGTAACTCATTACCTCACCATTACAGGAAAGGAAAGGAAAACATTATTTATTCACGAAAACCTTCGTTTTTCTGGCGTTGTACTTGAAGGGAGTAACACTTGTCCAGGTGGGTTCACAGTTCAGCAGTCGCACGCAAGCAGCTTTGTTAGCATGTTAAGTAGTGTTTACTCACGTTTGATTTAAAAAACAAAACAAAAAAAAACTATTTTGTAACTGTATTTGCTGTGGCATCAAGCATCAAGGACAACCGATATAGTAAATGTACTGTATGTTTAAAAAGATTTATTATGCCTGCTGCAGATCCACTCTGTTTTCACTCGAGAAAACCTCTTGTTGCTTAAGACTAACCAGGAACTTTACCTCGGGGACCACTATCGCCATTTCAGCTGCTCTCAACGGCTCAAAAGGCTCGTTGTGGGACCCGAGGTGCATCCAAGCGCAACAAATGCCTATCTGTTTCTGAACGCTTTCTGCAAGCCACAAAAACAAACTAACCAAAAAAAAAACCAAAACCCTCCCATAACAATGCTCATGAGTGCATAGCGGCATATTTTCTGCTGGCGGTCTAAAAAAAAAGAAAAGAATCGATAACGAAATAAGAAAAACAACTTTACAACATTGTTTATTTTCCGTGGTTTGGCTGCCTATTTTTATAACTGATGCATCTTTACTTCACACAACTGACATGACGGCACATTTACAGTATCTGGCTTAATGGGAGCAAACTATCTTAATGACAGACTTTCACGATTGCCATAAGATGAAGAGCCGTAACGGAGCGTGCTGCATCTACAAAGCATTCGTTGTTCATGCCTCTTCTTTTAACGAGGCGCTGTTGTCCGATGATTGCATTTATTTGCACTGTGGCCGTGATGTTACAAGCTTGTAAAAGGCCTCATGTCATTATCACAATTAAAGGCTGACTGCAGCTACGGCTTCTTTCCTGTCAATGGATGCTGAATGGCCGAGATTGGATGGATCTACAGTAATTCCGGGCCTGTTTCTCAGCTGAGTAGTCACATGAGAGCAGCAAATCAAAACGCACAAAGTAGACCAAGAAGTCTTAAGCATTCCCTCTGTAATTCATCGGCCATTTTGAAGATGCTGTGGACAAAGCCTGCTTTGCATACTTGAGGAAACAACTGGAGAAAAAAATATCTGACCTTTGTTTATTTAGTAGTTTTTTGCCTCAAGGTAGATTTCACCAAAGAATAATAAAATGGGACTAGAAGCTAAAATGCTATCATTTACAGGTCACAAGTGTTGACCATTAGCATCTCCTGTCTGTATGATTTAATAGCACGAATAAATACCACAATCCAACATGTACTATGGTGTAAAAATGACTGTTCTTAAAGGTAGACTATTAAGAAAGACATGCATGCAACATGCATGGAATAAAATGAATGAAAAGTAGAATGAAATAAAGCATGTCTTGTTGTTCTGCTACTTATAAAGCAACCTGGGGGAAAAAAATCCTCTGTTTGTTGTTTCAGTAACCGCTTTTGACAGATTGTAATGATTATTTGTCCCAATTTACTAAGGTGAAATAAATCCATGAATGGCATTTATTAGGTTGACAGGTAAAAAAAAAAATAATAATCCAACTTTATGAGCAACAGTGTAAATGCGTGCTGCTTTTAAAAGACAGGCGACGTCACTCGGCTGAGCCAATCAGTGGTCCTGCTTGATTGCCTTTTTTCCGCTCCAGAAAACTCTTGCCCTCTTCTGAATGAGGTCTGAGTGATCCGATCAGACTTGAAATGAGTCAACAGAATGGATAAAACCCGTTGGGCACAGGACCACAGTGATCAAGCTGCCTCGTAAAACGAAACAATAAAAAACAAAAACCCTGTAATATGAAACTTACTGAGCCCTACACACACACACACACACACACACACACACACACACACACACACACACACACACTAAAAATAAACCCAATACAGTAGTGTTAGGAGACTTTTTGGGGCTTTCACATAAAATCAGCCATTGTGCTCTGTCTAACTTTTCTACGCTGCCACAGCCTTGAAAAAAAAAAATTAACCTTTTCGTTCCTTTTTTCCCCCCCCTTCCTCAGGCACATCTAATTACGCCGACTGAACGAACGTGACTGCCCTGATCTTTTTATACATTCAGTGACACATTGAACACTCTCTTTGAGACGCTAATTGGGTTTGCAGCCACCTAAACCAATTTTATTCGCCGGGGGGGCGAGCAGGAGGACGACAGCGCGGCGCGAGTTAGCAGTGCAACACGCAGCTGAAGGTGAGGCGAGAAGGGGCCATGCAGTAATCTTGTGGCTTTGAATCTTAAAGAGACAGTGTTTAATTGCATTAGGACACAGATTCTATATGCACTGCGCGTACGCGCTTCGTCACTTAGTCAGTGCTTTTTTTTCTCCAACGCCCGAGCGCCAGCAGCACTTTTGCTCTCTGCGGCATAATGCACGTGTAAACAAATTGTCAGGTTGTTTCACGTTTCCAGTGAGTTCGTTTCCCAGCTAATCGCTTGAAGCAAAACTCATTACAAACAGTCTAGGTCTAGGTTCTAGGTTCTAGGTCTCCATAGTTATATTTTTTAATTGACACTAGAATACAATACTTACATGGAACTTGGAAATACCACGTAGTACTTAAGTCACCAAATAGTATTGCAGGAAAGTTATTGAATAGTGTCGGAATAAAGCTTTACAATGATGTAGGACTAAATTATTCCACGAGCTTACTTTACTTTATCAGAACGTGTTTCACTCACATGATATCAACACAAAATACACAGGTTTACTGAATATGAACAAATTGTGTTAATTTAACTAAAGTGTTTAGCTTGCTGCCAAAGCAAAATATATGTGTGCAACCAATGTCAACTATTGAATTAAGTAAATCCTATGCATCAGTGTGTATCACACTATTCAATAACTGGTATATTTGTTTAGAATAAGAATTTTATCAACTAATATGTTGATAATCATGGTCATTTTTCTGTAGGCCTCTAAAGCCATTCTTAACAGATGCCACCTCATATTGTCTTACTTTAGTTTAACAATTCTTAGGTTTTTTTTTTCAGCAATTGTCTTCCACAGATGGGCTGTTTGTTCCTTCAGGCTTTTTGTCACAAACCTGTGTTCATTTTGTACAAGCTAGACTAGCCTGAGGAGCAAATCACCTTGTTAAATTGCACAAACCGGCACGTCACACACACATTACATTTCATAATAATAATTATAAGATAATTTGAATGTATTTATTTATTTATTTATTGGATTTTATTTTTTCTTATCTACTTTCCAATTTTCTGCGGCCCCTCCTAGCGCCCCCTAGCAGCCCCCTCCGCCCCCCACATTGAAAACCATTGGCCTGGACAACACGCTTCCGTGCGCAGCAGCTCAGAAGACTTGAGGCCTTGCTGGAAAACTAGCGGATCCATTTGCATGCGTAATGCATCGTGGCTACTCAGAGCAGATGATCGGGATTGTCTAATCTCCATATCTAATGAAGGGAGAAAAAAAAAAAAGCCCTGCATGTTCTTCAGCTTGATTGCGCGGGAGTTGGTCTGCGCCAAGACGTCGCAAAACCCCAGGACGTTGACGACGGCCGGCGTTAAAGAGGGTCTGGCTGACATCCCCCAGCTGTCATCCGAGCAACAGGGACGTAATCTGGCTATTTATGGTATATTTAGCTCCTCGGAGGAAAGCCATTACACGCTTTCAGCGCCGAGCGCCTCTTAACTGGCGGGGTTAAACTCACCAGTGAGCTCCCCGGCCACCCCGCCCGCCCGCCCCCCCGTGGCGTTAAGCATCTGCAATCAGGCCGATGCAGCTGCAGCTGCGTCTTTTTGACTCAGGTGCTTCCGCGAGCGGGCCTCCGCGGTAAGGGCAGGCATCTCCGGGTCCTTGCCATGGTAATTGATTGAGTAATCCATCACGTCTCCAGAGGACTGATATTTATTTATTTATTTTTTGCTTCCTGTCGCGATCGCGGTACGGAAAACATTTTTCACCCCTGTCATCTCTTAGCAACCTCTCACTCCGCGCGGTGACAATGGGGACGCAGCAAAGGTCTCTCTCTCTCTCTCTCTCTCTCTCTCTCTCTCTCTCTCTCTCTCTCTCTCTCTCCAAACTCCCAAAGGGTTGTCGCCGACCGTCGCCAAAGGGAGCGCACGTCTACGCGGCTGCTGACAGGCGGTCGACGTTAAGAGAAAAAAAAAAAGATGGCCTTGTAAATCAGACATTCACCAGGTTAACGGTATGAACCCCGGGCCTGCGGGGACGCAGAGCGAGTCGTCCTTACAAAAAAAGGCAAAACATAAAAAAAACAAAAAAAAAAAACTGTTGCGCCGGCAGGTTTTCATATGATAATTTATTCCTACTCAGCCGAATGTTTTCTCAAAGCTATTAAACTATTCCCATTGAATGGCCTTGTTTTTTACAACGCGCACTTGATATCCCCTCAGCTCACTCTGCTTGGTGTTGTCATGTTCTCGTAAAATGATTAATGGGGGCGGGGGGGGGAGGATCTCGCTATCGCCTATCTTCCCACAGTGCAGCCGAGAAATCCCCCAACGCTTTATAACATCAAAGTATTTGAATACTATAGGCACCCAACTTGACACAGTGCAGCGGAATCTTGCGTCGGGGAGCATTATGCCGTGGGTGCACGTCAAGGCTCCTCCTAGACATGGGTTTGAAGATATATACGGCCAATTCATGGTGATTTAATGCGCCGTCCTCCCTTTCCCCCCGCCCTCCGTGTCTCTGTGTTTGAACAGTGGCTTATCTATCGGAGATGCTTGTTTGATCAAGACTTGTCAGCGGTTCATAAAAAGTTTGAGGGGCAAATGGTACCATGGCGGGTGCGCGAACCCCTCGTGACAGCGTTTCCATTTTTCCAGCATTTTAAAATCCTCCGAGTGGCTGCAGCTGGAAGGTTGACTTCGGCTGAGATCCTCACCCAGGCCGTGGCCTTGCCTCATTGACTTTCAGCGCAAGCCGGGTCAGAGTCTAAAGTGATGTTGATGACTTAGAAAATTGAAAGTGGGCCCTTCATCTCTCTTTGACCCCATTAAACTGTGTATGCTTCGCTGTAATAAGGTAACCCGCTCACACTCAACGCCCCCAGAATATTGAGCTCCACTTTTGAGCCCAGGCTCCAAGAAAATTCTTTCTTTATTTATATATGTATTTTTTTTTTTTTTTTCATACTTGAGTCCAGCGGAGCAGCCATGGGCAATTATTTGAAAAGACCTCAACAGATCTCCAGGGAAAAGCCCATTTAGCCCTCTGTTAGCAGCTTCCCGCTAAAACTGCTGCCGCCACGTTAGGAAGGGAACGCGATCTGGCAGCGAGGTGGTCTCAGAGGGTGGAACTGGCGCCTGGCTTCGGGTTTTCGTCTCTAACCCAGGGGTGAAGTATCAGTGCCCTTTGTGACATCATGGAGGATGTTCTCCAGATGGTATCGTGTTGATTTTACTTCTCAAGCGAAGCAGGAAAACGGCGACGGTCCAGTGAGCAGTAGAATTCCTTGCATGCATCGGGAAAATACATTTCACATTTAATGGGAAGCAGCCATTGACACGGCTGACATTTCCCATCCTGCGCGTTTCCTTTCGAATGAACCTTGTTCCTGATGGCAAATTCACTCTGACTCTATTTAACATGAACCTTTACGTCACTTACTACTTTTACCTTTATGGGCAGTTTGCCGCCCTCTTGCGCGCCTGACCACGGGAAATATGTGCATTACACTCAAACTCAAATGATTTCAAAACTCAATCTAGTAATTGCTGTTTAATTCTCTCCCATTTTTATCACCCTTTGCTCCCGTTTATGTCAGGCTGCAGGTTCACTCGTCTGCACTCTTGCTCCCCACCTCCGTCCCTTCTCTCTGGCGAACCAATGCGAACACCCAGGAGGTCTCCCTCCCTCTCCCGGCTGCATTGACCTCATGCAGATGACAGACGTGGGTCCGCTGCCCCCTGAGGCCTCATTATGGACAATCCCTCATATTTCACAATACACAAATTGAGACTTCTTCGATTTAAACATGTATTCATTCCTATTCCCTGCTCATTTCTTCCTCTACTCCTGTCCTCTTTTTTTTTTTTTTTAAACGTTACTGTGGTGGTGGGGAGGGCGATGTGCAAATATTGCCGGTCGATACGTGGCTGCCACCATGCATCTCTCTCAATCTACATTTTATTGTAATCTCTTTTCTTTGTCTTTTCCTGCAAGCGTCGTGAGCAGGATGACGCGGCTTTCCTTCAGGGAGAAAGTGCAATCAACAAAAATGAAAGTGGTAATAAACGAACGTGTGACAATAACAATAAAAAAAAAAAAGTGACAACAACAATTCAACCCCTGAGAGTATGAAAGTTGAAAAGGCAGTGAAAGTTAAGAAGTGTCTACAGCGAATCAATTTAGTTTTGGATGGCGTTCTCTCTCTACACGGCACTCAGAGAAGAGAGAGTTCCTCTCAGTTGCCAAAGTCATTGTGCAATGCCATGCAACTAGTGTTGGTGATAATGCTGACAGTGACAATAAAGTATACTCAGTTCAATTCAATTCAAACTTCAAGAAACTTACAGACTGAATTTAGTTTTGTCAAAACCGCTTTTGCCCTGAACTTGTGGCATGTCAGCTAATGTCAAACCAGCAACGGCCGCCACCTCCTGCAACCACCCAGCAAAGAAATATAAAGAGCAATACGAAAGAAAAAGGACAGACAAACTCGTAGCACATGCAAATAATGGCACAAGCAATCTTTTTTTTCAATGAAATTGAGAAACAATGATCTTTGGCTCTTATGATTAAGAAGCATCAGCATTTCAGTGTATTTCAATAGCCTGAGAAAACTGACTTGTTTCCTTTCCTTTTGTATATTTTCAGAGCACAGTAAGGACACCAATCTTAGCACTACCAAGTGTTTTTATTGTGTCCTCCAACAGCCATATAATTTTCAATTGGGTCATGCGCATTCTGCTTGAAGAGGAAGTGGATGATTTCCAGCACAAATGTCAAGATTGTTACTTTGTATTTATACAGTTGCTTATAAAGAGGTAACTGTAAGTGTAATTAATTCTAGCGACCACAAATCCATCTTTAAACAATTAAACTAAAGCGGGGGGAAACATGTAATTATAAGCACAAGAAAATTATCTTTTGTGTCATCAGACCTCAAATTAGCCTTGACAGAGAATTTGAAGTTTTGCACGGGTCAGTGAAGGGATGGCAGAACTAATCATTGCCTGATGAAAAATGTTTTCAAATATGCAAAATTAATAAGCACAAGTCATCATGAGCACATTTCAGATTGAGGACATTTCACCCGCCTCAATTTGGGAATTGGCTTTTCGGCGTCTTTTTTTAATTTGCAATTATAAAAAGATGACAGTTTTATCAGCTTGATCAGCTACAGTCAATCTTGTATCTGATTATTGGCCTCTTGCTAAATCACATTAATGAACCCTCCTACTCCCAAAATCCCCTACATCTCCCCCAAGCCCCCAAAAAGTGAGTGCACCCCGCATCCAGTTTTATTATTCTGAATAAATAACTGTGGCACTGTTGATCTTTGGAATGACAAGGATTTTTTTGGAGCTACTTGCAAGACGCATCAAGTTAATACGCTTGTGGGCGATGTTGACATCCCCTTGCAAAACGCCTCGCACCGACTGCAAATTGCAAATTACGGCCCTGACACTGAAGCAGTCACTTTGCTCCTTCAAAAGCCACGGGAGTGTGTGACAACCACAGTGGTTCTCATAAAAGAACAAATTTCAAGTCAATCAATTTTAGCCCAGTCACTTGTTAAATATGACCTTTAACTTGTGCGTGATTTTATTTGGAGGCCTGTCGGTTTTTCCGTGGCAAACGTGACAGGCTTTTTTTCCCCTTTGTTTGAAAGCTGGCGAGTGCGAGAAGAAGAATGTCGGAGCGGGTGGCTCGGAAGAGAGAAGATCCGGCGTCGTGAGCAGGGAATAAAAGAAAGCAGGAATAAGCCCGTCTCTCTGCACAGAGAGTGGGAATGCACGGTGGGAGGAAAAGCCTCCATCGGCTTTGAGATCAGCTGATATGGCCGTGACATTGACGCTTTGGCTCTGACCCGAGGACAAGTCAGAGATGAAGCCGCTGAATGTGACGCTTCACCGACTGTCCCCGAGCCATGCAGTGGTACCCAACCCTTCGCCACCCTACCAACTCCCTCCCAGACATCTCTCTGCTCCATCTTTCAATTAACGACTCGATTAAAGCGACACGGTGCAGGTTTTCAACCAAAATACTGTATTTGAGCTTCACTCTTTTTTTTTTTTTCTTGCCCTCTTCTGCACCGTCTTGCACCTCAATCTTAGACTGTAACTTTTGTTGCTTTCCACTCAGAATACGCCTCATTTTACGGCAACATTTAACATCTGAACCTCTCAGCTGTCAGAGGTGTCAGGCAGGCAACCACTTAGCTGCTGCGTCAATGGCAGGGGATCCCTTCGCCCTGTCACCAGTCTGTCAATCATACAATTATTAAGAAACCAAGATTACACAATAATTGTCATAATCCAAACAAAATGAGCTTCAAAACATTTCAACTTTGTCCATACCAAGAGAGTCAACTTGGCAATTCCCGTGTCCTAAATTTGCCACATTGCTCCTCTTTCATGTGCTTTAGTGCCGTGAAAATGACACTCTGTAAAGTTGTGATATCATTCATTTTTTTTACTTATTATAAACTAGCAATTAAAAAAAATATGCTTAAAGATATACTCCATCCATCCATCCATCCATTTTCCATACCCGCTTAGTCCCGAGCTCAGGGTCACGGGGGTCTGCTGGAGCCTATCCCAGCTGTCTTAGGGTGAAGGCAGGGTGACACCCTGGACAAGTCGCCAGTTCATCGCAGGGCCACATGGAGACAGACAACCATTCACACTCACATGCACACCTACGGACAATTTAGAGCGTTCAATTGACCTCACATGCATGTTCTTGGAGTGTGGGAGGAAGCCGGAGAACCCGGAGAGAACCCACGCAGACACAGGGAGAACATGCAAACTCCACACAGAAAGGTCTCAGGTCCGGGCCCCGGAATCAAACCCACGACCTTCTTGCTGTAAGGCGGCAGCGCTAACCACCGCGCCACCGTGTCGCCTTAAAGATATACTGTATATGGTAAATATTGTTTGTATGGGTGAGATGTACTGTATGTATGGTATAATGTTTGGAGCTTGGGTGTTCTCTTTGTGTCTGGGTTCTATGCAGATACTCTGGGTTCTTCCCACCATCCAATAAAATCTACTGAATTTGAGGTGAATTGAAAATCATGAATTAGCAGTCAGAGCAAGTGTGAGTGCTTAATTGCTTTCTTCTTCTTCTTCTTCTTCTTCTTCTTCTTCTTCTTCTTCTTCTTCTTACAAAACACCCAGATTATATGTACATTTGTCAGTTTCTACAGTCATTAATTCCCACATTTTGGTTACCACACTTGGATTCAACTGGAAGGTTGGAGGTTCTTTTTCTGTTTCATTCATTTCTTTTTTTCTATTATCCAATGAGTAAAACTCAGAAGTCAAGTGTGATGGCCATGTTGACCCTGTTGCCCAGTTCAATGTGCCACAACCCCATTTTCAAAGCCCTAACAATCCTTCCGTGCCTGACAGCCAGGAATTCTGACGAATGTCTCCGACTCATTAGCAGGACACACCCTCCTGACTGATTTTCATGTCAGGTCAATCAACATCTTACTCACCCAGGGGCCTGTTTATCAGCAGATACATCATGTCACTTTCTGGACTTGATTGGCACCAGAACTCCCTTAACAGTCGGTCCTCATGCCACCCTGACAGAAGAATGAACTGTCCCTTCACTTTTAATGCTGTTGTTTATTATTAAGGAAATAAACTTGACTTGCTCGTCACTACATTATTGCCCGTCCATCTGTTCTCTTGGAGGAATTTGGATTTTCATCCTCCAAAACTGCTGCCTCAAAGCAATCTGGGTGTTAGTCATTAAAGGAGCGCGTGGCTATTGTGGCGGCTAGACGGCGGCAAACCAGATATGGCGCATCCGTCTAATTCTACAAAGCCCTCGCAAAGGCTGATGGTTGTCTGTGTTGCCAGCTCTCGCACAGCTTTCACTTAAATACCGTTTAATTTGCACATTTAGAGGGAAAAAAAAATAGTAAAAAACAGACTATATTAATGGAAATTTCCACCATGGCAGGCAAAACAACCCGTTTTCTGAGATCACTGCTGTTTACCACTTGCAGTTAAGTTGAAATTTTTAGCATCTCCACCGCGTTCGTGGTAATTGCAAGGACATTCAAAATGTGAGTGAGTGCACAGCCAGACTACCGGTGGCAGCGGTGGTTGCTTGGAGACTAAGGTGTTGAAATGTTAGGCTTGTTCTCGAGTTTACAACGTGAATATGCATTACAAGACAAAAACGGTCCCCAAGGGTGTGCCTTGTCATGTGATTCAAAATGACTACTGCTATTATGGCAGGCTTGATTCCTTTCCTCCAAATCAAATCACTGTCTCGTACATCCGGTCGGTATTCATTCTAAAACACCAACAGCACTGGCTGATTGAGAAATGTCACCAGAAACGCGAGCCTTCTCTCATTTTTCAGACAGACGTTCCAATGTTTTTATTTCGCTAGCAGGACAATTGCAATCTGACGCAACGAGGGCGGAAATTGCCCACACCTCCTGAATTTGATGACTGCTCTTGCTCCATCATATCATTTGTGCTTTGTGCAATCAGACAGTAAAACGGAGGAGGCAGTGGTGGGGGTCTCATTGGATCAGAGTAACTGGAATCCTGTTTTACAAGCCGATACTTTGATGCAGGAGGTTGCAGGCTGTGTGGCCATAATTTTATTTTGTTTAACAGAAGGTGAACAGGAGCCTGTGAGAAATAGTTCTGGCTGAGGAGTGACCAGTGACGTGAAGTAGGGCTTCTTCTGTGGAGTTGTGCCTATGATGGTGTAACCACGGACAGGTGACTTTTCTTTTGCCCCCAGCTTAGTTTTAGAGGCTACAGGTGTTGTTGCTCAGGCCAAAGCACCAAGAAGTCTGGCACATATTTCCAGAAAATTGTATCAAAGTGAATCATTCTGTTTACTAAATAGAGTGATCTGTTTACAGCAAGTACTCTATTTAGTTACGCACTTAGTTAAAGCCTGTGGACTCATGCAATTTATGGGAACTTTAATGGAGTTGGTTCGTTGAAGTATTTACTCTTTTTGCTACGGAGAAAAATGAAAAATAAGGCTTTTGATATTCTAGACTTCATTACCAAGTTGAAACAAAGTGATGTGAAGTTTGTTTTGAGCATACCTGCAACTCATCAGGAGGGATTTAAAGTATCAAATCACTTTGAGGTTTCAAAGTTTGCAAAGTCTCGCAAGGTCAACTACATTCAAACTTAAATATGTGATTATGGCTTTCTGACGTTTTTATTTTTTATGCACCTCCTGCATTTTTATCGCTGGAGGCCAAGCCTGAGAAGTCAAGACCGCTTCTCGACTAAAAGGCAATTTCGCATTTAAAGGTGAGACCCAATTAATATATTATATATACATGTTTTGTAAAGTCTGTAAATTACATCTTCGTAATTTTAGATGGATAAAAATGTCGCTTCCACTGTCCTTCTGCAAAGCATAGCTTCGCTGGTTGTGTTCTTATTGAGAAAACCAAATTTTTGAGGAATTTTCCCCCACAAGGTTAATGATCTGAACCTGGAAAGAAAAATGTTCAAGCCAAATCTTGCATTTTGCAGACCATTAAAATGAATTTGTGGAAGCTCTATTGCTTGTTCTACCTAGTCAACTAGTATGCATTATAAACAATGATAACACCCACCACCTTTCTTATCTTCCCCTTGCAAGTAAGGTAACATGAGACTGCATGACTGACTGGCCATGTGTGCTAATTAACAAGCCAGGTATTGGTTGTATGTATTATTTATACTCAGCATCCATATACAGTTGATTAAAATCCAACAACCTTCGTCTGAGCGAGGTAACCAGATGGACCAAAAAGCAGAAAACACGACGATTCAATGAAGAGCATTCATTCCAAACTAAAATCTTGACTAGAAGCAGTGAGTAGACATAATAAATGCCCAGAAAAACTAAAATCATAATAAAATAATTGGAAATAGGAAAAACAGGAGACAGGTAAAAATCATACAAAGTCATCATCTGAAACAAGAGAAAGTGAGGACAAGACAATATAAAGGAATGAACATACTAACTTTTCAAACCATGACAGTAAAACCAAACGGGAAGTGCTCGACGGCACAAGTGACTTAAATTGACGAGACATAAGTTGTTAAGTCTTAAATATAAAGAAAAACTAAACTTGACCAAACAAACAAGGCCTCACTGACAAGACTGTCACTAACAACTAAAGGTTAAAAACAGGGAGACATGATAAGACAAAGCTTTAAACGTTCCTTTTATTTAAATTTTTTCTTATCTCAAGAAGCTTTGGGACATCATATAGGGTTATTATATCATGGAAATCATAAAAATACCATGAATCAAATGTTGATTGGATTAAACTTTAAACATATGTGGTTTGGGGCTTTTTGACATTCAGCATCATCATCGCCAGACAGACGCCGTCGTGAGACTTTGTGCATCTCCTCTTCCAGCACTTGATGGGTTGAAGCCAGCGTTATACTCAGCGGTAATCTGTAGTTTGTAACATCTCGCCATATGTCTGCGTGGAATATTTGGGGGATTTCTGCCGGCAGAACGAGGATACGTGACATTGAGAGCCAATAAAAGCGAGTTATTTAATCTTTCCAGTTGTTCTGGCAGTTACACTGAATAACATCGTAATTCAAATCCACAAGGAAACAGTTGTGTTAGTGCCTGCGGCTATTTTGTAAATCAGTTAGTGGACTTTGCGCACAAGAATGTCAATTACATGTAGTTGTTTGAAAGATTTATATGTCATTGATGTGAACAGTGGTTGAGTGGAATATGTCAGTTGGCTTGCTTTTTTATGTTTCCCAATTCAACAACAATTTAGAAAGGATTTGCTGTTGGTGATGCTAGTGACCTAAAAGCATCCCATGTAATTCTATCTTAGCAGTTCACATGTGTAATAATCGCCAAAAAAAGACAAGATAGATTTAAATGCTTAAAAAAAAAAATAAATAAATAAAAAAAAAAAAAATATATATATATATATATATATATATATATATATATATATATATATACATATATATACATATATATATATATATATATACATATATATATATATATGTATATCCAGACCTCTGGAAGAAACAAACAAAAACCTGCTATCATCTCTGACTGTGCTAAACATCCTCCTGTCTTGGACCTGCATTCAGGAGGACAGTGAATTAAACAGCACTCAGATATGTATCTGTTTCATTTCCTTCTGTCTTCACCTTTTGCCCTGCAGGCTTTTACGTGCAGATTGCATCCAAAGTCTGTTGATGAACTGCAGTGGTTTTTCATCAAAAGTGTGTGTCCCTGGACTGCTATCTGAGCTCAGAGTCAGGCAGCAAGGCATTAAGTTAAACCCAATTCACCTTTTGCCAAGGAAAGCAAGATGTATAAACCTCCTGTGACCCAAGTGTAAACAGAGCAATGTCAACTCCAAAAAGCTCAACTGAAATGTCATTGATTATGAGATAGCTTTTAGAGTCTACCTCAACGTAAAAGTGTCTTTGGTGTTAACAGAAAGTTAGCTAATTTCAAGGAAGAGTACACATCTAGCAATACTGCATATTCTGTACCTATTTGTATTTGTATTTTATGTATCTCAGGTTATAAAGTGCCTTTTAGTTCTGAAAAACACTATATAAATGAAACTTCTTCTCCTCTTCTGGGGAATTTGAGCATCGGCAAAGACACTTAACCGAGTTATGAAGGAACTCAAATTCAACTCTGGCAGCCTAGAAATATAAGGAGGTTGTTAATATTATTCTCTTGTATTTCTCACTGGTGTCTACTTATTTAGTCTTACCTTGCTGTTTTGTTTAAATTTTTTTAATTTTCATTTTCTTTTGTGTGTTTTGGTTTTCTATCCTTTTTATTTCTCGTTCCTTTCTTACATGTTCGAAATAAATAAATAAAATAAAATAAAATATAGATAAGCCATAGTCAATTATGTCTCTCAGCTGAAGAAGACCAGCCCGCCCGACAGTTGTAATCATCACCACTAATAAAGCGTCGAGCTGGGTTGTAAATGACATTGAGGGGTTTTAAGGTTGAAGCAGCAGCATGTCTGTAAATTACATCACCGTAATTTTAGATGGATAAAAATGTCGCTTCCACTGTCCTCCTTCTGCAAAGCATAGCTTCGCTGGTTGTGTTGTTATTGAGAAAACCAAATTTTTGAGGAATTTTCCCCCACAAGGTTAATGATCTGAACCTGGAAAGAAAAATGTTCAAGCCAAATCTTGCATTTTGCAGACCATTAAAATGAATTTGTGGAAGCTCTATTGCTTGTTCTACCTAGTCAGCCAGTATGCATTATAAACAATGATATCATCTGCATAAAGATATGAATGAGCATTACAGGCATTAATTGCAGAAACTACTTTATTTCGTATTGACGGTGAAAAGTACGGGGCCTAACACTGACCCTAGGGGGACGCCTGTTGATAACTAAATTCAGAGTGAAACCATCTGACTTCGCACATTGATGCCACTGTTATCATCACATTTATAAATAAACATCACTTCTTTGGGGATTTAACACCCACCACCTTTCTTACCTTCCCCTTGCAAGTAAGGTAACATGAGACTGCATGACTGACTGGCCATGTGTGCTAATTAACAGGTCCGATATTCGTTGCATGCATTATTTATTTTCATCATCCATATACAGTTGATTAAAATCCAACAAACTTCATCTGAGCTATGGAAGAAATCAGCTCAAATGTCAAACACTTGCTAAAAAAAAACAAAAAACAAAAAAAAACTGAAGTAAGACATCGGCACTTCTATCAAACTGCCGCGGTCCAGATGCCGCACTCAGCCGCAACATTTTTCACAACCTGATTGTGCGTAGCAGAGAAGCAGAGGAGGACCTTGTTTATCACGACCGTGGAGTGGAGACAGGCAGGAAGGTGGAAGGACTAATCTCGCCACCACCAATGTGATTACGATTAGCGACGAGTGCTCCCATATCTCTCACATTCACTCCCAGCACAATTAGCGACACATCCATACGCTCCCATACCCGGCCCTGGCTTCAGATGGAATAGATTGCGCCAAGATTTAGATTGATACTCGCTGCCCGCAGGGATAAATAATTACAAATGACTCAGATCCTCGTTCATAAGACCGGAGCCACCAGAGGAGAATCCAGCAGAATCGTGTTGCTGACAAGCTCAACTTGGTGGACTTTTATTCATTTGCTTCTGCGTGCATGTCGAGCAAGTGAGCAGAATCAGAGAAGAAACAGAACTTCGTTTTAATTACTAACAGTTTCTCAGCACCCTCGAGCACATTTTCAATCCAGCCTCATATTCAAACCACTTCCAAGTTTTAGAGCCGGACTGTGCTCTTGTGTAAACTCACCTCACCGTGCACTCTATTTACCGCTAGGGGGGCCTGCTGGTTGGCGCTTTGATTGACACGGCTTCACCCCCTCCCAGAACATGCCACGTGACTGCAGATGAAGAGGCGCCCGAGAGTGCAAATAAACACTCGGAATTTTCCTGAATCGCTCAACTTTGTAATCCATTCAGGCTCAGTAAATTCCAAATTAAACATGAATGTTCAGCTCGTCTCGTTTCATAATCGGTGCTTGGCTGACATCCAGTTCTGAACAAATTTGAAGAAAAAAAGAAAAGAGATCTCCCCTTCCCTTCCCCAACCCGTAGTGTTGTTATCACCTCCAACGCTGCTTGCACTGTCGGCTGTTGCAGTCGGTGATGGATGAATTATGTGCTTGAAGACACTTTCACAAGAAATAATAGCCGTAATTAAGAGCTGTGACATGTGCAGAAGCATGTAAGAGGTGTGCAATCAGTGAACGTTTAACAATGAGGTGCTGGTAGATGGAGAGCGACATGTATTTCAAAATCAAGGTCCTGAGGAGAGCCTCTTTGGAGGCGTTGATAACCAAGCCGAGGCTGCAAGTGCTTTAAAGGGACTTTCAACTGAGGCCACCTATGCTCTTCAACAATTAGCGGGGGGCAAATCTACTGAGTGCTTCTCTAATAGCTACACCGTGTAGGTGAATAATTTGTATTTGTAACATAATGCTGAGGTAATTATCGTTAATGAAGGTAATAGGTGTCCCAAATTGTTCCATTATCCTTGAATGTGAGGCGCGTGCTAACATTCCGACAGCTGAAGCTCCCCAAATGACAGTAACAAACACTGATGGCAGCTTCCAGAGAGCTAATCATGCTGGATCAGTATGATGTGGACGCTGCAGGCTTTGAGCAACAGGTTCTTTCTTTTTCTCACCTGCACATGCTACAGCAGCATATTTACACTGCTCACCGGGTTGCAGGGTGTTTCTCTTCCAGGCTAATAATATGTTTCAATGTACGGCTGCAGATGGAGCCATTAGTTGAGGTTAGAATGTGTCATTACCAGTAATTACCCCACAGAACTCTTTCAGATTTGACACTTTTCCTTTGAGGTCAATAGAATCCCAGACGGGGAGGTTGCCCTCTTTGCATTAATGACTATGTACGCAGCAACAGAACACAACAGAGCGTATAAGATGTTACCATTGGGCATTTCCAGTTCACAGTTTGCGATTCTAGTCGAGAAATCAAAAGAGCTGAATGCCAAGACTGTTTCACAAGCTTTAAATGAAAACATGACTGGGTGGACGGGCGGGAGGTGCATAGTGAAATGCATATGCAGTCATTTTAAAGGTCCAGTGTGTAAAATTTGATCTGACAATTTTTATATTGGTAAAAGCTTAATAAACTGCCCATAAAAACATTCATAAAAGTGTATACCTGCAGTGCAATAAAAGTCATTTTGTTTTCCTATCCTTTGAACAGTTCTTATTTATATATAAGAATACAGTTTACATGGAGTCAGCGTCTTGCTCCCAGTTAGCTGCCATCATGCACCGCCATATTTCTAAGGAAGCCAGCGTGGACAATCCAGGCCGCCTTACAGCGTGTTTTGTATTTTGGATGAACGCTCACATCCCCAAATAAGTCAATGAAGAAGTAAGTGGACAAGGTATCTAGGTTTTGGGTACGGAGGCCACTGCAGTTCACTGGCGAGCTTGGGAGAGAAGGAGAGAGTAAAAGCAATCTAAAATGTAATCACTTGATGTCGCTGTTTTCTTCTCAAAATTTCAAAATATCACATACTTAAGCTTTATAATATTTTGGTTACCTTGTTCGAAGTAAGCCAAACATGAAGCAGGTTTAACAGAACATTATATCAAAGTGTGAGGGTGAAAACACTATAAAATGACTAACCTTCAACAGCCAAGAAAATCTGGATATCAACTTCTTTAAATCTTCCTTTACATCCAGTACAGTAACCATACATAAGCCCTGATTGTTTGATGACCTCCTTTTCAAGCCTTTTTTTTCCGGAAAAAATATTTTGCAACAAAATTTTGTTCAATATGAAGAAAATATTTTTATTTGAACATTGCAATGGACACAATTCAGTTGTTCATAACATCTTGTTGATTTCTTCCATGTCTGTAAGACATTAATGACATCATTAAACAATATGGTACTGTACATGAGGGAAAGTTAAACAGACCAGTAACAATGAGGTTGCTTGTCTCACTGAAAGAGCTATAACCACACAGGCTTATCAAAAGTTCAACAACTGCATTAAACTTGACATCAATATATTGTTCAAGCTTGTCAAAATTAACAGGGGTCTGATTAGCATTTTATCCAGGAGGTGTGAGTGTTTTTTTTTTCTCTCTTAATCAAGCACATGTCCCCCAAAAAAGACAGAAGCTTCGCTCTGAAGTCAGACGGCAGCACAGAGAAAGCCTTGTCCTGCATCATAAGACCAGGCCATTATGCTGCATCACCACCAATTTGGTGGATGGAGTATTCAGCTCCTCTGCTATTTCCGATGCCTTCATTTGGACCACGGCTCTGGTGATGGGGGAAGCCTTCACCACGTTTTTCGGTCACACTTACACACCCTCCTGTCCGTCTCTTGAAAGCTGCCTCTCTTGGGAACCGCGGAATGCTGTTCTTTGGTGTTCATTTGCATATGTGACATTCCGTAACAGCACATTTCGCGATGCTTGCCAGTTTGTCCGATGGCTCTGCACGGTGAGTCGCCATTATCTTGAAATCGGTATCATAACTTCATCTTGGTTGTTTCGTCTTGTTGTTTGCTAACTTGCCAAGCTTTTCAACCACTTTGTCCCAACGGATCTCGTGTACGAAACTCTTCCATCTTTATCAGCACATCATTTCATCACTTCAGTTGTTCTGGATCTGTTTTTTTCCCCCCCAGTGAAATCAGCTATTAGTGAGTGTGTGTATAGAATTAAAAAAAAAATACAACACAACCCATCATTTTAGAATATTTCAACAGGAAAAAAATAGTGTCTTAAATTCCTGATGAAGCCAATGGCTTGTGTCAATGTAAGCTAGCTAGCCCCCCCCCCAAAAAAAACTCTCTATCTCGTTATATCCCCCCTTGACCGTCGTCAAATTGTCCAGCCAAACTCCCGAAGCCATTTTTAACAGCTTTGGTCGACGAATGTGTTGTTGGTGAGAAAGGAAAACACCCTCATAAAAGCGTCAAACCCTCATTTTATATAATCTCATAAAAGACAACGCACAGCTCGCCTGTAACGCATCGAAACAATTTTGCTGGCTGCTCGGTTCGCTCGTTTTTAAACACATTTCTCCGGTAGGGCCAACGGTTACGTGTCTGTGCCATTACACCCAGAGCCCATGGGGCCTGGACAGGTGTGGGTGTTAAATCTCAGAAGAAGCTGTATGTTTATTTATAAATGCGATGATAATTAAAAGAGAAAGCGACGCCGCTCGAGGTGCAGAGCTGAAGCTATGCAGTTTGTTTAAAGATGTGCTTCAGCCCTGATTGATTTATACAGAGACATTATAGTACCTGTAGCGCCTTAGCGGGCAGACGCAGGAGATGCTAATTAAAATGATTCACTAGCTATTACAAGAATAAGGAGAGCATGAAACACAGAGCATGGCGGAGTGGTGTGGGAAGTTCCCCTGGGGATTTATTATGGAAATTCAAGCACAGGACAATGGCAGATCCATATATAGCACAGAGAACACATGGGTCGTGAATGAATCTCTGCCAGTTAACCACACACACAAAACCAGGTTTGACTCACTGCATTGAGTACAATGGTGCGACAGAGAATGCTGCTCGCACTTAAATATTTTGGTTCCATACCTACGTCTTCTAGGATGCTGAGGGATTCAAATGGAGCCGTTATTGAAAAGATCCCTTTATTTTCTTTTGGTCAAAAGCCTCTGTACTCGTGTTTTCCGTTTTTTTTTTTCTCTCTACATAACAACTTTCTTTTGACAGTGTTCGCCACAGGGCAAATGGAGCCCAATGTCCTGGGAGACGGTGAAAGTCCAATAAGCGGTGTTGCAGAATCCATCACATCAGTCAGCTGCTGCCTGAAGGGGCTTTGGTCACCGCGACAAAAACACATTTTCATGCTGATTCTGCTCTAGACAGATGAATAAAAGACATTGAATGAAATTTAAATTTTGAAAACTGCATTTGGGATTATGAGCGTTTGTATGAAATAGCTGCTAATTTGTTACCTGCTGCTTGTAAAAAAAAAAATATATATATCAGAAAATTTTGGACAACTATTTTCTCTTTTTGACAGCAATTCCCGGGTAAAAAAAAATGTGATCGTATCAGTTGCAAAAAAACAAAGAAAGAAAGAAAGAAACTGAACCGCTGATGCAACAATTGTGTCCATAACATGTTTATTTTTGTCCTGAAAAACAGGGCCATGCTAAACGACTCAATTTTGAGCTGATTCGGTTAGTTGGTCATCAGGATAGCTGCCATTTGTCAAACCAAAAGGTAATATCTGCTATTTGCCAGCTGAATTTTCAGATCCATCCATTTCAGACCGAGTAAAACCTTTTGCAGTCCCACACACGTTCCGTTCAACCTGCCTACACGCACACAAAGACAAACTGTCTTTGCTCAAGTGTTCTTTTACATTTGCTCGCTGTCATGCTGCCCCTCAACGTGAACATTTTTTCTTTCTTTTTTCGTTCGCTGTTCTTTATTGCAACAGGACTGCACGCGCCGCAGGTTGATGGATTGCCTTGAAAAGCTTTTCATTCTGCGAACTCGGCACCGCAAGTTGAACTCGACCATTGCCGATACCAGCGCTGACAACTTTATCACTACACCGACCCTCCAGCAACTGTTTTTTTTCAAAAAGGCGACAAGCAACAATTGTAGTGATGTTTTTGTGGGTGTTATTTGATTGTATTTGGCGTCATTTGGCGACTTTTGGAGACTTTGTGATGAAGGCATGTATTGCTATTTTTTTCTTTTCAATGGAGGCCCTTCCACTAGTTGCCCGGTCCTTGTGTAAAGGTCCCTCCCAGCTGCCGTCAGAGCGAAAATACTTATAACACGGCCTCAATACAGTAAAAGAAATGTAAATGTATGTAAATGTAAATGAGTTTCGCACACGTGAAAAGCCGCCGCTGGCTGATATGTCAAAACCATCTTGAGAAAACTAAACTGAAAAAGGTTTCACAAAATAATCAAGAATTCCAGAAAATGTCCATTTACTGCCATCAGAACGACTCACACTTTATTAGAACTGGTCTTCAAAAACTTCAGTTCACCTCTACAAAAACAATCTTCCATTTCAGCATGACTCTCAAATTCAGACTCTCAGAAGATCTGTCAAAATTAATATAACAATATAATAAACAGGGGTGAGAATTTTTGACTGTAAATAACACACATAATATGAATGCATTTGTCCACATCCTTACACACTGTATCTATATCTAGCAAAGATATCAGGATGCTTGCTTGAGCACACAACTTTATGCCTTCCAAACTCAGACAAAGTTCATTTTAATTTCTCCTGACTTGTAATTTATCTGTCAAGCATGTGTTCTGATTTCATGTAAATCATAACTTTGTTTTCAAAAGCAATTCACAGCGGCACTCGGTTTGGGGTTGCACTCCAAACTGTGTGCGACTGACAACATTTCATTAGTTTCCCGACGCGTCGATTCTGCTTTTCTGTTCACTGAACTGTAATTGATGGCGTAAGAGAGGATATCTTTGTGTGTGGCATGAGAAAATGAGCAGAAAGACTTGAAAACATTTCTGTAGTAACGGCAATAATTTCATTTGCGACGCAGGGAAAGCTTCCAAGGTGAGCTTTCTCGGAGGTTGCGCATCTCCACACCTCCACGCCCACACACACACACACACACACACACACACACGCAGATCATTAGGTGCCACAGAACAACTTGGCTGCACCATCACTGATAGTCGGTTCCAGTAAACAACATTATTCCTGCAGCAAGTCGGTTGTGGGAATAAGGAGGAGGAGGCTGAAAACCACAAATCACTATATGTGTATGTGTACACAAACACACACACACACACACACACACACACACTTGCACACACACACACTCCACTTTTCAGTATGTCATAACATCTTTTATTGTCTTTTTTCATTAAACATACATTTCATGAGAAGTCAAGTAGAGGAGCAGTGTAGCATGCACCACATTTCCATCGCAGGCATATAGTTACAAGTAATGCAATAAGAAAAAAATATATACAGCAAATAATAACAATAATAATATAATATGATTTTGTTGATGTATAAAATGTAAAATATGCTGATAGTGGCATTGCCACGCTGTACAGGAAGTAAATATATATCATCTTTAACACACATTCAAATCAGCAACTTTAGAGAATTTTTAAGATAAAGAGCTTGGCTTGTAACACTGTAATGAACACTGACTTGATATCTAAGATCTGACGGATATTTCCACCGTCAGAAAACCTAAAGAACGCACACAATAAATAGACATTTTGCATGTGTGTGGTATACACAGATGGCTCTGAACGTGACAAGCACAACGATTTTTCGAGGACAATGTTACACTTTCTCCACTGAACGGGTCTTTTTTTTTTTTTTTTTTTTTACAGACATTTTCTTGTTGTACATTCAGCAAGTTGGAAACAGGAACCCCACAAAAAAAAAACAAACAAACCAAAAACTAAAAGTTTCACACCGAGAGCCGGCACGCCTTTCGATTAAAGACACTGTCCATTTTTCAGTCTCTTAGCTCGACCACTGGAAAAAAAAAAAAAAAAGTAAAGAAAATCCAGATCGTTGTTTGGCCCTGTGGTTCTTTTTCCTTGACAGGATGAGGTATATGCTGAAGGAGACGCTTTATTCCGCAGAGACTCCCCCAGTCTGGTTCACACATCATGTTGCATTTTAGCAGTGCAAAATCTTAATGAAAGCCTTCCGGAACTCCACGTTGAAGGTGGTGTAAATGATGGGGTTCACCGCACTGTTCACGTAGCCCAGCCAAGTGAAAGCATTATACATCTCGGCGGGGACCTTGCAACTTGTGCAGTGGGTGTTCAAGATATGGGTGATGAAGAACGGCAGCCAGCATATGATGAACACACCTGTGGAGACGGGAGAAGATATTGAATTATTGGAGGAGGCAGGAGATGGAGAGCGAGGGCGGAGGAGCAGGCTTCACATCGTGAGATATGGATGACCCACTGCTGGGAAGGAGTAGGACACAGAGCCTTATGTTCACATTGGACACTGACTCTTTTGCCCATAGGGTTTGTTTTTTATGACATATCAATTCAGAAATAGTAGATTAGTGCGTGTTTCTTTTTCTTTTTTTCTGCAATTTTAAAGCCTTTCGACTTCTGTCATGATATTGCACACTTGATATTCATTCTCTCTGAGGTCACATTCAATTAGACACTCAAGGCAACGACTGTGAAAGCCATCCCATATTGTATTCAGCACATCCTGACTGATTTTGGTGCACTGGTAATGTTCTAAGAGCATCTCAGTAGATTATTTCATGAAGCTGCTTATAATGGAGTTCAACGCAGGAATGAGTCAGTGACCTCAAACTTTTGAACGGTAGTGTGTGTGTGTGTGTGTGTGTTTGCATTTTTTAAAAAGCAGCTGGTTAAATTGAAATGTAATGGTATGTCTGATACCGCAGGGTTATATAAGCGATTTAAGAAGTGAGACATTTTGCTCATTTAATGAATCTGAATAATGATGATTTTGACAACAGGCTGATCATTGCATCATTTCTTGCTGCATTTCTGTTGATGTCACATTGCGAGATGGTCGACACACGTCAGAGTTTCTGACGGCGTCAGAATTGATACGATGCGGGCGAGATTATCTGCAAATCCTGCTGAGGTGTGAGGGGATTTCTCTCTCTTCACTGGAGGCCAATAAAAAAAAAGGATAAAGAGGGACGACTCAAGCACGACCGCTTTTGCAGAGAGCTCGTTTGTAATGCAACGCAACCAGTGAAAAATTAATCAACAAATAACAGAACCTGCTTACCGAGGACGATGGCTAACATCTGGGTGGCCTTCTTCTCCTTCTGTTGTGAGATCTTCCTCTTGCTCATGGTCTTCAGAGAAGTCTGAGTCTTGCCGTTCCTTAAGGCCACGACCGGAGCCGGTTCCGACAGGCCCTCGTGAGTGGGCTCCCCGTTCTTCTCGGATTTCTGGCCGTCCTCGGGAGGAGTCGGGGGCGTGGAGGTGGGGCTCACGTTAGCCCTGTTGGGCATCAGCATCTGGTTGCTGGTGGCTGGGGTTTCTCCCAGGGCGCACTGGGGCTGCTGCCGCTGCCTCTGGCTGCAGCCGCTGTTGTTGAGCTCATCCAGCTCCAGATCTTCTCCTTCATTGACTCCGTCTTTAATGAATATCTGATACAGGCCGCGGTGGGCGGGAGAACATTGATTCAGACGGTCAATTTTCATTTGTGTCATTTCTCAGCGGGAGGCATTTGAAACACCAGCCGGCGAATGTTCCCAATACTAATCTTTGATTTGTTTCAATGCATAACAAAAACGCCTTTTCGCCCTGATAGCAAGGGAACCGCTGAGGCAACATTTCAGCAATATTATTATTGTTGAGAAAAAAAATGCACACAATGTGTAAATTCCAAAAAAAAAAAGAAAAAAAGAAAAAGGCACACTCACCACTTTTTTCTTGTTGTTGGGAAAGCTCCCATTAGATTTCACAATCATGGTGCACAGCCTCACGTCCTCTGGGTGAGTGCACTTAGTGGAGAGAAACAGCTGTGTCAGGCCATGGACAGGTTGAAATGTCAAAGCGCTACAGGCTAAAGGGACCGTCCAGGTCCCCGACATCTTATGGGGTCAAACGAGGCCACATCAGGCACGAAAAGCCATTTAACGGAATATATGAGCCGCGGCTTCCGTCAGCAGTCTGTTAAAGACGACAGGGCAGCGCCGAGATCAAAGCGCATCTCACCGGGATGTCAAGTGAAGTCACATTTTAGCCGCGCCGCGGCCTTGAATGCGGACGCGTAATCCATATGGAATAGCCGCGCGGCTCAGTCGGTAACCGAATTGTTTACATTCCCTTTAAACTCACATCTCCAGCCATGCGGACTGACAGTGTTTTTCACACAGGCAAACACGACCCATTCAGGGAAGTGGACGGGAAGCATTACTTAGCTTCCTGTGTGGAGCCCGCGGTGTCAGTAAAATCAATACGCAGAAAAGAGAGAGAGAGAGAGAAAAAAACAAAACAACAAAAGGTCATTTTGAGGGCCGTCATATTCAAAGCTGCGCGATGACTTCTGACCCGCTGACGTGTCTGCAAATGTGACGTTAAGATTAAAAATGGTCTCCTGGAATTGGATCCATTTAAAGAGCCACTTAAGTTCAGGGCAGCAGGAAATAAACACAAATAACGCTGTGGGTGTGACTGAGCTTTGCCCTTTAATCGCTTCATTGAATGTAGTCCGTTATTTATTTATTTATTTTTATTTATTTTTTGTGAAGAAAATCAATTCCTTCCCTGTCTGGGTTTTCCCTTTTATGGTATGGTGTTATGTAATACAATGCCTCTGCATAAATCCATCAGACTGGCTTGAGAAAATTATTGATTTCTAGTTTCATACAGAGAAGCCGACACCCCCCCCCCCCCCCCCCCCAACACTTTGCACCCACTTTTTTGCCACGCGTTTTCCGAGACGGATTTTCGCGCACAGAAAAGCTGGGCTCCGGTGTGCGCGGACGACCCTCTACAATTTCATCGCCTGGTGCCACGTTTGTAATGGAGTGTCACCTGCCATCCAGCCGAGATGGAGCCATGTCGTTATCATCTGGCTCCCCCATCTGCCCCTGGATAAATTGAAAACACTGGCTCTTTATGATGCTGCTCCTCGACTCACAGCTGACAAGCTCCTCTGGACTAACAACCTGGACTCCGGCGGCTCTTGCAGTTTTATCTTCCATTAGCAGCAGCCCCCATTCTACCTGCTGCTGCTGATTGCCATGTTGTTATTATCTGTATATGTGACACCCACTGCGTGTCTAGCAGGGGTGGGAAGTAACAAAGTACAAATACTTTGTTAATGTACTTCTGTAGATTTTTCAGGTATCTGTATTTTACTTGAGTATTTCTTTTTCTGACGACTTTTCACTTTACCCCCGACATTTGTACACAAATATCTGTACTTTCTACTCCTTACAAATTCTGTTAATAGTAATTTACTTATTGTTATAGTTGTTGCTTGAATTGGTGCTATTTGAGCTGTGCTGTTGTGTAGTGACATAAAACTGGATTATATTTACCTCAGCTTATCAACCAATGGTATTATGATTGTTTTATTCATTGCAAAAATAATTCATTTTTATTTTTTACTTAAGTACATCACAGAACCTGTACTTAATTAATTTTACTTGAGTAAATGAGTTGAACCAGTATTTTTACACAAGTTTCCATACATTCACTTAAGTACAGAATGTGAATACTTTATGTTGTGAATACAAAGATCCCTCCTCTGAGATGTTTTCTTTTCCAATGTATAGGTTTTCTCAGTTTCTCCCTCACCCCATTCAAAGGCATAAGGGTGTGACATCTGTGCAGAACGTAAAGCTCTTTGAGGCAAATTGCGTTGCGTGGACGAGGGGCGATAAAAAATAAAAACTGGACTTGATTTGAATGCTTAAAAGATCGCTGACTGACGATAGGCCATAAAGGCGTAAATCACCATCTGTTTCATTTACCGCAAGCGTCGGGTCATAAAGCAGACCGCGACTCACCTTCAGTGAAGTGGCCGCGTTGGGGTCAGCAGCCTGACTGACGCGCTGCTTTGGCTTCGTGTTGACCCGCTTCCTGCGCTTCCTCAGAACCACGTAGATTTGCACGTAGACTAGGAGAGTGATGATGAAGGGAACGTAGAAGGACACAATGGAGGAGTACACGACGAAGGCTGGATTGGCGATCACGCAGAGTGACTCATCCCGGGTGGCTGTAGGAAGAAGGAGAGGCAATAAATATGACTGATATGTCCGTTCAGACATATGGGAATCTATCTATCTATATATATATAAATAAATAAATAAATGTATATATATATATATATATATATATATATATGTACATACATATATATATATATATACATACCGATAGATAGATAGATAGATAGATAGATAGATAGATATACAGTGGATATCTATTTATATATATATATTTACACACAAACACACACACATACATATACATATATATACATCAGTGACTTGCCTAAGCCAGTGGTCTTTACATCTTGACGGTTAAATATGTGAAGACCACTGCCTGAGGCCTCGCCACTGATGTCTGATTTAAAATGCATTTGGACGAGTAAACATTCTTTCACCTCCCGCACTAGACAGTCACCGATCATTTAGCCCCTCCCCTCCCCATTGATCCGGGCGAACACTACAGTCTCCACTGGGCCACTGGTGCCAAACTTCCACTTCCTCCTCCAGCCCGGGGTCACAGGTCAGGCTCGGGTTAAATTTAGTGGCAGTTAATCTTCCCCCAAACGGCCGTATTGGATTTTAAACTCTGCGCCGCCCGAACACGTGCACGCAAACAATGAGGCGTGCGCCTCAAAGCGAGAAAAAAAAATGTGACGTTCGTACCTACATGAAGCATTTCAATGTCACTAACTACATGAAACGATTTTAAAATTTAAAGAGGTCAACCTTGTCCTTATTTTGCGCTACATTTTGTTCATTTGTTTCATTATGAAGATTTTTCCTGCTTTTCACACCTGCCTCCTATTAAGCCCCTTGTTGCTACCCTCCTTCTTGTCGACATCGCCATTCTTGTTGTGTTAACCTTCTATTATGTCTTTCATTCCGTTTTCCCTTGTCTCAGCATTTTGCCATTGTCTTCTTTCCTTCTGTTTACATAATTTCGCCAAAGGTCCTTTTTGACTTTTCTTACATTTGAATGTCTGCTTTGTCAAAGTAATATTTGTTACTTAATACATGTTGGGCTGATCTTTTCCCCATTTACTACCTTTGTACAATGCTTTTCTTCTTCAAATTGTGATGACCAGCTTACTTCAGCATGATTCAACCTCATCTTGTCTTGCTTGCACATTTTTCCTGATTGAACAATGGTTTCTTAGAAGCCAGTCGATTTGTACTCATACATTAATGACTGATCCTTGTATTTCAACTTCCTGCCCTTAGGTTAAATGTTTTCTTTTTGGGTTTTTTTTCTGTGCCACAAGCATAAGAACGCACTCCGACACAGCGCGCAGTGCAAACCCGGCGAGGATGTCAGAGTTTAAGCCGAACCGTATGAATGGAAGGGCGACAACCCATTAACTGGAGGAATGTTGTGAAAATCTCTGTTTGAAATGTTCAACACATATTGATTGCTCCAGTTCAAGTGGCTCCTGCTGGTCGACACCACTTTCATGTGTGCTGCAGCTTACAGCAGCTCAATGTTGAGACACGGCTCATTTAAAAACAGCAGATGTTTCAGAGGATTCACAGATCTTTATTCCGACAGAACAGCCATGGAATCAAGGATCTACTCCAAACTGTAATTGATTGAGTGGAAGAAGCTGATCAGCTACAAATCTTTTTGGTGAGGGAAAAAAAAAAAAGATGACTGTATAAGCTGCTGTACAGCAATAGCAGTTACAGGAGAATGCACAATTTCAATGTAAACCCCCACAGATTGGGGCAGCTGCTTAATGACTCCGACGCACTAAGGATGGAAGGACGTTGTTCGACGCAATATTAATGCAAATGTGAGCAAGCAATTTCGAAGACACAGGGGCTGCAAATTCAAAACGCATTCAAGTCACACAAAGAAAAATAAGTGAGAGACTGCAGCTTTTTTCTTACCTGTGTTATTCAGGCCAAACAACAGGGGACACGATATAGCAAAAGACAGAACCCACACCACTGAGATCATTACTGTGACCCGTCTCCTGGAGCTGTAGCGCGTGTTGTACAGCATTGGCATTGCAACTGCCGTGTATCTGTGAGACACACAGGAAATTTCAACTTCAGCTGGGAATTTGTATTGCATTGTGTTGCATTGCAGCATGGAAAGAAAACAGACGACAACCACATTTGCATACACCCCCAAGGATGGGAAATAAATAATTACACATAACTGTGTCGTATACAGGTGTGATCTTTGCTACTCGGAGAGAGCAAGTCTGACCTTGCTGCTGGGATTGTTGTGCCAAGAGGTAAATAAAAAATGTTGGTCTGTATAAGTTTAATTTGCAAAAGAAACCCATTATATTCTGACTCATGAAACTTTAAACAACTGTTAAAATTTTCATTCCAGGTCCAAACAGCTGTTGCAGGAACATAAAAATGTCTTAAATGTATCTATCCATTGTGTTGGTATGTAAAAACTAACATCATTTTGAAAAATCACCTCCCTTGCCTTCTCCCTTGTGACAGTAATGCACTGGGAAACACAGGGTTCACAGCTAAAATCACAGTGTCCTTTATTATGTTGTTACCACAAAAGCCCATCACGCGGCAGCACAAGTCAGTGGTCCATGGTCATTGCCCTCCATGCCAATGACAATTGTTACATATGTATGTATATATATATATATATATGTATGTATATGTATGTATATATATATATATATATATATATATATATATATGTGTGTGTGTATATATATATATATATACATATATATATATATATATATATATATATATATATATATATATATACATATACATATATATATATATATATATATATATATACACACATATATATATATATATATATATATATATATATATATATATATATATATATATATATATATATATATATATATATATATATACATATATATATATACATACATATACACACACACACACACACACACACACACACACACATTTAAAACATAGTAGTGACAGGACACACCCCTGAGGAGTGCCTGCAGATGATAACATATTCAGACAGTCCGGTCACCCTTACTTTAAGTGCTAGCTCAGAAAAATGTTAAAGTAAATATATGCATGTATAGACAGAATAAGACAGACTGAAAGAGATACAGTTTATGCTAATACCACACAATATACAATGCAAAAAAGGTAATCCAAACAACCATTCAAAATAGAGGTTTTCAAGCAGAATTCAAGGCATGAATGTGCTGAAAACGGCTACAATACATCAGCACAAAGCTCACACGTCACCTTGGCTTCAGGGAGTTTGGAAGAATTGGAGTCGGAGTAGAACTGGCTACCCTCTGCCCTCAGCAAACTGTGAGTTGGAGTCTTTGTTTTTGCAAGACGCACTTTGGCCAAAACACTCAATGACCTATACAGTCGGTGCAACTGACCTTGCTCGCGAGGGCCTCGTGTTGGACCACGTACTGTTTCAGGTAATGAAATGCTTGGCACAGGAAATAATTTTATGATTCCAAATTCTCCTTGACAGGTGGAATAGGCTCTGGCAAAACCCCCACACCCCCCGAGCACAGGAGAAGCAGGTATACAAAATGGTTGGATGGATGGAAATTCTACTCCAGACTCCAGAATCTAACAGTTGATGGCAATTCAACCTATCTGTCTGTTTCTTCTCTTTCTTTATTTTTCTTTGGCTACAGAAAAAAAGATTAGCAGGAAGTGGGAACTGCAGTTACCATCAGCCAAAATCAGTCAATGCCACGCCATGTAACCGATAAATGCTGCAAGGTGTGAGTGACAAAGTCTGTGACATGTTGTGAATTAGAAAGCAAGTTTTATGTGGAATTATTTGGATTCTTGGTAGCACAAAAATGAAAAAAGGAGAACAATTGAGAGCAAACATCTGCACAATCATCCATTTCCGTGATTTGTTTTGTTTTATAGAGTGAGAGATTGAGTTACTCTGTGTAAAATGCCCTGTGTCCCGATGGAGGATTCACATTTAACGAGTTAGTATCACATTAGTATCACAACAAGGGTAGAAAAATTTGCCAATGTTTGCAGATGATTCTGTGGTTTTCATCTAACTTAGCGATCCGCTGACCTGATGCTATTGTTGCTGGGGCTACAACGCCTAGTCGCTCGTAATCGATTAGGTCGACAACATAAATTCATCAACGTGAAAATTGAAGCATCAACGCGCCATGTTATTGTTATTGTAAATTGCTGAATGATAAAATCACACTCCAGCCGCTACATACTCATTTGTACCTGCAGTGCAGTACTGAGCGTTGAGGGTGGCGGTGTCGCTCATTGTTTACGTCCTGCAAAAAACAACGAAGGACGGCTTCTTCTCTGAAAAGGCTAGGAAACTCTGACCCAAGTTTCTAAAGTTTAGGAATAGTTCCTTATGTTTATCTGTTTATTAATCATCCGCCTGTGATAAGTACATGATACGTTTTCTTTTTCACACATCGGAAAATCATGGAACAAGCTGGCTTAGCGAGCGACAGTTCATTTACTCACTCACTACTTGTAATAATGGCAATGTTGACAGAATATGTGACACAATTTCGGATAATGTTTGATATTTTGTTGTATGGTATGCTTTTAACATTTTCTTTCATCTGCTGGCACGCTCAAACACCAAAGTTGCTGGAACTCATTTTGGCCACTGAGAGTTGAAACTCCTGCCAACTGGCTGCAGATATACACTGCCAAGGCGTAGAACCAACAGACTTAAGAACTCATTTGTCCCCGAGAGATACAGGCTTCTGGCGACTTGTGTTATTTTAGTATGTTTATTCTAGTGAGGTTTGTGTCTCTCCACTATTTTTATTCACTTCTGGATGCGAAAAATTGCCTCCCGGAAATAACTTTCATCCCACTGACTTCTTACCAAGGTTTTGTCACACACAGGACTTTGATAGCTTTACATCTTTCACTCCTGACAATTTTTCAGTCAGGATTAGTCTTCTTTTGCATGCCACCATATGAATAATTCATTCATATCTCTGTCTCCTCTTGTCATTGTCCAGTCTCATCTATCCAGCAGCCTCTAAACATGCTGCCTTGCCCTCGATGTGTTCACTTCCCCACTGTATATCCCTGTTGTTATGCCACTGCTTCGCCTCCTCATTAATAGTCATTGCGGACTGACCAGCCTCGTTTCTCCATTAGCTTCATTAGCCTCAGCAGAAGCATCACTCACCATCAACTCTGCTGCAGGGGAGGGTGTTTAATCTGACTGCTACTCTGGCGAAATGTCCCTCGATCACAACCTCCCTCTGTACAGTCGAAGCACAAAAGCAATTCTGACAAGACTTAATTATCACCTTCTCTGGTGTAATAAGGACGTTTCTTCCCAGCTATTGTCTCTGCTATTGAATGTGCTGACTGTGATGACATAACGCTTGCATTTTGTGTGTGTTGTTATATACCCGACACACTTTTATACAAGACATTTCGTTTGTTGATTTGAGAACCATTATTATATTTGGGGCCATCACTATGAATTTCAATTCATTTTCATCACAAATTTCATCATAATCAGAGGTTTCGCGGGGCATGGATTTCACATTCTAGCTTTCAAAGATGAATAAAAAAAAATTGCAATCCTTTTTGATGTATGAGCCAAAGTACTGTCCACGGTTAGAGAACATATGCTTTTGACTTTTATAAAAACCCAAGTTATGGAAGCCATCCCTTACATTCATATTTACAAGTATACAGCAGGCAGACATAGCAATTTCTCTGCTTTTAGATTTAATTCTAGGCCCACACACACGCACACACACACACACACACACACACACACACACACACACACACACACACACACACACACACACACGTGTGCTATGTCTGTGGTGTGGGTGATTGTGTTAGCAGTGTTGGCACATTTTCCCACAGAGATGAAGATGGCACCCAACAAAATTCTATGAAATGGAAATATAGGGAAGGCACATAACAGGCAGGGATAAAACCTCCCTAACTGTCTGTGATTGACTCATTTATAAAACACGCAGCTTTCTGGCAATCAGTATTCCAGTGTCATATGACTCTCTACCATCGGAATGTGGAAGCTCTGTGTTGAGATGATGGATGTGGGTATGATGTTTAATTCCAGTATGCCATATTGCATTTTAATCATGGTATGTAATCCTAAAACATGTTGTGAAAGTAAAACAGTCTCTGACTGCTGATATGACAGTGTAGACATAATAGAGAAATTTGGGTGTGTAGGACTTATTTTTAGAACTGAGGATTCTGACTTGTTCTTCAAATATCTGTGGGTAATACAAAATCAGATGAGATGAGATGAGACATTTCTACGACCCACTTCATCCACAGCAGGTGCCTCGCTGAGGGCGTACTAGCACGCAATCCTGAATGTTCTCTAATTTAGATCAGATTAAGCAAATTACACTGAGCTGTGGAGGGGCAAGGAAAATGTGATTCCGAGGAACAACGATTTTCCCAGCAAGAATAAAATGCCTCTTTCTTCCTTCTTTACGTCATCCTTGCAGAAAGCTGACATCTTGTCTTCACTCTATAATAGGCTTAGTAGGAGACTTAGGCCAGCAACACCGCGAATTGTCACAGCCATACCAGAGCGATAACTCCGTGATGTATGATAAAGATGGCACTATAAATGGCCTTGCCTCTATCTAAATCGGCTGCTCTGTGTTGCACGACCTGGAACGTTCAAGGATAGACAAGGTCATGGTCTTGCTACTTTAGAAATGCCTCCTTGCAATAAAACTAACTTAAGCTCATTTATTTCCCCGACATATTTGTGTGCTTATGACTATAATTAATAACAAAATGGACATATAAAATTGCGGACACGCTGTCGATTTTTCTGGAAGAGTGATTGTTAACCTGTTAACATGGACCTTGGAACCCAATGATCTTAAAGTAACCCTAACAACTTACTTCAGTACAACCCCAAAAAATGTAAATCTCAGAAACCCTAGCTACATACTTTAAAATACAGCAGAATAGGGTCATATTTTTATTTCCCAGAATGAAGGTTCAAAGGTTAAAGTCCCATTGACTGGCCCTCCGTATTTAACCAGTTCTCCAAGGGGCCGGGTGAGTTCTCCAGAAGAGTATGGATAATGTCGCAAAACACAGTTGACTGCCAAAAAGTTTCCAATCTGGCGGTGTAGTCTGGCGCTCCGAGCCCTTTCACCAAAATGTTGCAGTAACCCTGGCCCTCAACCATGCAGATTATATTTAATGAGGTGTCAGCTGGCCTGACTTTTAATATGAAAGTTGTGAGTTGTCTGTGTGACCAAGGTTCCAAGGCCAGGCAAGACACACAGAAAACACCAAGGCCATCCGATAGCCTCGGTAAGCCGTGGTATTGCTTCGCCGCTTCACAGGCAAACAGGGCAAAGAAAACCTGAGGGCTGTTGGGCTTTTACCCAGTGTCATTTCTATCCAAACTCTCCCCCAAGCAGGTAGCGGGTGGCAGCGAGGATGATAAGACCGCCTCGAAACCTGGCAAAGACTCGGAGCAAGACCGCTGACCGAGAGAGGCAAATCAGTTTGACAGGAGAGAGGGAAGCTTCCAACTCATCCATATATCCCTCACCGTAGGAGTCGGAGGAATGTGCAATCAGAGCCAATCAGTGGGGTGGAGGACGGAGCACCAAAGCGTCGTCATCAGTGTGCATGTGATGAGTCTTTCGACAATGTTTTCCTCTCAACCACACAAGGCAGATGTCTTGCACTAACGAGATCATTCATCACGGGAGGAACGCCTTCGGGTTTTTTGCGATGATCCGAAGCCTGCAGAGTTTACGGAGCACACTGATGCCTCAAAACATCGGCAAGTCTTGTCTATATACTGGCCGAGTGCAGTCTAAGGGCTGACTGGACAGGCCATTTAAAGCGTCTGCGCTTCCTTTAAGAATACCGTATCACTTTATTATTGATTACTTGATCGTTCCTGGGTCTTCGTATGCACTACCTGATGATAGCTTGTAACGTCTTTGGGACCTCAGTTCTTCATTATCTGCAAGACTATTTTTATTCATTACTTATATGGAGACGGAGCCTTAATAGCACACCGATACTTTCAGGCATCTTTCTTAGTCATTGATTCTCTCCACTAAACCATGAATTAACAAATCAGGATGTTTTTGTCGTTATCTTGAGAAGATAAAAAAATAATAATCTTACGTTTATTCCAACAAGTGCATATGAAGGTAACAGATATTCTCAATATCTTGATTTTGACAAATCACACCATATGATTGTGTAGTTTCTCAACACTGGTCTGTAGTTGTTTCGAATCTACAGCCTGCTTGCGCCTGACGCTTAATTCTCTGACACAGCTCGTCAATCCTTGTCTGCGTAACTCTTTCAATACTTCAAAAGTAGACGGCAAAAAAAATGTGCGGGGCAAAGTGAATCAAGAGAACGCGCGCAGACGCGGCGGAAGAATGGCACTTCCCCCTGCCGTTATTCAAAAGATAAAGATTTCCATTAAAGATCCAATGTGGGAAGCGTGGCAGGCGGGGCAAAAACAAACTGTGAACTCACCGATCGATGCTGATGGCACAGAGATTGAGGATGCTCGCCGTGCACATCATCACATCCAGAGTGACAAAGATGTCACAGTGGATCTTGCTGAAGCGCCACTCTCCCACCACCTAGAAGAGAATAAACAGCAACAAACAGAGGACAGCTCAGAGCGACAGCGAACAGAACAAAGCCGCCCTACTACCCACACTATCCCCCTCCACCCCCGTGTGAAACCCACTCAATCCTGACAGTGATGTCTGGTCCTTAATAAAAAAAACAAAAAAGAAAATCTAAGTCCCCACGTCTTCGACTAGGACACAGGGGAGAGGAAGTGCAGTGCTGCTAAATAAACAATGAGAGGGATGAAACAAAGGGTCGGCGCTAGTTAATTGTCATGCTCGCTAGCGAGTGACTGACATCTGAAGACATCGACTGAGGGCCGGAAATAGCAACACGCCATATTGATCAGGCGGCTCGTGCAAAAGGCATGTCGCCCTGCCGCCAGCGCTATATAATAGAGAACGTCTCCTTTAATTGCCTGCTGACTTTATGATGCTCGGCGCTCCGTCCCAGAATTAGCGTCGAGGCGGGTTGCGGGCGCGACGACGGCGCCTTTCTTTGAACTCTCCCCGCCCCCCTCCGCCCACGGATGTCACCAAAGTGGGCGTGTCTCGCGCGTCTGTTTCATTATCCCATCACGAAAGAAAGCCCGCCCGGCACTGACAAGTCCGGGCGCCGCCCACCTTTTCCAGTGTTTTGACGCACTGTTCGAAAAGTGGAGCTGCTGCACCGAGAGTGGCTCCACTGTTTGGTAGGATTCACCCTTGTCTCGGAAAATAAAAACCTCACGGGCTCCCCCCAGGGAGAATATCACACGACCCACCTGACAGCAGAATGAGAGCTCTTTTTGTCCGGCAGGAACCTCCCTCTTTCTCACCCCCTCTCGTCTCACCGAGTGTGTTTTTCCAACCTCTTGGCCCCCCGATGTTTGTCTCCTCTGCATCTTCTCTGCACTCCCTTCAGCCAGCCGGATGGCTTCGCTTCGCCTCCGTCGTCATCGTCGTCGACTTAGGGCCGTTGCAAATTTAGCAGGCCCCACGCAAACTCTTTAAAAGCATCGCGGAGGCTTCCGACTCGCCGAGCGAGTCCACTCTTCCGGCGGGAGAAGACGTTAAATTGCTGTTTGAAGCGCCGCGTCTCAGACGATAAGAATCGATATGCTAAGTGGCGTATACACACTTTTCTCATTTCATCCCTTGCTGCTTTGCATTTTTTATGCCTTTGCCAACGCTACCCAGGCCCCCTTCGTACTCGTTCAGTTTGCCATCTTTTTAAGTTGGATTTGCAAATAGAAAGATCCCGTGTTGGCAGCTACAGGATCGAACTGAAATACAATTTGAAACTTAACTTTTTTTTTTTTATTATTGGAACTGCATGCCCTTGTCTTGTGTCTAAACGCAACTGTGTTCAGACTTATGAAAAATATTGATTTAAAGAGCACAATATATGCGTGTACAACAGCAAAACTGCTTGACAAAAAAAAAAAAAAAAACAATATACAAGACACCTGGAAAAAAAAAGCAATAAAAAAAGCAATCTATAAAAGCATATCAGATGAAAGAAAAACAAAATAAAATCCGGTGAAAACAGCAATGTTATTGTTGTTATTGTATGTTTTTCTTGATCTTCTTGGAGAGATTATTTTAGGAATCTCTGAATTGGGCAGAAAATGTGCTTATTCAGGTAGGTCGGCCAACAATGGCCGTAAAGCATCATGCTCCTAGTGTCAACTCCTCAATCACATGAGCCCCAATGTCTCCATTAGATAAGCCAGCAAAACTATTTTCATAAAACCATTTGCCCATTGGCTCTAATCTGAAAAAAGAAAACACCTCTAGTGAAACTTCCCTGCAAGCTAAACTAAGGCAGGGGTCAACAAAATGTTGCCCGCAGGCCTGTTCTAGAAGATAGTACATGTTGTTGAGCTGTGTCTAACCAACCTGTTAAAGTCATTGTTGATAATTATTGAAAACTCAGTAACGTTGTCTTTGTCTTCACATAGATCAGGATCATTAATGATCATACAGAATTCTAGGTTAACTGAGAAAATGTGTTATTTCAGGAGAGTGTAGAAAACTGGTTGTCCTTCATATGACTCAGTACTCATGAAGTTGTTCTCAGGTTCAGAAAGGTTGGTGACCCCTGAACTAAGGCCTTTTCTCACATTTTGCAGTTTGAAGTTTTCTAATGCGGAAATCTTTTTTTTTTTTTTACGGAAAAGCCCCAAATGTCAAGAGAGTGAGTTTGCTGACAAGAAGGAAGAGGGGATTTAAATGTATTATGAACTCAAAGCTGTACACCCAGTGGGCGTGCGTGCGTGGTTAGCATGATGCTAACGATACCACAAAACTTTGGGGAAAAAAACAACTACTAGTACTGCATTGAAATGTACAGAGATTAAAGCAGTTAGAATAACAATAAATAATACGTATTACACATTAATCATTAAGAATACTGTTTTCCTTTACCTTTAGGTTATTCAGCTGACCTCCAACGTCAACGTTCCAAAAAGGATTTTGACCGCAGTGTTCCCCAGACCTATTTTAAGAGCTGCTTGAATTATTAATAAAAGCCAGTTCGAGATCTCCAAACAAATAAAACGCCTCGCCCGTCAACTGAAATAAAAAAGACGTGATTCACTTTTGCAATCTCCCTGTGCATGTACGGCGGAAGACAACACCGAAACGCCGCCTGCAGCGGGCTTTGTTTTATCTTGCCTCGCAACAATCTGTGGACCTTAAGCATGTATAATTATAATCTCCATGTAGCTCTCTCAATCAGTCACACTTCAGCGAAAGCAAAAACCTGTTGTGATTCGTGCTAATTCAGCATTTAATCATAAAGGCCAGGCTGAATGTCGTGCCTGCGCCGCGACTCTGCTTGCATCGCACGCCGCACTGATAATTTATCAGCCGCCGCTGCGTCTAATACCGGGATGTTTACGCATGATAATGAATTCCGTGTGTATGCATGGGACTGCATATTTCCAATGACACTGCTGATGCGCGCCGGTAAACACAGAAACAAATTGTGTTTTTTGCAGAATACACACATGGGCAGGAAAAATGTGGTGTGAATGAACCAAATGTTACCTTTGGCCTACAGGGCTCCAATGAAGACATTCACAGTGAGACTTCAATTTAACTGTTCTTACTGCGAGCATTCAACAACATGGTTTAAACCTAAAAGAATGCTTGACTTCCTGTGGCCCCTCGTTGTTGCTTGCAGTGAAGATGATCATCACAAGGCCAGTGTCTGATCAGTCATATGTCTCGATTCTCTGTCATACGGTGTCATCATGTGAAGAGATGGCTACCATGAGTTAAACATGAGATGTGTGTTGATTGGGACACTCCGAGCCCAAGGTTGGTCAGAAGGATGACCCTAAAGGTCAAGGGGTGTATGGATTTTTGACATTTGATCCTTGAGAAGGCACAAGTGTGAACATCTGGCCTCTATTTGTGAGACGTTGAAGCTTTGAATTCAGAGCTGTTCATATTGACTTGAACCTTCCACAGGTGAACCGGTGCCTGGCTGACCCGAGACAGAAGTCTTGGGTCAGCCACAGCTTATTCCTGTGCAATCAAGTCTGATTCAACAGAGATTCCTTCATCAGCTATTGCTGCATGACAAACCACAACTATTAATGGGTTAGTTCACTTTCAAACAATTTTTTTTTATGGGGGAAAATGATTTTGTCGACTTGGCTCATGGTAACACCGCAGACAGTTTATTATTATTTAGATGTAAGCAATTTAAAAAATAAACTGCCCTCCATCCCCATACACACCCACTTAGTCACACATTCACTTTCAGGACCCATCATTCCATCGTAAAGTCCTTCAAACGTCTGAGGAATCTGTCATTTTTTTGACAAGTTGCAGATGCATTGGCTAAGCAAGAGTTCAGCGTCGACTTATGCATTACTGAAATTGGTAAACTGCAATTGGATTGCTTGCCAATAATCTGAACCCCCAAAATAAACACTAAAAGAAACACAGGAGACTGAGAATGAATACAGAAAAGGCAAATGTGGAGCGTGTGTCCTGAAATATGCTTAAACATTCTAAATAAAGCTTCACTCTAGTTGATAACAAAACACTCCATTCGTATTCAGTAGGGGTTCATTGTTATATCAAAGTTAATATCTCAGTCACTTACATTTATTTGATTATCTGTAGCCCTGAGCTCCCACTTTTCTGCTAATGCTTCTATCAAAGAATTGGTGTGTATCCAGCTGCCCAACAGAATAAATAATTTTAATGGGAAAACAAACTAAGCAGGTGGCATTTGGTATGATTGATTGAGTCACTGATGATTTTGTTTTTTATCTAATTTTTTTGCTAGCAGAATCTGTGAAATTAAATATTACCTTACTTTCATCAGAGGTATTTTACACTCACAGATTTGTTATAACATCAATTCTTCCACGTTCAAATCAATTGAAATCACATGCCTTTGTACAAAATAATATTGAACACATAAGTGAGTGAAGTGTGTGTGAAACATGAAAATGTTTTAAATTATTTACGGTATCACTCAGAATTGTCCAAACTGAGTTTCCAGGGACAGATTCCTCTCACCCTCTACAAATGCCATTTTGGTGCCTTGAAAGCCTCTGTCTGCTAACAAATCAAGATCCACTCAGTAGCTAACGTGCATGTAGCTTTGACCTCACATTATAAAATAGGTGTTAGTAGGGTTGCCAAATGTTCTGTGAAGAAACGTAATCGTCCCGAAATTAGAAACAACGTTACGTGTCCTGTATTGAGCTGAAATTATCCCAGATTTCCGTGAGAATCAAAAATAATCTGGATAATGTCAATGGAAGCAGTGAATGATAATGCAAATATTTGTGGTAATCTTATTGCTAGCCCTATAAGGCGAACTGCACCTTTTCTGGACTACATGAGTTACAAGCCAGCTGTCCCAATCCTGTGACGGACGAACAGGGGAAACCCTTGGCGTTAGCATTGCGCTAAGTGACTTTCTGTGTGATAAACCTACTCTTGCCTTACAACAAGTAATTAATTGTCCCTGAAGTGCAAAATGGCAGCGTGCAGCGGAGGACAACACAGGCCGTGACAAGGACACTGCACAGTTAAGTGTGCTACGCTGACGTGTACTGCATCAAGCATTCTAATGGAGGCGTGCGGTTAAGAACATCGCTCTGGCCAGTGCAGGTTGCTGTGAGAACCTAATGCACATTCACGGTGACAGGTCGAGGCCATCACAAGCTATGGATTTTTTACACTGTAATCTGAGCGGAGTGATAATCATCACTCTCTGAGAGACACAGGAGGATCAGTGAGCCTGTCATCTTGGATAGTCTTTCTCTCCATCAAACAGTGAGACCTCCAGCCCCACGGTCAGAAATAAACACAGCACAGACAGCATTAAGAGGAGAAATGAGCAACATTAAGGTGACGCGTCTCTGAAAGCTTGCCTATTGAACATTACTGATTAGGGTTAGGGGATTGAAAGAGGTTTTGTACTGGAATGTTTATTCTTCTGCCACAGTGTTTTTTTAGCAGGCAGTGATGCCTTATATACTAAAAGTGCCATACAAGCAAATAACGATCTATCGTCATTTTCTACACAGGCTGCAAATTGAAAAAAAAAAAAAAAAAAAAAAAATCAATGACCAATGACCAATGTCCAAATCTAGTTTTCAGCTTCTTTTCTAGCAGATGGGCTCAATTTCTACATCTTCTACTTCAGTAAATTGCCAGATATACAACACTGCTAACGTTTTGATGGAGTCTGAAAAAAATGTCATTGCTTTTCAGTGGTGCTGGAGGTGATGGAAAGCAACTGAAAGAAAAATATTGCCCTCTAATATGAGGAAGGGGCGGGTCGGACATGGATCTAAAGTGTATTGTTACATTTAATACCTTTTCACCTTGTGATTACCTCACACAGAGTCCCTCTTAATGAAGTCAACTCGGTTCTTTGGAGGTCTTTGAGCAGCGATGACCCACGTAAGAGATAACAAGCGGTCGCTTCTGTGAAGTTATACTAAGGACAGATAGATTTGGGGCCAATTCCAATTCCTCAATTAACTCCTCAATCTCAACCCTCGACCTTAACCCTCAATCTTAGCCCTCAATCTTGGCCCTCAAAAATAAGTGTAAGGGCTTAGAAATGGGACACCCCTTAAGTGCAGTTACGTCTTCAGACTGTGGGGGGCGGCCTTACGCCAAAGCTACGTCCAGTCTGTCAAGAAGACGACGACGACGACGAAGAAGAAGGAGAAAAAGAAGAAGACGACGAAAAAGGAAGAAGTCCTCCTTCGCTACACAACGAGGTATACAAGTAACGTGAAGCCGGGACCGCCGGTCCAGTTGGTGGTGCCGGAGAATCTCAATATTGAGGGCGATAGAGCCCTTAAACTCGTCCCTCAACTTGACGTTCTGAGAATTGGGACAGCACTTGCACTTCGCGGGAGCGCGCATTTTTGAGATTGAGGGTTGAGATTGAGGGTTAAGGGAGGAAATGGAATTCACCCTTGGTTTCAACAGTAAACTCCAGTCTCTTTTCAAGTCTTTAAGGACCCTGTCAAACCGTTGCTCATGGGGCGGCGACACAATCAACTGGGACGAGGGGGCGTACACCATCTCGCATACCTGGGATTGTATCCATCGGCCGAGCGGCGGCGACAGAGGGGCATGGCCAGTCTGGAAGCGTGAGCCATGGTATGACCATGACCACCCACAAAGTGCCCAGACAATAAAGACCCAACCCAACACGCTGTGAGGTATGAAGGTATGAAGGTATGAACATCTCTTTCTAACTTCACCGTCTAAAAGTACCAAAATGCTAAATATGATGGCCAAGTATATCATATACTTTACTGGTGTCCCATTTTTCTGTAAGTGTCACACTATACATGGGAGCCAGAAAAAGAGCTCAAGGCACAATTGCATAGAGTTAATGACACGGGTCCCTGTGTGGTCTTCTAATGTTTGGCTTTGTGGCCCCGGAGCAAAGCACTGCACATGTGCGCAGAGCTCCCATATCGTCTTCAAAGACACAGAGAACTGTCACAATATCAACAAGGTGAACGTCACTCAGTGTTCACCCTGTTTTATATTCACAGCACATTTTTCTTTGCCTTCCTCTCAAGCGCCGTGCTCTTTGCACTGATAATTTGTATATGGATGTTTTTTTGTTTTTTGCGTAAATTGGCAGCAACTTCCCGGAATGCAGTTTTCAATTTCCTTTTAGATTTGTTTTGTTTTTGTCCCAGAATGTACATGTGGAACTTGTGTTGTCTTTTTCCAACCTGTTCCACTGAGGTGAAACAAACAGAAACCAAAAAGGCAGAGAACTCAAAGTGCACATCCCACCGGGGATGTCAAAAACTGTGCTTCTCCTCGTGTGTGTGTGTGTGTGTGTGTGTGTGTGTGTGTGCGTGTGTGCTTGTGTGTTTTTCTGGGTGATGCCAGTGCTGCCTCACCTCCAGGTAGACGACCCAGGGCATGACCAGCGTGGCCACCAGCAGGTCGGCGACGGCCAGGCTGACTATCAGGTAGTTGGTGGTGGTCTGCAGCGCCTTCTCCCTGGATACGGCAATGCACACCAGCACGTTGCCGAAGACGATGACGAAGATGAGGAGGGTGAGCAGCATGGCGTAGTAGTTGTAAGGGTGGCTGCGGTCTTGCTCCGTCTCATTGTAGCTCCCCGTTCCATTATCAAACACCGTGTCATTGTAGGCATACTGTGTAAAGACATCCATTAGCTGTGAGTGACAAAAAAGGCCAAGACAGGGCCCCCTGCAAAATGAGACAGAGAGCGAGAGGGAAAGAAAGAGAGAGAGAGAGAGAGAGAGAGAGAGAGAGAAATTAATTAGGAATGTTGCTTGTGACCCAATCATCTTTGCCGAGTGACCCATATAAACCAGAGTTGGTAAAGATAATTGTTTCTGATCACGAGTTTGTGTTGCCGTCGAAAAACAGGTCATTAGTTGTGTTGACATGGTTGCTTTATTTTGTCAATCTGATTGAATTGTTTTAAACTGAGCAATCAGATTGTCCCGTTGACATGAACACAGAAAAAAAGAGATCGGATTTTTGTGGGTTTCCGTAACGCCACTAAGTCGGAGGAGGAGCTAGCTAGACTCCACTATGCTAGACTATGTTATGCTTCTTTATGTATTTCTCGAGAAACTGCAACACCAAAGGTACGTTGTACTGAAAATAAAAAAAAAGACCCGGAAGTGACGGTAGAGCAGTGATTACTTTTACACACCATGTGTAACGATCGTTATGTCATGCACAACGCTGCGACTGCAGGAAGCGAACCAATGTGTTGTTGACATGGACTCGGATCGGGCCGAAAACAAAAGTTTTTTTGACATTTAATCGATTCAGACCAGTTTAGTTATAATGAATTTGTTACAAGGTGCGATTACCTACGATCCATGCAACACCACCTGGTGTATCAGACAAGCACGAAGATCAGTTGATCAGCTTGTGCTAGCAGTGTTAGCGTAGCCTCAGCATTCTTTTATTCCCTCCAGCACACAGAAATTAGTCCATTATCTTTTTTGTTTTTAAATGATGCTCTATCGTCAGCCACAACGATATGATTATCGAAAGGTTCCGCCGGCTAATATTCACAGGCAAACTGCCGTGGACTGACAACGCAGAGGAAGAAGGACATCACACTGATGGTAAGGTGACTGAGAGCAGCGGGCGCTTTGAAGAGAATACTAATGAGTTCGATGCAATAAATGTGTTGTGTTTGCAAAGTCCCATCAAATGAAGAGGTTAAGACCTGCCTTGGTGGTTAGTGGAGAGTGTGTGCAGTGCAGGATGAAGGGAGGAGTAACAAACCCACACATTTTTTCACATCATATTGCCTCGAGTCCACGGGTATTTTGTGACTAGCCGAAATTATGCATTTGCTTTGTGCGCTGTCTTTTCTTATTGTCCTCGTAAGGTCCGAGAACGAGCTGCATTCCAGCAGGTCCGCTTATGTACGTTATCAATACAAATGAACAATAAATTATCCCCCAGCCCCCATTTATTGCATGTACAGTTGTCACTTCGACGTGCAAATGACAAAGACTTCACAGCCCTCGACTCTGCCTCAATCCTTTTTTTTTTCTACATTTACATCCTCGTGTCCATTTCTGTAATTTCAAATCCTGCAACCATTTCCGTGATGTCACTCTTTAGGCTTTCTGAACTCTCTGTCTTTCTTCTTCTCTAAACTTTTGATTTATTGCCCCTACAAAGACTTGTTTAACAGTTCTCGGGCCGATAACCTCTGCCTGACCCCTGGCTCGCTTTACCCCAAGGACGTCTTGGTGTTCCTGTTGTGAAAATACTGTCCAACTGTGTAGTTTCTGCCTCAGATGTCCGCGGCTGACATCACTTTCTCCTCCCGGAGTTGCATAATATCTTGTTGCGGTATGCGGACGCGTCACGACAGGAAAGTACTGTCCTTGTGTATGTGTTCAAGGATGTTCTTCTGTTTCATTGTGTCACCAATCGGAAGAAATGCCTTTCGACCTCCTGGAGATCTTCATCTAATTAACGTTTAACAATGAATTCAAGAAACCGTTGACCTGACCGTGACATTTTTTTTTTTTCTTATTAGATTTGCTGCTCAAAAGTCTCTACGCCCTAACATTTATCATTGAGTCCGTTAACGTTTAAGTCCCACTGATTGTCACATCCTCCAGGATGATGTTTGATGTGACACCGTGGCATTGTTAGTTAATTTTCAAGGACTCAAGTGCAAAGGAAGGTGTCAAGGATACACTCCATCAGCAAATTGTGAATTTCTCAAGAGAGTGATCTCAACCTTTTGGCACATCTGAATGTCACTGCACCGATTAGATTATGGACGATGCACAGGCCGCTCGGCGAGTTTTATTAACTCGTTTTTAAATCCGACAAGAACAACTAAAACAAAAACCTGAATGCCCTTCCCTTTGGATTCGCGTTTCAGATTCCAACGGAACGATGCGCAAATGGCCCCGAGGTGCGCGCGGCTCATGCAAAACATGCCATGTTAAAGGAGAGAGGAATACTCGACAGACTGCTCGCGGCTTGTGTGTATTTCCGTGGACGTTAAGTACATCTGTGCGCGTCGGGGTAATGCAGACGCCGGCACGGTTCGTCTGACGGCGCACTTTTGTGTCTGCTAGACAGCTAAATTAATAAAGCAGCTCGCCGAGGACGACAGAAGGAAGCCTCCGAGTCGCAGGGGACCGGAGGAAGCAGCCGCGGAGTAAGAGGAGCGGAGGAGCCGGTGAGGAGGAAGAGCTTCTGTTAGGATGTGCGAGCGTCGCTGCGAGGCACCCGCCAGTGTGCGGCCGCCCTGCAGATGCCCTACGCTGTCTAATCCGATTTATTCGCCCGCTCCACTTCCTTACTTACAGTACTTGAAACTGTTGTCACCTCTGGCCTGATAGCCGCTGCCTGCATATAAACTAAACCTTTTGCTCTTCCCGTCCTCTGCTGCCCGCGATATCTGCTGTTCTTTAAGTGATGACCCCTGTGACATTTACCTGATTAGGATAATAACCGTGTCTCTCCCCACCGGTAAGTGAAAGGTCAGGGTGAGCGCACGCAAAACCGCAAGCCATTTTGTTCGGCGGGTGCTTGGAAATTTGTAAAACAGGAACCTTTACGCTCCTGTCACCCGTCTTTCCATTTTTTTTTTTTGTTCAAAGGAAAAAAAACACGACACTTATTACTGACACTGACTATGCGGAGGTGTTGGAACATTATTATCACTGTCTCCGTTCCCGCAAAATCAACTGAATTCGGGTAAAAGATGGCTCCACCTATGTGATATACAAGGAAATATGTCCTCTGGACTCAACCAAGTCAAGAAATCAAATTTTGTTTTGTGTAGCCCAAGTGTGCGAATGCAGTTGCCCTGAAGGGCTCCAGATGCTGCACCCCCGAACCTTAACCTGGAAAATAAGAAAAACAAAACTGAGCAGAGTAAACTTCAGAGAGAGCTGCACGGCTGGGACTCTTCTATCTAGGACAGGTAGACATGAAGTGGGTGTCACGTGTACAGACATATAACGCATATCTACATATATACTGCTGCATTTGGCCAGCAGCCTCCATAGTCCTTGAGTGAATATCGACTTGGTACATATTTTTAGTGACTCTTGGGGGAATCAGCGGGAGGAAGCGCACACACACTTGACACATTAAAACTCACAGTCCTTCTTCTGCTGGGTTAATAATGTTTACCACTACACCACTGTGTTACCAGATAATGGCCACTGAGAGACTTGGACAAGGAGAAGCGTTTCACATCTATGAGGAACCTAAATATGACATTTTGGTTGCCCCTCAACAGCCGTACATTCACAGTCAGATTATACACCTCAGTCTGAGACTGGTAGGTCTATTGTGAGTTTCAGCTTGTGGTGGATGCCAACAAGCTTCAACAGCTTTGTTATGGTGGGGGGAAAAAAAATCCTTGTACGAATGTGAAAGGTTTGCACTGGTTTAGGGAAGACCTCAGTCAAATGCATCAGGAGTTTGTTTTCACCCAACGTCTTTCCTGTTGACGTTTAACATGTTTGTCATTCACGTCCGATGTGTCCTGCGTTTGCTAAATGTGCTTGTTGGATTTAAGGCTTAAACCTGGGTTCAGTGGCAGGCAGTGAGTTTGTCACGCTGCAAGCCAGGCAAAAGGCAAGGTCTGCGGTCCACAGTAGTTAACCTTGACAGTGTGGAATAAAGAAAGCATCTTTTGACAGAGACTTTCTCGATGTGGGGGATTCAAACACATGCGTCAGAAAAATGTCCACATGCAAGACGATAAACTTGGCAACTAAACTGGCAAAGTTTTTCTGAACTCTCTGTCAAGGTGAATCAGTGTAAGCCTGCTTTGTAGGTGAATTTTTAACTTTTAATGGACGAAGAACCATGTCTGTTCATTTCGAGAGGCATATTAATACACATAATGATACCTGTAACATTGACTGTTTTCTTGCTGCTGCTTCTTGAAGGTTGTTTTTTCACTCTATGTATGGAAACTTCTTTGACTCTAATCATTTTGACTAAACAATTTATAAGTTACTCATTAGAAATATTATCTTCTTCTATTCAAATATGGAATTGTTTCACTGAGTGCCCTATAAAGAGTGGTAAATCTCATGCATGAGCTGAAATTGTCATAAAAGAGGTTCAACACGCATGTAAAAACAACTGGTCCTGGCCAGTGTTTCCAAGCGGCAGCCTCTGCTATTAAGACCTTGGGGAAGGGCAGGAGAGAAGGATGGGAGCCGCACTGCCTCAGGTAGAGCAGGCTGGGTCAACCAACTAGACCCAAGGTAATGACGAGTGTATTATAAGAAAAATACACTTGCTGGTCTGATAGTCTGCTTCTGGATCGGACACAGTAATCACGCAATGACAGCGTTTCTGACAAGGCCACGTGTGTTAAACTCTGTCTTCCTTCCCTCGATATTAAACTCCCACGCCGACGGAGGATCACTTCCAATTCTGCCTGACAGTTCATTAACTTTATAAGGAGGGAACGTTCTGTGTGATAAGCGAAAGAGCAAGCTGTTTCTCCATTAAGAGATGTTTTCGAAAGACGTGCGGCGAACTACAGGCAGGGCTCATAACGTGCCTGTCTGAAAGAAACGTAAGACATGCTGCTACCCTTTCTTCAACTCTGGGAAGTAAAATGTTCCAAAAGAAAAGCGTTGACACCAATTGGCCACCGCCATCTTTTATGAATCCTCACGAACCCGCTGCTTTTTAATCTAGAATCCAATAAAGACAAGCAACACCTGATGTACGAAGTCAAACACTCATTTAATAGCTTATTTTAATAAAGTCTGAGCACACAAGTTTGGTGAAGATCTCCTGACAGTTTTGTGTGTGCGCTCAGTCAGCTCCAGCTTTTCTGTTTTTTCCTTCTTCTTTTTTTCTGTCTTAACAGGGCCAAGACCAAAACAGACTGTCAGCTTTTGTTAAGCTACAGTCCAGAATGCTTGTACATGTCTACCCGGATAAAATGGGTTGGGTACAAAAAAAAAAATACAATGGGATGAAGCTCTACAGAACCATGTGAGACAATGCAAACTCCTACCATTAGCGGGGATAAAAATAACCAACAGCCAGTTTTCCAGCTTCAGAGCACATATTCGACAAAACAGGATGTGGAAGAAAGTAATTAAGCGGATTGCAGTGCACCCAAAGGTTAATGCAAAGCGAATCAATTTGCGTAACGAATCAGCTTCCATTTAAGATGAATAGAGGGTCTTGAAGAAACGAAGTGTCCTGGTGATCTTCGAAGACGGAGCTGCTCGTTGTAAACAATGGCTGCTTCTTGCTGAACGCATTAGTGTGGACGCCGCTAGTAGCTTCAGTTTCGTCAAAGCTGGATTGCCTTTTAACATGACTAGGATGTCATAAAGCAACATAGAGGGCTTCATTGTGCTGGGCAGCGTTCCTCTGACTTCTGACTAGCCTTGCTTGGACACTGCAGCGCACCGTGGTTAGCCACTGCGGCTAATGTCGCACATTAAAACATCTGTTCGACTTATTTGAACGTGATGGATGTGAGATGGGTCTCTAAATCATCTTCTATGTTTTGCCTCCCCTTTCCAGAACTCGGAACTATGGGCCATTAATCACATGGATACTTCAGGTACGTCCTAATGACTGGGAAATGGTCCAGCGTGCCCGCCAGGTTTATAAAATGTGTGGTCAGTTTCGCAGTGGAGGGGAAGGGAAGGGGGAAGGTGGAGAGAATACTTCCCGAAAAGACTCGAAAAGCTGTGACGCACGAAACAATATCTTCGAAATGTATTAATTCCATTTGTATAACACAGTTTCTGTAGACAAGGCCGGACATTGAGAGAGTCTATTGTACCTCCCGGACGTCAGCCCAGAAGGAGCAGCGAAGAGCAAAGCTAAGAACGGAAATCTTTGCAACACCATTGACATGAGAGGTTCAAAAAAACATCAGGAGAATGGCCCTTGGAGAGACACATATATAGTGGGCTTTGTGTCTCTCCAAAGGTTTAACTGCTTTGCTAATCAATGTTACGTTGTTTCCTCAATCACCTAAGTGCTGTGGTTTCCTGCTTTTGAAATACACACTTTTTCACCCCGTGCTCTTCATTTTCAAACGCCTCAAGTAAAACGTGGCTAAGAAAGGAGTACTTTCTATTGCGAGGGTGGTGGGGGGGTCGGGGTCCATTTGTCTGTACCCTTTGTTTAAGCGAGCCAGTAAGTAGCTGCTAGTCAACGCTTTTGCGAAAACAACTACAAGCAACTAATTTATTTTTTTGACAACCTGAGTGCAAGACGTCTTTTGTTGGGTCCATTACTCTCAAGCCTCAGATGCTGGCTTTGCTGGGACAAACAAAAAGCAAGCAGACAGACAAAAACAGCCAAATGGCGGGGGTGTTGCTAAGAGCCTAAACTCCAAATTTAGAGTTTAGAGGAGAAAGCCCAGTATGTGCTCATTATGTTCTTCTTGACAGTGCAGGAAGCCAGAAAAACCCAAAGTGTGAATGCGATGCTAAAAATGTCTTCTTTGGACTACTGTGGCTTAATTAGCTCAAGCAGCTGAGGGAGTTGCATCCGCACAAATGCATATGTGACCATGTTACTTTTGCTTTGAGGTTTGTTTGCTGGCTGGAGAAAAACTGGGAATGTGTGTGATTATACTGCAAGAGGGTGGTCTCATAAACAGTGCAGCGCTGTGCGGTTCGCAGCTATAAACATTTTCAGTTCAAAAATTCACTTCAACACATATTTTATTAAGGCTGCGGCATGACTGAGGAGCAGGTTTTATTGTCTGCACAGTGTTTACGACTCAAAGTGCTCTGTTGACATTATTAAAAATGACAAACTTAAATCTGGAGGTCATAAAGAAGGCAGCCAAAAAAAGCGAGAGTGCACAAACGCAGTAGCTTGAAGCTGCTGAACCACAAGTCGGCGATGCTTTTAGCGGCGGTTACGCACACCTGAACTGACGTGAAAGAGAGGTCTCAGCAGTTCATGGGCTGCCGCGCAACTGGATGCCCGCGTCTGTCAGGAATCAAATGGCTCGTATGGGGTAAAAAAGTGAATAATCTTTAATTAATAGAGGGTTGTCCGAGCAGACTGTACAGGGCCAGGCTGCCCCGGCCTTGGACACTCGCAGCGGTGGACGGGAGTCGAAAGGCCTTGAGTTTAGATTCCGTCTTTCAGAAGTGGGGAGAGACACAGACACTGGTCACATCCCTGAGGTCTCCTGCATCGACTGCACTCACGTAAAAGCTAGCGGAGAAGCAAACCTTTTCACCGGGGAGACACTAAAGACGCGGTGATGAATCAAACAGAGTGTCTGCAACAGACCTGTGCTGCAAGTCCTTTTACCCGCAACCAGGCGGAGTCAGCTGAAAGTTCACCTCAGAATTGTAACCCAGACGATTCCCGAGTCGTCCTCGTCCCCAAATTGTAACCTCAGCCATCCATCATTCAAGGAAATGTGAGCAGGGGAGAAAAACACCTTCCAGAAAACACTACTCACTTACTACTCATGTATTAAAAATGTTCAATTGTACAGAGAGATTCTACAGTGACCACAGGGCTGTAAAGTCGAAGCAGCCAATCATCATTCCCTCAACTCAAGCTATTAATTAAAACCAAAGGTTCAAACAAAACAAGCCACAACATCAAAGATCATTTTCTCAGACACTTGTCATGTGACCTTTCCGTTTGACACCTGCGTTTGGGATTTGTGCAGCGACAACATGTTATGTTATTGAAATACTGAACAGTTGATCAGGTGTATTCAAATATTTAATGAAGGTCAAATTAAGTTCACCTGAAAAGGTTGCAGTGCATTTAGGATGCATTCTGAAATTCTGTTCCAAAGCTGCACTACTTTAACTTACTTGCATAATAGCACATAATAACTTTGTGTGCTAAGTGTGGTTAGTGTCATGTCTACCTAGAGTGCAAATCATATATATATATAAAGTAAGGATTATAACATTATAACATTCTTTTGCAGAGTGACGTGGCATTTTCCATTCAGATTCCGCCTGTCATTCAGATTGCAATTCATCACTCGCTAGCTGTGACTAATGTCACATCTTCGCTCATTTCACACAGTACAAATAGGTACAGGTGTTCTGTGATGTTTCCAATATGCTCTCCCCGCTTCCTGCCTCCACGCTTCGCCTTCAATATCTTGGGCCGCAGCCGTCTAACTTTCATGCTTGACATTTACAGTAGTGGGCGCACATCAAGGTGGAGGTGCTTCCCTTTAAAGGCCTTAAGTGGGCGGAAGTGGGGGGGGTGGAGGGATAGCGAGCGCTGGTGGCCATTACTCATTCAGAGGGCGGCTACTTTTTTAAATTCCCTTTCTTCTTCCCTTCCGTCACACGCAGCACCAGCGGAATCAAAGAAGACATTTTCGGCCCCGCCAAGAGACCGTTACGTTTCCAGTCCCCGGCCGTGCTGATCCGGAGAGCAGATGGGGGCGGGGGAGGGCGGGGGTGGGACGCAGCCGCAGCGACGCACACTGCTCTCATTATTAAACAGCCTGAACATCGTCGCAGCCAAGCAGGTGACCGGAACGGATTGGAGGCAGCTGACCTGTCCTGGGTGTAATCCTTTAAATAGCCTGACCCCACTCTCTACCCACAATGCCTCAGCCTTGCATCCAACCACACGCTCTTATTCCCAGGTGTCCCCCTCCCCGCCCAGCCCCCAAACCCACCCCCGTCACCCTCCTCCGAGCTTCTTCCAGGAGTGATCTGTAAAAGCGCGAGGCATTATCTGGCCCTCCTGCATTTCCACGGGGGGGACGAGGCTTTTCTCCACAGAGCGGCGAGCTCCCTGGAGTCGCGGCGGAGATAAGGAGCGCAAGTGATGGTGTTCCGCGGCTCCCGCGTCCGCCGCGCCGGGGCTCCTGCTGATATTCTCTCTTTTACTGGGAGGGGGAAAAAAAGTAAATGGTTTCATTCCGAGAGGGGGGAACAACCGGTGTTTGCGGGGAGCTGGCGGGAGCGACACGCGCGCTCCGATTAAAGGCTTCCAAAAGGTCAACGCACTCCCAGAGACGGTGGCGTGTTGCCACGGCTATTATGGCTTGTGCGTGGGTGTCGCTTGTTATTGTTTTCCCCCGCTGATGTGTTTCACTTTGTTGAGGACATTAGAAGAGCAAACTTAACGACTTGCCTTTGATCGTTGGTTGTAAATTGCACTGAGGTGCGCAAGTTAGCGGTAGTCATGGTGAGGGTAGTGGTAACAGTAGTTTATTATACTTGTCTTATGGTACAATATATTGATTTGGTCAGTAAAAGATGGACCAAAAAGGTGTCGGCTGAAGAGCAATATCCATATTCGATAGCGTGTCATTTATATTGCAATTTATTGCATATTATTATTTATCACAAAATATATATTCATTACTATAAGTTGTTATATATTATTGTTTGTATCATTGTTTATAAATCACTAGAAATTAAATATTATAATACACACTAGCCTCCTGGTGATACAAACATAAATATATTGATAATAGTTCTAAAACGACTGCATTAATAACATATTAGCCCTTTATTTGTCAATTATGTTGGATTTATTCCTTTTATAGCTACATAGTGTCTTTTCTTGTTAGTTCTAGATTCCTTTTTTTTCCCCTTAAAGATGCAAAATCATCTCAGATTGTGTTTGGCCTCTCCTGGGCTGGACAGCTCCTGGACACAGCACGGGAGCAGGTGTGCTTTGTGCATGGTTACGACGGTGTTGCATGGAATCCTAAACCGTTTACAGCTATGCTTTTAATACATGTCCACAGTCGGTGGAGGGGGAGGTGGGGAGGTACCATAAGCTTCCGTCCAAACAACATCGCACAATGACGGTCAGACTTGAAAAGCAAGGTCAAATTTCGCTTGTTACTTTTAATTAGCACGGGGCAAAGAGGAGAAAGACGATTTCCAGGGCTTTGGCGCTGTTGAGCGCTAATCCTGTCCGAACACGTGACAGGGCGATTCGTCGCCGCCGCGCTAAACCTCGCCACTGTGCCGCTAATCTAACAATAAGCCCCATCTAATCAACAGTTTGCTGGTGTTGAGCCACTGCTGTCCCGCCGTCCTGACTTAATAAGTTATTATTACATCGCATCCACGCCCAGCGATTTGCACACGCGGGCGTTCATTGGCGGCAAAGGCGCCTCCGTTATCGCTTTGCTGTCACCGATGCGTCGCATTAGCCGCGCGGTGGAGCTCCATACTGGTTCCCAGCATTATATATGAATTGATTTAAAAAAAAAAAACAACCTTCCAACACAAATGATGGGAAAAGAACACAAGCAATTACAGACGTGTGTGCGGTGTTTGAGATAATCGCCTCGTCTTTAATGATTCCGCTTATTATTTCCCTGCTTGTTTGCGATAATTTAGTTGCAGCTCTGAAAGGAATCAAGGGACGTTCCCTTGTGCCAGCTTTCCTGGGCTCTGCAGCTGTTGTCCCCCCCCCGCTTTAATTCCCAGAACCAGCCTGTCTAAAGTGCGACCCCCCCCCAACCACCACCACCACCACTACCACCCATCAATACTGTCAAAGTGTTTGATGCTCCCCTCTGATAGTCTTCATCCTAATTAGTTTTCTATCTGCTGCAGTCCTCTTAGTTGCCAGGTCAAAACCATTGACGGCGGCAAAGTCAATGACTATCTTGTGAATTCCCTCTTAACGAAAATGTGCGTGCGCGCGCGGGGCGTGCACGCTCGCGTACACGCACGGTGAAGCAGCGACTCATCACAAAACTATGCAGCCGCTCTGTCACCGCCACCACTTTCTCCTGGTCGGAATAATAATCCCGCAATGTCCAGACGGACAATCACCATATCGTCGTCCTCGCCCGCGTCTCCCTCCACCGTTTACCCCTGACCTTTTCATCACAGACTATTTCTCCTGCAGTTATACAGAATCTGCAAGTCACCTGCGATTGGGAAATGGAACAGGAAAACGGTAAATTCACTGAGCGTCATTCGGTCTCTCTCTCCCCTCGCTTTTGGCCAGACGGGCCATTTTGCTCAGATGGAATGGGGGACAGCCTTGCCCACGCACACTCGATGGCTCAGAGACATTATGCACCGTCTTACCCTCCAGGAGATAAGATTTTCACTTCTTAAAGGTTTCCAGGATGAATTTTACAAGACCTGGCAACCCTTTCTAACTCACTTTCAAGTTTTTCATACAACATAGGTTATAACATGGTGTGGCAAATGCTTTGAACCCTTGACATTTCTCAAGCTCAAGGGTTTGCCAATTACTTTTGTTTTGGGTGTGGACCCAATGTTTTACCTCAAGATCTTTGCAAATTTACAAAAACATTGACATATTTTCTTTTCTGCAAGTTTTTCTTTTCCTTTTTCAAGACAGCAGGCTTTTGATACCATCTACACTCAGGATACTGAGCCGTTTTGCCTCGACTGGTGCTTTCAGAACAACAGGGACACATCCGTCATTGACTTGAGTGACACGCCCTATAAGCTGAGCCACTGGAAATAGCATTTAGGGAACAAATTTGAAAGCCTGCGCTTACTCTTCACAGAGGGACAGCTGTCAGGGAGGGGAACCAAAGTGACAGACTGCAAAAACATCATCTTGTCAAACATTCTGACACTGTGGCCCGGTGTTCACCACTCCTACTACTTTATGTACTCTTGACCTTGACTTGATGTTTCCTTGCAGCGTGTGTCTGTTAGGGATGTATCGCGCTGGCGTAAACGCCAGTGTAGGCACTGCCAGTCCGAAAACATTCAGCTATATGTGATATATTCTTTTATGCGTCTGCTTCTCAACACGGCAGCGAGCCTTTTTCTTGACGAGAATGTTCTCTTCATTCACATGATGATGATAATAAATACTTTATTAATGCCCTTGAGGACATGATTCCGCTGCTTGGCGCATATTACAGTCCTCTCCGCCTAGTTGTAGTCCATCGAAAATTGCTGATAAATCCATGTTGACATGGTGTGAATGAATCACATGTTAAGACTTGACAGGCGTAGGATCAAGTCACCATTGGGGGCTGAACTTGAAGAAAGTATCAGACGGCCCAATTTTTATTTTTTTTTTTAAGTTTTTACACGACTACAAGACATGATATTTTTATGCAAGGGTTGAATTTCTGAAATGTAGGTGATACAAGGTATTTACAAACTCCACGAGCCAAATTGGGAATTTGTAATCGTTCCACCCTCATTGTCCCCTACCTAGTGAATTCCCCAGAAGCGAGAAGAATCAATTTGCCACTTCTTTCTAGTTGCTCCATACATGCACAGACATTTCTAGAAACACTTTGCCACTGACATCACAGAGGTCTCCAAAACACCACTGATCCCCAGCCAGCTGCTAGTTCGACCCTCTGAAATGCCTTGCGTTTGTACCCATCTGTGTAAATGCGTTTTTGGGACAGGCTGCGAACGGTGGGCTAAATGTTCTTTCCATTGGAGTTTTATTGGCTTTTAGAAAGTCAGTCATGCAAGGCTGCTGCACGGCACCTTCATCTGAAAATGAACGTATTTTGAGACCTGTAATGAGCGAGGGCTACCTCGCCGTCTTTGATGAATCATTCAAATCAAATGGATCAAGATCAACTTCTCCACTGGACTGTGGGATGAAAACGAAGATTTGAAAGTTTTTAACTGGATATTTAGGCTCTTTGCTCTGAAACTCAGCTGTACAGGTAGAGAAAAAAGAAACGCTTGGGGGGAAGAAAATATGTTGGGAGGCAACAGGCCTCCGTTGCCCTCATTAAGGTGTCCGTAACAACCGGCGCAGTCTCTCGCGAGGTGCTGCCGTGTGCTCGCAGCACAGGCTGCTTTTCCATCATCATCATCTGCTAATCACAAACATGCAGACGTGGACACAGATGCGCAGAAATTGCTTTTTTACTTATCGACTGCCTTTGCAAACTCATCATCATCGCCATCGCATTTGTTGAGTCTGGCCCGAGAAACCAGAGAAGCTGGAAGGCCGGCCGATCCCTCGCCCTAGTCAGGATTCACAGCAGGATTAGCTCCATCCAAAAAAAACACCCACATCCCATTGTTAGCGCCACAAAAATTGCGCCCGGCCGACATCGTCACCCGCCGTTGAGCCCGACCTTGTCACATTCCCAAAAGCATCCTTCCCTCAATCACTCCGTCACTGTATGAAAATTCTGCATAATTCAGTTGCCGTCTTTGTCCTTTAATGAGACAATGGCCAACTGCAGTGGCGCTATCAGCTTTAGCGAAACGTGGGCAGACAGGCTGGCATTCACAGGAAGCAGACAATGACCCAAACAGATTTGGAGACTAATTAGAAACTCTCACTCTCATCAGTTGAATGGAAAACTGAACGTCTTTAAAGACTCCCCCGTCCCTTCAAAGTACAGACGTTTTAGCGAAATTCAAAAGCCCTTAAATACTTTGGAAGAAAAGATAAACAAATGTGTGGTTCAAGATCTGTTGGTTTTCTCGTTTGATTGTGCAAAGCGCCTCTTGGGACGCCTCTGGGCGAGATTTTGTGTTTCTTGATGATGATGACTGATTTATCGATCCGTTCTGTATTTCAATGAGGCCGAACGGTAACAAATTAAATTGATCAGAGCTGCATACTAATGTGACAGATTCGACCAACAGCTTTTTTTTCCTCTTCAGCAGGAGGACAGTCGAAACTGCCAAAACAAATCAACTAACAGTTACCCCCCCCCCCCCAAATAGTTTAACTTTCAGGGCCTCGCCACCATCTCCAAGACCAGTTTAATCAAGCAAGTCAAGCTCAGGTTGAAATGGTGTCTTTCCATTTATGGCCAGGAGAGTAATTCTGTAATTATGCAGTAATTTGACATTCAAGACCTGTACGTGCTTCAGTTGAACCTCACCAGATCAATACTCATCATTTCTTCACATGACAAAACGAAATCCTTCAACGAAGCAAATTGCTAAGCAATGTAAAACATGCACAACCATGCAGGCATTTAATCTGTTCTAAAGTATTGTATTCTGCCGAATGCATTGGTTATAATTCTTTTGTTATAAACGTTCTGTAAAAGTAAAAGACTGATTGATTGCATTGGACTGATTGATCAGCACTCATTTAACTGATCTGAATACAGCAGCTAATAGAACCACGTAGATGTTCTACACTTCATGCTTTTTTATCAAACTGCCGCCACTTGATTTTAACTTTCCTCTTGAAAAGATAGCAGTGTTTTAGTATTTGGTAGGACTTATGTCTACTAGCAGGCTTGGGTTTGTCAGGCGTCAATCCGTTTAATAATATCTGATCTGGCCTAAAACAGCTGCCTGTTGATTTCTCTTGAAAACCTATTAACCAACATCATTCATTCATTCATTCATCTTCTATACCCGGGGGTCTGCTGGAGCCTATCCCAGCTGTTTTAGGGCAAAGGCAGGGTGACACCCTGGACAAGTCGCCAGTTCATCGCAGGGCTCAACCAAGATCTTTATTGAGAATTCAGATGTTTGCAGGTAATTCAAATTTATTCACGTTTTCAGATATCTTGATTAATTAAGTCCCCGCCAAATTTCCCCTCCGTCGATGTCGGACTACAAGTGGTCGCACAGGATGTGGCAACCCAATGGATCCACCTTTCATCAGAATGAATGGAAGCCGCAGCTAATTAATGCGGCAAGCTCTTCACTGGCGAGTGTGTGAACAATGATATGCTGTAACCAGGATTAATCAGCTTCATTCAGTTTTGAACTGATCAGACAGCACACGGGTTTTACCCACCGCCTGTAACACACAACAGACCTGTGATTAAGAGATGCTCCATCTCAATTTGAACACGGAGAACTGATTTTTTCTTTTTTCTTTTAAGTAGGTATAGATATAGCATCTAGATCTCTGGCAATGTTCAAAACTGACTCTGGTTATTGCTGCTGTACACAAAGCTATATCGGTGCAGTGTTTCTTGTTCAAAGAGCAAATTTGCAACGTAAACAGGTGCAAATTCAACATATTGAAAAGAGATTTCTTCGAAACCTGTGTTGGCTTCACATACAGGTATCAGTGTCAAATTTGTTATATTTTGAAACTAAAGTTCAAGATTTGTCACATCTGTGTGACTCACTGGAACACAGTCTATTCATCGTCACGCACATTTATACGCAGATGATACAATCTTATACTGCATCGCAAGCTCTCCTGAATTAGCCATAACAAACCTGCAAGCCTCTTTCAATACTCCTCAGATAGCATTTATTCATTCATTCATCTTCTATACCCGCTTATTCCTATTCAGGGTCACGGGGGTCTGCTGGAGCCTATCCCAGCTGTCTTAGAGCGAAGGCAGGGTGACACCCTGGACAAGTCGCCAGTTCATCGCAGGGCCAGATAGCATTTATTCATCGTAAATTCACCCTGAACACACAAAAAACTAAATGGATGCTCCTCTCAAATTATGGTAATACATGCTCAATTTTTTTCATCCTCACTCAACATGGTTCCCAAATCGTCTCTGAATATAAATATGCTGGCATTTGGATCGACGATAAACTTACATTCAGCTCCCATATCGATCAACTTGTAAGAAAAAAACAAAACAAAACAAAAAAACAACTCAGTCAGTCAGAAAACTGATTTTCCATATCAAAACAAACCTAAATTCCCTCTACTTGCAGAAAAGTCAGAACTGTTTTTATGGCTGTCTTAGACTATGGTGACATAATTTATATGCATGCCTCTGCCTCTCCTCTCAAATTTGTAGATGTCATCTACTGTTTTGCCCTTAGATTTATTACTGGAGCTGCCTATTCCACTCATCACTGTACTCTGTATAGCCTGGTAGGGTGGACCTCCTTAACTCAAAGACGTGACTTCCATATGTTTATCTATAAGGCCCTTATTGGAGGACTTCCCATTTCCATCTCTTCTTTACTTGCTCAGTCCACTATTACATGCAACACCCGCTCTAGCAACTGGTTGCTATCGAAAAGTCCTATAATCCGGACTGAGCTTGGTAGGTCTGCCTTCTCTGCTCCATTCCCTCACTTTAAATCATTAATCTCTACTTTCCTGTCCTCCAATTGTACGTGTTTTCTCTGATCATGTCCTAATCCAATAATCATTCCATCCTTTTTCTATCACCGCTCCTCCTTGCGACCACAGCCTATCCAAGCTGTCTAGGGGTTGGAGTGGGGTGGGGTTAGACAAGTTGCCAGTTTATCACTGGACCACGCAGAGAGACAAACCAGCGTCCACACTCACCTGCAGCCAATTTAGTTTAGCCAATCAGCCAGATGTGCATCCTCCCCACATGTGGGGAGAAATCCAGAGTACTTGGAGAGACCCCACACAGTCAGAGAGAACACGCAACACTCAACATGTACACGGAAGGGAACTAATCCTACTTGCTGCGAGGCGACAACGCTAACCACTGCATCGCCCCGCTAACCTAATGTGTTAACATGTGATAAGGAATAAATCAAATAGTTCAGAGAAAAAGTTTTGCAGATGGAGGGATACACGTCCAACACATTCCTAATCTCAACTGCATTCCTTGGTGTACTTCAGCGAATGGCTGCTGCTGAATTCAAATAAAAGAATCTAACAAAAACAAAGACATAATGAACATTATCGATCTGCTTTTGTCAAGTTGGCTGACCAGCACCATTACAACCTCACACACATTTCACATTGCTGTCTTGCATTTCATTGTTTCAAGAGGAAGAAAGCGTTGAGCAGGCTGAACGTACTACGAGTCTACCGGCTCTACTGTGAGTTCACCGATGCGGTCATGCCGTCTCAAGTGACGTTTTACACCCACAGCCCGGTGCAAACTAGAAAATAAATAATTGATTGGCAATGTGGATCGGTGGCGTCTGTCTGATATCTGATGCATAAATTACGGTATCAGTATCGGACCGTATACCAGTATCATATCAGCCCCATCTCTGCCGATATCCCATCCGCTTAGCTAGTCCTCTGTTTGGTAAGACCAGAATTTTCAATAGGGAAGCTCTTAGCCTCATTAAAAGTACAGGTACAGACATAGTGTAGAAGCTGACGTGGTCGAACCACATTGTGTAGTGCATTGTGACCAAATCTATACAATATACTGTACAGATACATCTCTGGGGGTAACTGGGTAACAGTTGCATTGTTTTGTTTCTTCCAGGTTTTAGTCATGGGTTGTGTTAGTGTAATTTTGCAATGAATTATAGTATAGGCGCTTTATCACACACACACACACACACACACACACACACACACACACACACACACACACGTGTGTGTGAGAGTATGTGAGTGTATGTGTCTGTGATGAATATGTTATGATGTTAATTATGTGAATATGGAACTTGAAATAATCAATTACAACTAGCTAATCACCTTATCAAATGAAAGCTAATCAAATGACCCCCCCATAATTTCTCTCATTTAGAATTTCAACTGTGTTCCAGGAGGTATAATTACATTCCCCTCACCCATGGAAAATGTAGCCGTGGTGTTGTCCATGCGTGTGCAGCGCATCATTTATCAATCCGATTGTGTCCGCTGCCTTTTTAACAGTGTCAAGACTGGCGATATCGCCACTCGTCTAATTACCAGTGATCTGCGGCCAACAATTTGGAGGCATGCTTTTTTTGAGAGATAAGAGTGGGAGAAGAAAACATGAGAGGAGGCAATAATTTAAGAGAGATAAAAAGCAAAAGGTCACTGAGGCAGAGGGACTTGTGCTTGCTTTGTTCGCCAAACAAAAGACTCCCAGACTCAAGGAAAATGTCAAGGAAGCCACCACTGAAAGCTCTGGGTTGCGCCCTCAGCTTTTATTTGGCACTTGACATGAGAGTTAGGAAGGAGGGGGGAAAAAAAGCAAGCAGGACTCATCAGCCTACTTTATCCCACTGTGACCTTTCAGATTTGTTTTCTCTTCTTTTTTTTAAAATAAATAAATAAATAAATCAAGTGGGTGGTTCAAACTGTGTTTTTTCTGAGAGTCTTCAGTCCTCGCTTCTTTGCTTCATCTTCTGCGGTCGGAAGGATTTTTAAACCGTTTCTCTAATTTACGATGCATCGTATAACATCTGCACTGAATCCTCGAACTCTATTCGAAAAGTTTGGTTCGGTTTGTTCGGAGAGGTGTGAGCGTGCCAACAAACTTGAGGCCCACCTAAAAATGCAGACTACAAAGCACGTGTCCCGAATTACGCCAAGTAGGGTTGCCCCGTATTAACCAACTGATGAGCAGGTTTTTTTATTCATTGTTTACCTCGTCCTCTTGTTCACTAATTCTCAACACAGTGCTGTTGAAGGCAAAGAGGGGAATACGTTATTTAAAACTTCTGGTCCATTTGACAAAGTGCAGTGTGAAAGCAAGCAGGGACCAGAATGTTGCCACCCTGATCGAACCGAGCCCCCAGTCGCACTGAGTAACGACCTTCGCCAACAGGGAGACGCCTCCAAACTGGCTGATTTGTCTTTGTGTTTTCTTTGTGTTCTGCCAAGAGCGCTCCTGGGAACAAAACGAAACAAAAAACTGTTCCTTCTTTTTGCTTTTGTTATTCATCCTCCTTCCTCCCGCGTCTCTTCTAACACTCATCCCTGCAATCCCCGCAACATGCGATCGCGCTGATCTACCACTGTTCAGTGGAACGTTCGCAGGAATTCCCCGGTGGAGCTCGGAGGTAGATCTAAACGCGGCGCACCTCTGAAATTCCCGGGATTAATCGAAGAGAGGGCGAGAGCCAATTAGGGCTTTATTCGCCTGTTGAATACGAGATTGCGCCGAGCCCTCACGTCTGTCTGCGTGCACGCGTTGGCGTGGCCGTAAAAAGAAGGTGTCTGATATCCTCTGACGCTCCGGCCACAGCAATTTCACACCTCGGATAGAAATGTAGTGTGTGAGTGGGTGTGCGTGTGCCTGTGTCCACTGCTGATGAGCGCTTGTGCTCATGGAAAAATTCACACTTCCATTTGATTACCTGGTAACCCCCCCAACCCCCCACCCCCTCCTTTCAAAGACAGCCCAAATACGACATTTGAATGGCGCAAAACCACTGGGAGAAGGGGGCGCGTCCACGTCGTAGCTCACAGGCACAGGTTGACTTTCGTTGAATGGTTGTTTATTAAGCTTCTCTCTCTCTCTCTCGCAACGTCGTGAGAACTGGAGTCCCACACAGCCGCATTACAAAAACATCAGCGCACGAACAAAAAATACTTATAATTTACAATGCTTTTGCTAAGGCTAAGGAAGTTCAGAGATTAGAGATCCAATTAAACATTTGCGCATCAAGGCAAATACATCCTTGGCCACTCGCTGTGAAGATTCTTCAGACCTTCAAGCTTCTCACAAAGGTCCTCGCATATGCCTCCATGCAATTAAACTGGTTTGTTTCTCTGCTTTTGACGTGGAAGAGAATTGCTTATTTATGCCATGCAACTATTTATTGATGCACCGTGTATTTCAACATTGCCTTGTAACATTTATATATTCCAGTAGGTTTTACGCACCAGAACTTGTGCAAGTCTCTTGACAACACTCTCACGCATTTTTGCAGGTGCGATTCTAAATATGAGTTGGCCACCTGTGCATAATAAGTAACTTAATCATTTTGTAATTAAAAAGCGAAAATTTGCATGCCATACTCTCAGAACAAACACCCAAACCCCATAAATTGCAATTTATGGGGTTTGGGTGTTGCTTACTCAAGAAAATGTGACGCACGTGTCTATTTATGCAAACAAAATGAATATGGCAAGAAAACACTTTCCCCACAGTCGTTTAGCACATAGATCCATTCATGCGCATGTGTTACACACACACATATGTATAAAGGTATGAATCGATATGTAATGTGGACGCACTGTTAATACACAGGCAGAGCGACCAGCTGCTGACATATCTTCCACAGCATATAACTGTAACCTGGAAGATAACCAGATCATGATGGATCTCCTATCGGCTTTGGGACCTAATTGGCTCCTCCATCCTTACAGAGATGATTCTGGTCCCCGGTGTGTTGACGTATTTGAAATGTTGGAGAAGGGGCTTCAGGAGAGCGAGAATGTAGGCCACTCCAATACATACGCGGCGAGCCAATACAATTAAAAGATTTACTTGTCAAAGCACAATCGGGCTGCGGAGCCACATGACCATTGCACTTCTGCTGGGAGACGTACGAGAGACGGCGTAATGGCCTTCGGTAGCCGGACCTTCAGATGTGCTCCATAGAGCATCGCTGATTTATGGCCTGACTGTAGGAATCCATGTTTACAGTGTTTGTGGAATGGGGAGCGCATCAAAATTCCACTTTTAGATCCCTTCAGTTCCATTGAAAAACAATTTCAGCTGCATTCAAAGTGAAGATGTTTTTACAACTTGCCAAAATCACAGAAGATCTGCCGAGATTTTTCTTCATTTTTAGAAAATCTCTACCACTCTTTATACTAACACAACCGTGACATGAAGGCAGGAAATTTACTCAAGGGTGAAGTGCTTCTTCTATAAATGTGCTTTAATGACTCCCAAAGGTTTTCTTTTTAAATTTAAGAGGTTTGGGATTTCAATCTCATGGTTCAGAGTGTTACATGCAAGTTTCCACCGGCAGCTCGAAAATGATTTATGCTTTCACAGGCAAAATATTTAAGTTAGACCCACCCCCACCGAACAGCGCTTGTTTGGGTTTGCTGTTGGTTTTAATAAACAGGGCTTGTTTTGTTGGAATGCACGTCTTCCCCCCCTGGGAGCAGTAAATTGAATTTGAATGTCAGTGTTGGCTGGAAGGCTTCCTCAAGTGATTTTAAGCATTAACCTCTGGAGTGTTGCGGTAATATATACATTCATTTTAAGCCGTTCATGAATTGCGAATGATCTGCATACAGAGCAGACTTAATCTGAATCAATTCGAGGGACTTGTTTCCCCTTTTTTTTTTCCAAGCACCCAGACAAAATGCCAGAGCAAACATTAGGCAGAGCCCATTCGGGGGAAGCTGCCCGCGGAATTGCGGCACGCAGCTCCGGCAGTCATATTTACAATTAGGTCACTTCAGTGACTCAAAGGTAGGGAATCTATATGTGTCTGAAGGTAGAGGTGCCTATATATAGATGGCCCCAGCCAATCATTTCATGTTTAACTTATGGCGCCTGCACCAGGAAATGGGCAACTCATTTCCCTCCACGGGGGAGAAAATGGTGCCACAGGCATTCGAACGGCTAATAATTCATTCTGCGGAGGTGACATAACTGGACTTATTTCTGCTGAAATCTGGCTGTTTCTCACGGTTTGGGTTCATGTGACGCCACAAATCTGTCGGCTGCTGCGACCGTGGCATCAGCTCCGCAGATCGATAAGAGCTGACTGGGAAAGGCTGCCAAGTGAGTGTCAAAAAAAACAAACAAAAAAAACATTTCCTTTCCATCCTGTTTTTTTATTTTTATTTATTTATTTATTTTTTTGCAGACTCAAATTTAAGTGGCCAGAGGGCAGTGCGCAGATCAATAACATCTATATCAGTGGGGAAAAAAACATTTCCTGTGAAATTTAGAAGGGCAGATGGAAAAAGGTTTGTTTGTGCATCCATCCCCATAGCTAGATAGACAAATAAATAAATAAATAAAGCATCAGTGGCTTTAAGAAAAATGAAGCGACCACATTGGGCTACGCGAGCATTCCAAGTGCTGACAAGGTCGCTATGAAATCCTCTGTGTCAGACGCACGCGCAAGGTTATGAGAGCTGCGCACCAGCGCCTCGTGTCAGTTGCCTCGTTCATTCTGTCAACTGTTGTTAACTTGGTAAAGCTGCTGAAGCAGCCGCAGCAGCAGCAGCAGCAGCAGCAGAGCTGTTACAGGATGAGCAGCGGTCACCTGCGCCCCCGCCCCACTCCCGCTGTGCTGAGTCGAGGAAAACCGGTCTCTCGAATTCGTATTGGCAAAATAAAAGCAACACAAACACAAACACAACAGGAAGGAGCAGTCTCGTGGGGCGCAGCGCAGCGCACCGTGCAGACGCCTGACATCCCGATCAGGGCGCGCGCGCGCCCAGGGCGAACCACAAATCGCCAAAGTAGCGTTTATTATGTGTTTTGCTTCTTTTTTTTCTCTCTCTCTCTCTCATTATTCCCCATCTCCCCGGAGTGGATTTAGCAGACAGCTCTGATTGTTTGCCCGCAGTCGCTCCGCACTGGATGCCACATCTGATCAATAATGTAAACAATCCACATAATGTCCCTCCCTTACACACGTAAATAGTAGCGCAATTATCTCCCAGGGACTCGGTCCAAGTGTTCCAAGGCGGTGTGAAGGGCGCAGTGAAATAGTCTGGGAGAGGTTGGGGGGGGGCAAGAGACAAATTCACCTCGCAAAGTTATTATTTCCAGACTCTCATCCAGCAAATCACCTGGAGTCGCCGATAAGAGCCCACCTTTAATCCCAGACACACGTTCTTAGGGTTTATTGGAGGGGTGGAAGGCGCCGACTGAGAGTGCCTGGAGCTCTTCAGTTCCTTAGTTTCGCGCATTGTATAAAAAAAATAAATAAATAAATAAAAGAAAAACGAAAGAAAACACAAACAATGTCTTACCTTCACGCCATAAGTTTGACCGAATCCTCGTTTTTTCGCATCCGGGCACCGGTTGTTAATTCCAAGAACATCCACAGTTTGCTCTGTATCCGTCCCGCTCCTTGGACATTTTTCACTCTTTATAAATAAAGCGAGTCCGTGACGCGGCTGGGGTGCGAGACATCAGTCAAGGATGGGCGAATAAGCGACACCGGCGAGAGCCAATAAGGACTAAAAGTAAATAATAAATAGCCGACGAACGAATGAAATGGTTGTAGAAACTCTTTGAGGAAAAGGGAAATCTCGACGAAAACGCAGAAAATTGGGGTGTGTTGGTTTTGTTTTTTTTTTTTTCTTTTCTTTTCTTTTCTTTTCTTTTCTTTTTCTCCCCCTCGTCTGTCCAGTTCTGTGAGCGCGAGGCAGTGCGAGAGGAGGTTTGAGACCGCGCGGAGTCGCTCCGGTGTCTCGGAGCTTTACGCGCGGAGTTACCTTCGTTACTGACAGAGGCAGGCAGGGGATGCGGCGACTGCAAAGAAGTCACCAGGATCAAGGCGGGGTTTGCAGGCAGAGACGCGCCTTTTTCCCTTTGCCACTGACACCTAGCGGGTTAGGATACACGCTTCTTTTTTTTTTTCCTTTTTTCTTTTTCGGGGGTCGTTTTCGGCCTTTCTATGCGTTCTGATTCACGCAGAACGGAAGCGCACTTTGTTAATGAATACAATGACTTGAAAATGATAATAGACTGTATAGGAAATGGAAAAGCAGCCTTCCATCGTTGAGTCTGACTGATTTACAGGTTTCTGACAACAATAACAGTTGCTGTTCCTACAATCCAACAATATTAAAACACCTCCACAAATGAAAAAAAACAACAAAAAAAAACAACCCTGCGTGTTCTGAATCTCACAACACATGCTGGAGATCAACACTTGTGACGTCACAGAGAGGGCTGTTGACGTTGGTGACAGAACCCTCAGCCAGCTGTTTGTTCCACCGTCTCAGATCAACTTGTGTCCTTGTTTTTCTCCTGTTTCAAACAGCACAAATGTTATAAATGCATCTTCCTCATGGCTGGAGGATCTGAACGTAGGGATAAACATTCCATCCTGTGACAGTTTCTTGTGTTTTTCGCAGTTAACCATGCGTGGATGTGCCAATGTACTGCTTGGAATGAAAATAAAAGATGAAAATGAATGCATCACCTTTCCATTTCAAGCTGTCTTAATCGGTTAAAAGGGAAATGAAGCCAATTTTTTTTTTTTTGTTTTTCATCTGTGCAAGCTGGTCAATGTTGTCTGGGATGTGTGACCAGATCCCATCTGGAGGATCTCGCTTCTTCTATAAAGATGTAAACTAAAGACATGAAGGTAAAAGGCAAAAGGGGGAGGGTTCCCCTGTTCGAAGGGCTTTTACGGGAAAGACCTTATCATCTGACATTGCTTCACTGGATAACCTTGGGCTATCGTCAGAAAGCACACAGATGTTCCAAGTGTCCCATCAAGACAATAATCGGGGGGGGGGGGGCATTTTGAAGGCTATTTTAAAGCAGCTCTAGGTAACTTGGACTCATTACTACTCCCTCCTGGTTGAGAACCGCAAATGCTCTTTGCCGGTGTCGTAAAGAGGAAAAATACGAGTCCTTCACGTAGGTTTGTTGACACAGCCGGCATAGTGAAGAATCGCTCGGAAATATGCCCACCGACAAGGTAAAGTGACATGCGTTACATGTTTGTTTGTTTGTTTTACATATTGTTATATTGTTCTTTTGAACGTGACAGACAACTACAATTACACAAACAAGGATTGTGTATTGCTTTGACAGACGGCAGTGTTTTGCAGTTGGTTCATCATTCTCGTCGTGAAAATTGCTTGGAAATGATGTGGTGAATAATGGTTATAATATCACAACAGGTTATAAACTCGTGTCGCTGTAATGCCTACAGCAACTGTTCAGACGACGCAACGTCGCATTGATTGGGTGGAAATGGCGAAGTGGCAAAGTAAACACACGCTGCAGCGCTAGTTTATTGATGTGGGAAAATACAAATAGTCGCCGAGCTGGAGCGCTCGTATGTGTTCGGGAAAAACACCAATATGAAAAACAGACATTGGCAATAACGTAGCAGACGTTCAACACTTTTATTACTTTGTCTTTCATCGAGGTTACTTATTGGGTTCCATTCCGTCATTTTACAATCTTATGAATTTGTAATACTAGTGTGTAAGACTGCCTATAAATAAACGCGTGACGTTGTCAGTAAAGTGGTTCGTCCTGTAATGACGATACAGGAAGCCGTGTCGGGTCGTGCGTGAAAGTTACACAGTGCAGTTAAAGCCGGCACAAATTTTTTTCTTTGTTTTGTAGTATCTGAATCTATGTATATGACATCATGTGATCTTATGTGTATGGCCTGATGTGAACTCAGCAGTGAACCCGCTGCTGCACTCCTTCCCTAAGGACGTCGGGGTCCATATATGGTCTTGTTGTTGCCAACGTCCACCAAATTGAAACCAGATGGTCATTGGGGGTGCAACTATGGACTGTATACATTCTCCCCCACTTCTAGCATCTTCCTCCCTGGTTGCGGGGAGGTATAAAAGGTGATGTGAACAAAGCATCATCGGAGTTGCTCACATCTGGCCCAGAGACATCCCCAGGCTTTCTAGGTGCCTGACTGACTTCTGACTTCTTTGCAAATAAACCAGTTTTTATATACAACTAAGTCTGTGTCAGTGAAGACTCCTTCAACATCTACATCACACGAAGCCACCAGAAGAATTCACCACAGTTTTTTTTTTTACAAGAGGCTGCGAACATAGGGTTAAGCACACTGTTTCCCAGAGGTCTCCACAGCTTTGGAACAATCAATCTTGTTAAGGTTCCTCTGCTGACGTCATGCAATGATATTAGTGCCTTTATTACTATGACGTTAACATGTAACTCCTCTGGGAAAATGAATGAAATCAGGCCTTCAGCTGATGCACAGCAATTTGTCCCACATTCACCCTCAATTTCTTTTTTTTTTTTTTTAAACACCAATTATGATTTATCCACATCGACACGTCCCAAAACTGCAAGTGACATCTCAGTCCTTCGAGCTCTGCTGGCATTCATCCTTGCCATGTAATCAGGAGCTGTTTTACTCAAGGGAGAATTTGTGGATGCAATTAACTGTCTGGAAGGCTAGAAAATCGGCAGCGTTTTGCACCCCGAAGGCACTCGGAGCGACACAATGTACCATGAATTTCGCATCACATCATTCCAGCCTTCGTAAATATCTCCAGAGTGAATGGCACATTTCACGCACGCCGCATCGTGTCAAAAAATAAATAAATAAAACATTTGCACAATATATCCCGCTCCTCCCTGAAGGTTATCTTTGTCTTCTGTTCACACCCGAAGCTGTTGGGACGAGTGCATGTTTTATGGAAGTTTTTAGGGGATCACCTTTGCAGTCCAGCCTTTGATATACGAGGGCTGGAGTTGTTTGTCGGGGTGAGCGGGGCGAGAGGGAAGGTTGAAGCCTGTTTAGAATGTAAACCGCATTGCTGCCAAACAGTCGGATATCAGCAAATGCGGCAGCTATAGCGCCAATCAATTTGCTGGCAATCTCCAGCACCATCTGAAAGCGTAGTCAGCTGTGACAGTTAGACCAGCGTGGTGGTTTTTTTTGTCTCTTTTGATCTAAAAAGTGAACAGCATAGTCATCAGAAGGGCAACTCATCCCTTTGAATGTCTGAGTTTTGTTCCCCTCCAACATTTCCCCTGCAATAACCACTTCGTAAAAACCCAGACACCAAGTCAAAATTATCCACACCATCACACACATCCTGCTCTTGGGTTACCTAAGCATTGTAAAAAAAATAATATATCCAAATTAAACCAAATATTCTTCTTGTTCATGCATGCAGACTTCTGCCGCCATTGACACCTTAATGTTGCCTGTCTAAGTTGGTGGAAAGCAGACAGCACGGCAGTAATACACCATTAGCTTTTAGTGTCTAAGTATACGGAGGTTGTAACAACCTGGCTCGACGGGGGAAGATGGGAGCGACATAAAACCCAGATGGAAATGGATGGGTGAAAAAAAAAAAAACGTAGGTGTCACGTTATAGGCAAGGCGAGTCAAAACTACAAACGGGAAGAGTCAAAATACGAGAACATCCCTAAAACTCTCGATTTCTCTAACAAATTAAAACGCTGCATGTGGCAGTTTTCAGTTTTCAACTCCAACTTTGGCTCAAATCAGTGCAAGTGCCTCAGATAATTGCCAACGGGTTGCTAATCAAAATTTTAACAGAAACTGACAAACAGGTCTATTACGTCGGCAACAGTAATGAGAAAACCTGATGAAAATTGGAGATGAAACACAAAACTTTTAAATGCACATACAGGGTTGTTGGCAGCAGCCAGTGGCCTTAACAGAAGTACTGAAAACTTCAAGAGAAAGTCTTGTACACACGGCACCTAGATAGACTGATTTTAATAAAGCAACTTCACTAAATGTTAATTTGCTTTTTTAATGGCTGACCTCTGTTTGGCTGCCGCCTGCAGCAGTTGTTCCGGTTGGTTGTATCTGAAACTTATCCGGTCCATCATTGAAAAACAATCCACAGCAACAAAAGAAAAAAAAAAAACCCTGAAAAACTAGAAAGAGAAACAGAGAAAAAAAAAAAAAATGCTTTCTGCCGCCCACATTGGTTATGTCGAGACTTGCATCTAGAGCTGCTGTTAAATTAGAGATTGCTGCACCAGTATGGGTTCTCTCTGTCAGAGTGAAGTGTAATAGACCATAGAGGGTATACATTCAGAGCAGCGTCCACATTTTCCCTCCTAAACTTTACTTTATCTCAAGTTCGCAGTGCCGGTTCTCTCCCACTCCTGAAATGGAACCTTGACCCATGCAAAAATAAAAATGACTTTAGAAAACAAACAGCAGGCTTGAGCAGGGGGTGTTGGACCTTGCGGTGATTTCATTTATTCAACGTCAATGTCGGGGAAACGGCCCAGTCAACAAGCTGTGAATTGCGCAAGGTAGTTGTGTAAAGACTAAATTCTGTCCGATTTCGTCATTCCCTCCTCGGCTCCTCTCCAGAGCCTCTGTTTGGTCCCCAAAACCCCGGTGATAGCGGCCTGTCAGTCATTCATCACCGTTTCATTCACAGGCTGCGTGGACTCAGAGCGTCATGCGCTGCCATACACGTGGCCCACTGTGAGCCGACTACAGATTCCTCTCGAGGTCTGTGCCAGGGACGTTTGAACACTTCTTTATTCACATATGAAGTCAGTCCCAGAGGCGGTAAGGGCTACCCACTGGAGACTGAGCATTCACATCCATTCCAGGCACTTCCTGATACTGACTGTAGATCCCCATGCTCAAGATTCCACCGTGACTTTCACAGTGATGGCGACAGTGTTGTTGGGGTAACTCCATAAAAGTAATCCAACTACCGATTACTGATGACTCCTTTAAAAAGTAATCTAATTACTTCTTTAACTACTTTGTTTCATGAGTAATCAATTACTAATTACTTTAGTTAACAAAAGATACAGTAAAAGTTGAGAATGTGTTGTTTCCTGCACATAACGTACAACGAACCACAATATTCTTTGATTTAGACGAGATGAACTCAAAATAATGTTGATATTTCCAGCTATTAAACGCAATTTCAGATTTTTCTTTTTCGCCGTCACCGCGCGTATCAATGATGTTGCATGCACGGCCGCATCATCAATCTGCGACATCGTTTTCGGTTGTTTTTTTCTAAATTTCAGACAATTTGTGGATAACAAGACAAATTTTTAGCTTGCACAATATTTCAGCAAAGTAATGGAATCGTTACTTGATAAAGTAATCATGATATAATTTTGATATAATCATATAATTACCAGTTTTGCCAGAGTAATCCCATTACATATCCCATTAGATGTAGTAATCCCGAGTAATCCCGTTACATATTGCTAAAAAAAAAAGTAGTTTAATTACAGTAGTGGATTATTTAGTAATAGATTACTCGCTGGTTAACTCGCCAAAGTCCCACTATTCATGCGGGGGCGCCTGCAAAAGCTTTCTGGGAGCTGGATAATTAGCACGGTCAACTTTTGAGCAAATGGCACCGCTGCCAATAGGCTGTCATTGCAAGATCCTCACCAAAGATACATCTCGGCTGATCAATAACACCTCCCAAGTGAGAAAAGTTCATCCTGTGCCGCTCCAAGCACGGACTATTTCCATTTTTGCGAGGACATTTGCACTCAATGGGAGAGTCGACTCCCGCTTCAGACTGCCTCTCCTGCTCACTCACACACACTCAGGCTCGTGGGAGGCACAAACACATCCGACTGCCGACTGCCATAAGGTAGCACTGCAGCCTGCCGCTCTCTGATACGGCTTCTATTACCCAGAGTTGATGAGTTGATGTGGGCAGAATGCAAAATAAATTATTGGCGGCGGACAGCAGACTTCTGGGATGTATCAGACACTTTTTTTTTTTTCCCCCACAGCAGAAAGCGCGGAGAGACGATTCAGGAGGAGGGAGTTCAGGAGGATCTATCAGCAGAACCGCAGATGCCGGAATGATCAGCAAACCTTGAAGTCGCCCTCCGCGCAGACGCTGTGACAGCGCCTTTCCCCCCCCCCACTTTTTTTTTTTTACTTGGCATCAGGTCTCAGATGGTTGGCAGTCAATTAGGATAGAATGCGGAGTCACATCATACTTTGCAGACATTCTCTGCGACGCTTGCAGAGGATGATTGTGGATTTCAACTGGGCAAAAATGTGGGAGTTGCTGTTTTTCGGTGAAAATATGATGATAGACTTTCGAGATCTGGCTATAAGGATCATCGAACTAATTCAACTTTTAAGCCTAAAGGTCTTTTGCGAGTCAGTTTCCTCATAGGTGAGCTTGATTTCCTTGGTTAAAAAGAATATACCCATGTAAATGATCATTTGACATATTCATGATGATATAAATGACAATGATCTCTTCCTCAGTTAGGAGGGTTTACTGATAATTATTTTTCCTTTTGCCTGTTTTTGAAAAAAAATCTCTTAAAGATTCATTTTAACACTGCCAAACCCTTAACGGAACATTTTATTTTCTTCAGCCTGTCAGAAAAACACACCTGGGTAAACCGCCAGGCGAAGCCAATAATAAGCGCCGACAGCGTATCCGTCTTGCCCGGTCACATGAGTTCTTTGAACAGGATATGCATCATTAAGGAAATGATATGCCTTATTCCCCTGCGGACTGGGAATTCTAATATGGTTTTGTCTCAACCATATGCACAGGCAGGGACATTTGCCAACACGCTAAACAGAAATGCAAATTACAAATTCCACACCGTGCATTACTGTATATAGGCGCCTTGGCCTGGAGACTGTTCCCCTACAAACGGACTCGCATCACCTTCAATTTACAGTGGGAGCACAAGCAGCTTTTGATTGAATAGTCTGACATTTTAAGTGAGATTTTCTGCCCTCTTGCCGTGAGTCATAAATTGAATAGCGCTGTCACCGCGCTATGCAGTCCTTGGCTTCGCAAAATGTATTATCATTGCTACTCCGAGGACGAAGCTAATGAGAATTATTTGCATTGAACTCACAACATATTGTTTGCATTGACCCCCCCGTACCCTAGACTGACTCTGACTCAATCCTGATTAAAACACAACTTCCTTTCGCCCTTAAAGAAGTTTTGCAAGGGATGTCACTCTTGGGTTTTCACATGCGTGTTTTAGGGCGTATTTACACCAGGAAAGTCCTTTAGTTCACTTTCTTCGGTCCAGACCAAAGTACAATGTATCTTTTTTTTTGGTTTGGTGCAGTTTCTTTTCACATTGCAATTTTCGCAAGAGTCCCAGGATTTGACCACAAACCTACACGTGTGCAAAGATCATTCCGTCATTGGACAAAACGGTCTTGGGCGGGGTAACCTGGTAAAATACGGAAAGCACAAACAATCATGGAGCTCCAACTCGCTGCACTCATTGTGCTCATAATGATTTGTTTTTCATACAGTTACAAGCATTTGCAGGAAATTTGGAGCATCAGAGGCTTTGGATGCAACGTAGATTTTATGATGAGATGTTTACCATTTTGCGACATCGAAGACGTTTTGCTCCACGTTGAGCCACGACTCATATTAGCCTGACGGTCCGACGACGTACTACTAAACTTCCTGCTATGCTAACCAAAGCAATAATTCCCATAAATGCCTGTGGCTACGGAAGCCTGTTACGTGTATACAGGTGTGTGATTTCAGAACTGGTTTGAACCGGTCTCGGACCGGCTGTTTGCTCCGCACCAGAGTTCGCTGGTTTGTATTCACACCAGCCCAAACGGTTCGCACCAGGGACTTTTTTGGTTTAGTCCGAACCAAACAGTGCAGGTGTGAATACGTCCTTATGTTCTGTCGGTTTTGATCTACGTATACAACGTCTTCGAGTGTTTAGTTTGGTGTTGTTTTCAAACACGCCACCAATCAAGCTGGATCTGATTGGGATGTGCAGATTCACCCATTTGTGAATCAGCACAGACTCACGAATGGGTGAGCACGACGGAGCGGTTGTCGCGCAAACTGCCCGTCAAGCTGATCCTCCGTCAGGAGAGCTGTACGAGCTGAATGATGAGCAAAACATTTGCAAACAACACCGCCCTCAGTCGAGCTCATTTCTGTTCATGTTGTTAAGTCGTTCTTGCCATTTATTTGGACGCTTTCACTTGATTGCATTTCTGTTATTGCACAAAACCAAAACGCTTGTCTGAGGCAGTTGCACAAACACTCGGGCAGATCTTAAAACCATCCAGACGTGGCGTTACAAATGATTTTAATCAACGCCGCGTCTTGTCTTGGCGCTCTCTGTTGTCCTCCGCTTCCCTCCTCCCTCTGTTCCTTCCTTGTTGTTGTCTTCTGCCAACCAGCTGGCTCGTTTGCATCATCCCAGTCACCTGCATCACCCTCACACCTGCCGCTGATCCTGCTAATTGCCACGACTCGCTTCCCACTGTATCTAAACCTGGCCACATCTCTCGCCGTTTTGTCAGTTAACCCTCTGCAACCGAGCTACACTCTGCCCCCGCTTTGCCACTACCAGACTTCTCCCTGCCTGTCTCTGGAGGCGACATATTAACAGCTTGAAACATGCACAATGAAAATTGCACTCAAACCAAAGTCTAAGCTACCATTTTTTTTTTTTTACTATATGAACAATTATTAGAAAATGAACACAATGCTGTGACTTTTTTTCACGTGGCCAGCAGAGAGCGCAGCTGAGCTCAACATGCAATCCAAACTGTAAGCCGTAGGGACGGCGTCTTCTCGCTACTCTAACGTTGCTTGGACAGCTGCTTCAATAGGTGGGGGAGGAGGAGGCAGAGATTTGCATGCACTGACATGCCCGCACATCCGCTTTCGGCTTTGTAAACATGAACGATAGAAAAGGGGGCTTCAATATCAACTCACAGGGAGGGTTGTGTGATGTCACACCCTGCTCCAGAAGAAAGCTGGAGTCTCACATACCATTTTTTTTTTTTAATTATTATTATTGTATGACCTTCTATCTGACAATGGGAATATTGCACGGCAATCGCAAATTGCCCCTTTAAGCACCAGCCAATGCAAAGCTACGGTTTAAATGTCGGGTGTGGAAAATGTGGCTTGATTGATGTTTTGTATACTGGTAAAAGCTTAATTCACTGCCCATAAATACAGTAATGAAAGTGTATGCTCGCAGTACAATAAAAGTCTTTTGGTTTCCCTGCTCTTGGAATGGTTTTCACATATATATACGAAAATAAATATAGCTCCAGTTAGCTGCCGTCGGTGCCGCAATTTTTTTTTGGAAGCCCACCTGACATTGCCCAAAATACGAAACACGCTGTCAGTCAGGCCTCCGTAAATACAATTTTCTTTTTAATTTAATATCACATTTTTCAGCAGCATTCGCAGTCTAAGAGCAACAATTAGGAGAGGCTTGTCATGAAACAAAAAAAGCCATTCAATAAAAATGAATTCTGCACTGAATAATTAAAGAGAAAACATTAAGCAGTAGGGACAAAAAATGAAGAGTAGAAAGTAAGTAGTATGAAAGCAATTAAAGCAAATAAACTCTGAATGTGAACGTGTTACTCTGAACGTGGACGTATAGCCAGAGCTGACAGGAGAGCAGCTTCACATAGTCTTAATGGCCCCATGGTGGTTCAGTGTAAACAGTCAATTCTGAATATGAAACGCCCTCGTGGAGAAAACATATAGCCAGCATCAACAAAAGCGAGGAGCGGCTCAGTGCCCGAGTGAGTCGACGTTCGTTTCCCGAGGCGGTTTAATTAGCATTTCCTGTGCGGCGTGCGACTGACCTCATTACCCCCTGCGGCTTTACGGCGCTGGTGGCAGCTCCCCGTCTAGTTAAAATGTTAAAGTTGATCAGATTTCACGGTAGGGCTGAGAGAAAGAATGACGTCCGAGCGTCGTCGGCGGAAGGAGGAGCTGTGAGGTAAATAATAGATGGCGGCTCCGTTAAGAGCCTTTCTGTCCCGCCGGCGTCGCCTCGTGGCCGGAAGGCGAACCTGGCCGATGGAAGTCGTTCTCGTGCAAACGGATGGCAAAGGCAGAGTTTCGGCCGGGATGAGCAGGATGCTGAGATTGTGTTTGGGGAAACCTCTTGGCCCTCACAACCAGGCTTTTGTTTGTGAGCGCAGTGAGTGCTCACTAACAACGGGTTTGTTATTATCTTTTCACATATCCTCTCCCATTTGCTTGGAACAGATTGATTTTCAAAAAAAAAAGAAAAAAAAAAAAAAAAAAAGGTCACCGTGGTTTGAAAAACTTGAAAGCGACGCACAGAAAATAAAGAGTAAAGTAGGTGATTATTTTCAAAGCTGAACAGTTTTGTTTTTTTTTTTTACCTCAGGTTGCCATCCAGCAAAGGGAGGCAGGTGGTCGGACAAATCTTCAAGTAAACATAAGCGGAACACTTTTAATGAGAGTGAGTGTTTTTTTTTTAGTATTATTATTATTATTATTATTATTATTATTATTATTATTATTTCTAAAAAATCTCTGTTATCGCTTGTTTGGAACACCAGAGAGAAGCACGACGGGTCTCGAAATCATCCGTGTAATAATGCGGAAGTAGGCAGCCGAGATAATTGGCATGCGGCCGCTCTCTCTGGCAGTGATCAACGACGGGCAAGTTTCCTGACGAGTGCTGATCACCCACTCTGGGTAGAATTTGTTCTTCCTTGTGTGCGGAGATATACTATCCCCAGGGTACGAAACAATAGGCTCAAAATTCCCATTGTTCCAAGAACAATCAATGTGCTTAATTTGCACTGAATCCTAACTTGAGTGAGCTGCCAAGCAGCACTAAACGCAGCTCTAGCATTTACCTCTTTAACGTTATTTTAAAATTGGGGTTGCACTTTTAACAACAGACGTATTTACTCATTTTACTTTTACACACTTGTAACTGTCCGATGTAACTAACATGTAATAACTGTAATATATATGTATAATAAGTATATGCATAATATGTATAACCATACTGTATGTTTGGTCATGTCAGCGTCTTTGTCCTCTATCGCTAATCTAATTTCCCCTTAGACAACATTAACAATTTGAACTGAAGTGAACAAAAGTTTAGCTAAATCGACTGAATTATAAATAGCTGGACTGGATGACAGTAAGAAGAAAACTGGTTTGTCACCAAGAAAAGGAAGTAAGCCAGCAGTGTGGAAACATCATCCAGTCATCGTATTACAATCGTAGTACTACAACTAAAGTGTAGAAAGCCACTTTCAGGGCATAGTTTTATGTTTTCATAGTGTCTTTATCAGCAGCCAGGCCAGACGTCACTTCCTGCTTTGCTCTTCACTCCTGGGGTTTTAAAGACAGCGAGCAGCCGTGACTTCCTGTTATCTTTATGTTAGCTTAAACAAGGTGTTATTATTTATGGGAGCCATCTGGCCTGCAGGGACCAGAAGTGACATAGCGAGTACACTCTGATATTTATCCTTTAGCATAAAAAGCACTGCTTCAAGACAATTCAAGCATTTCTAACTCGTGATTACTACCATATTGTTTATGTTTCAAGTCGACTTGTGTATTTTTTCACAATATTTGCGTGAAACTCCACTTATTTATTTCCTTCTAAGTGTGTTCAGCCCACTTGCCAGCCCTCTGTGGACTTCTCTCATCTTGTCTTTGTGATTAATATGAAATGACAAGGCCAGTGGGGTAACATATGTTTGTTATAGGCTGCTGTGCCATAGAATGACCTGTGAAGGTCTACTCCCCCCCACCGTCAACCGTTCCATTGGGCATAAACATTCTGAATGATACGCATCTCTGAAAACACGTTGGGGGCGCTTACGGAGAGACGCTCTCGGACGCTATTTCGCTGCGCATCTTTTGGGAAATGCGCCACGGAAAATTGCTTCAGTCACTCAATCAGTGTCAGTGATGTGACGCTCCCCGGTCGATGCATGGGTTAGACAGATTCAGAAGGCTTTCTACTACAGTTTGGCCCAGCGGACGTGGTAGTGTTTGGATCAATCCCGCTGCTGTACAATCCCGCACACCAAATGAAAAAAAAAGTCATTTTTTTAAAAGGAATACACCGATTTTTAGCTTTTTAGTGAGAGGTTGTGTACCAGGAAAACTTACATTATTAGGATACATTTTTTTTTTTTATTCTTGTATGTTTGTTTTTAAATGCAAACAAAGGATGTATCAAAGAAAAAACTGTGTTACGATAAAAACTATATCATGTAATATTTACACAAGAAAAATAATATCATCTGTTCCCAATAAGTAAAAGATAAAAAGTTTTCATTTAAACACCTTATGTTGTTGCAAATATGAATTGTTTAACTGTGCTGTATATAATGGTCCATGCACAGTAAGTTCATGCCAAAATACAATATAACATTGCAGATGTGAGATTAAGACATAATGTAATAATCTCTGTCTTTAAATCCCTGATGCTTGTTTTAATTTCCGGAGATTTAATCGTACTGCCATCGCTGCGAAACTTCTCCACCCTTGGTAGAATTTATTAAGTGTTTTATTCATACTCGTAGTCAAAGCGTCCTTGGCTGATGTGGGCAGAGCAGCAGTGACTGTGGCCCTTTCATCCACTGTTTTAGACAGCAACTGCGGGCATTGTTGGAATCCACGTTTTTAGCTTTATTGGAGAAGAAAAGTTGAGTCAGTCAAAGAAATAACCTCACCATAAAAAGCAAAAAAAAAAAAAAATCACATAGTTCTTTTGGAAATCCACATTTTATCCCTACGCCGGAGTAAGTAGACCAACAGCGGCTGCCATGGCTTGACTGCTGCGTTCAGCTTCGCGCAAACGTCAACCAATGGCAGGCTGACAGTTCAAAGAAAACAGACGTCTTCATCGCTTCAATGTACCACATCCGCTCCTCGAGTGTGACTCGTCTCGTTCCAGGGAAACTGATTCATGGCTCGCGATCAGCTTAAATCTCCATGAACATTTCGCACTCCCCAGTCGGGTAATCTCTGTAATTTAACAGCGAGGGAATCTAAAGGCGTGCACAATTTTGGAATACTTAACTTGAAAAGTTTTGGACCGAGGGATCTTGCCTCGCGCACTTTCTTCTATACCCAGATTGACTCATTATTTTTGAATTCTGTCTCGTTTAGCTGCGCTAGCGCTGTGGTGGTTAAGAGAGAAACCCTGCAACTCTCTGCTGTGCACTGACGGCAGCAGTCTCGACAAGAATGATTGCACTACAAAAGCTTCAAAAATACCAACCATTACAAAATATTTGCAGCCCTTTTCTCCGCTTCCAACCGGGGCCACGTTTTTTAAATGAGCACATCTCTCCAGCGCCTCGTGTCACTGCGGCGAGCACTGATTCATTCATCGGAGCGAAACATCTTCTGCGCGGCAATTGATAGCAAATTCGTCATCACAAAAGTTAAGATGTAATCCTGGCAAAACTTGAACAAAAACTTTCAGCAAAAAAAAAAAGTTCGAAGAAAGGTTTGGCCCGTTGCTGAAAGACGCTGGCGGCGAAGGAAGGACAGACGGAAAAGAAGGAAAGAAGACAGACGGACGGACAAGGCCGTGGAGAGACACGCATGTACAGAAAAACACAAGTAATTACAGCGGTGGATGTCGGCGTGTCCTCGGTTGCAGGCGGATAAGGATCTTTTTTTTTGCTTTTTTTTAAAACTATTTTTTGAGACCAGCTCTCAACTGTAATTGGGAGCCACTGAGAGCCAACAAGTGAGACCATGATGTGATCATTAGCCCAAGTGTGGAGGTTTCCTCTTGAGCGGGGAGACAGGGGAGGGGAGAAGAAAGGACAAGCGAGCAGAGACGGCAGGACGCAGAAAACCCAAGAGGGAGGACAAATATTTTTTTTTTTTTTTTTTTTACCAGCTCAAAGGTTACAGTACAAATTCTAAAGGCTCTGGATGTGGGGAATGAAAGAAGAGTGATGATAATGTTCAAAGCAGACAGGGGTTGGAGACAGCTAAGAATAATCTCACCCGGGATGCACTCTGACACGCTGCTCACCCAGCTGCGAGGAGTTAAGCTGAAGTCCGGTGATTTGTCTGCGTCAGAGGGAGCTGCTGGGAGCATCTGCTGCTTCTTGGGCCGGGTGGTTACAGCTGCGTTAGTGGTCGGGGGCCCTGTTGCTCAACCTGGTGGCTGGGCTGGGTGGCGTCTGGGTAAACGGATGGCGGAGTGTGTGTGTGTGTGTGTGTGTGTGTGTGTGTGTGTGTGTCCACAGTCCACAGTAGTGAAAGTGACGATTCAAAAGAATCATTCAGGTGCAAGTGCAGGAGGAAAGAGGTGACTTAGCAGTTATGACTTTAAGGTAACAACAATGAAAGGTTATTCCAAACCCAGAAAACAAGTGTTTTAAGTGAATCGGTAAATATATAGTCGTGTCAGGTGTTGGTGGACTCAAAATGCACGACAACCACTGATGCAGTTTAAGAGGTTTATTGAAACAGGGAGGTCGGGCAGTCCAGGGTCGAGAACCAGTGCAAGCGGTGGGAGAGGCAGGCGAGATCGGCGTCGGGGACGGGCGGAGGTGGATAAGGGACGTAGTCAGAGCCGAGCAGGGTCGTTACCGGGGAATCGGTCCGAGGACGAGGCGGAGGCAAGGTCGGAGACGGGCTGTTGTCAACGGGGGAACGAAGGAGCACACCAAAGAGACAGGCGCTGGATTACTGGTGCGATGCAAAACAGATAATCTGGCAACGGGGGGACACGGGAGACTGGTTAATAAAGGCGGCGCAGATCAAAGGCGAAGATTGTTGACTATCAAGATAATAGGGGCAGATTGTTGGCTATCAAGATCACAGGCACAGACTGTTAGATTGGAGACCGTGACAAGTCGGGCTCAGACAGAACTGGATCATGTCACGAATTTCCCATTTCTCTTCCTTTATCAAACACAACACGCTTATTACACACAGATTAAGCATTTTCCCAAATCCGTTGGATTTATTTCATTTATATACATGGAAATGAGAAGAGAGAAAAAGGAGAAGTTGGAGGATTATTGGCTGAACCTGGTGCAAGTGCACAAATATTTCTTTCTTTCTGGCTTTCTGGCTTTTTTTTAACTCACTGAGCCAGTCGGCAACATCTTTGGTGTTTGACTAAACTCTTGCCAACATGCCTTTTCCACCTCAGAAAGGCCTCTGTCAAGTCTCTGTTCTTTACTTGCAAAAAAAACCAAAATGCCACCAAGCTCTGATATAAACTGCTGTAGCGTTGGCTGCTGCTGCTTTTTTGGAAACAGCCACGACTCGGGGGCTTCCCGTACTTTCAAAGGGCAGTTCGCTGCTGCTGCTGCTGCTGCTGCAACTTATGTGCTATACACACACAGATGGTTGCTTTACAAATTTCAGATTTTAGACTTGAAATCTGGGATCGACTGGCTGCACTGTTAGGCTTGATTACCAGTACATGCTAAAAAGACAAACGCAAAGAAAACACATTTAAAAATACTGCCTATACTGCAAACAAAATGAATGCAATGAATGAATTAAAAAAAAAAGACATCACACACATTGTTTCTTATTGGGGTGAACAGAGGAAGACTGAGCAGTCCATGTAGGGTTTTTTTTTTATTTATTTATTGTACAATGCCATTTATTTAAGGCCAGGAAGCTCAAGTAGGTTCTCCATTGAGTGGACGGATTTCAGATGATCCATCAACTGCCGCCAGAGCTTTAGACGCTGCGCAGTGCATCAAAGGGTGGGAAAAAAAGAAGAAGAAGCTATTCCCTCCGGAGGTGGCAGCAGCTGGTGGAGGATCAGGCACCGGTGCTGCAGGCTTTTCCATAACGGAGCAGCGGCTTCGACAGCGAGCGGGGGGGCTTAATGTGGCACAGTGCGGGGTCGTGCACTCCCGCAGCCGACGTGCACCCTGGCACCTTCGCGAGCCTTTTCGCCAATTGACTTGAGATGGATGCCTCGGCAATCCGGGGCCCCGCGGAGGTCGAACGTGTAATTGCGGGAGTTTCGGGGGGGCCAACGAGAAAGAACTCCCGGCGTCGTCCTCGAGGAGGAGGAGGAGGGGCTTCATAAAACCGTGCAGATTGTCTGGAGAGCCTCTGACGGACGGAACACCTCCAGCTCAGTCAGCGGCTCCACTTCCCCACTGCGCGAACGCAAAGCCAATCAGCCTTTTATCACTCACCTCCGGCCGAGCTCCCCCCGGACTGCCAATCGGCTGAACATTAGCCCACAGAGCCACGGCAGCAGTCCGGGTGAGCTGCTAGGCATTTACCCACCTCAAGCATTTGAGGTGCTTAATATGGGCACACACATGCCACACAGCTCATCACTTCTCGTATTTGCACTTTCTGCAATTCTGCAAATGACATCTCTCTGTAGCCGTTCCCCCAATCCTCCTCCCCACAAGCACACAACGAAAATCACGCTTAACTTGAAGCTCCAATGTCACAAAAAAGGCAAAAATCCTTGCACGTCTATTTCCATGCGTCGATGGGTGACAATTAAGTCCAAATCAGCAACAATAATTCCAACTTGCGGAACTCTATTGGCACGTTTCGGTCCTAGACCTTTGTCAAGCAAATGTTTGTGCCAACACTGGCTGTGTGTGACACCAACCAATCACTTGCCCCTCACATCTCAGAGCTTAAATATTAAACACTAGCAATATCCAAACGCACTCAGTGGAAACAGCATCAACAAACAAATGTAAAGTGCAAGGAATACGTACAATAAATGCCGAGCTGTTGTGACTGGATACATCAGGTCCTAATAAAAGCTAATGGCTGATGGTCACAGTCAAAAAATGAAATAGATACGACCGATACAGAACATATAAAAATAAGTATAAAAAAAACATAAATATAATATAAATGCAATATAAATAAATATAAAAATAAAAGACCTGAATCAGTCTGGAAAAAATCAAGAAGACTATACCTACATATATAAATGGGCACAAAACCAAGGGACACGTGGATAAATAAGCCTGCTGATGTGAACACAAAGCTCCAATGTCACAAAAGAAAAGGCAGCAGCTACCTTCTCCCTTCTCTCATTTCAAGGATCCTTCATTGATCCAGCGTGCCATCCTCGCATGACACTTTTGATATTTACTGTTTATTGCCTTTGCTGGCAGCACCCCCCCCCCCTCCCACACACACACACACACACACACACACACACACACACACACCCATTTCAGTACATGATGCATCTAGATTCTCCCGCTGAGCAACGTAGAAGGTGTCCAGGTGCTTGTCGAAATATGCAGATGATACAGTCCCGTTGGCGACTGTGACTGCAGGGAGCGGTTGTGAGCTACCTTCTACTGTACAGGCTGACCACTGACCTTGGTTATAGCGGGGGTGGGGGGGGACAGTGCAGCTGCGAAGCTGGCGTAATAATTATACTACAGTACTACAGACATAAA